>NW_024582091.1:30151388-30380095 GCF_017639235.1 Corvus kubaryi | reverse complement strand
ACATGTCTTTGGGAGGGGGGAGGGGAAGCTCAAAACAGGCAGCAACATGCCACCACTCAAATAAACCTGTCACAATCGATCATCTACATTGGAAATATTTCACTAAGTTTTAAAAAGCCATTGCAGAGTTTTTCATTTAACAGCTGGAATATCTAATTAATTTGAATGATGGTTTTATAACTGCAGTGTGCTAAAGGATCAGAAATCATTTTTATTTCTTACTAAAAGGAATTATTCACCATCCATAAATATTTAAAATATACATACTTGAAAATGCAATATGCTGCATTTGGCAACATGTTGTGTAAACATGATTAGTCCAGAGAGAAAAAAATCTCAATATGATCTTCTTTGTTCTGCTGTATTGTTTCTTGTGATCTGCAATACAGTCTGAAATGGCAGGATTTTTTTACTGTAGAAAGACAACAATTCTTTTTCAATATAGCCCGGTGTTTGAATATTACAGAGGAAGTAGCACTGCTTTTAATACAGACTTGTCCAGTTTTTATCCCAGAAATAAGTGATAAAAAGATTTTTTTATGCCATTTTGTAGAACTGGCATATTTAATTCAATCAGGGTATTAGAAGTTGCCTGTGCAGTTTGTTCCAGGACCATGTAACTAAAGCAGCTACTTACTGAGAAATAACTGCTTCAGAGAAAAGCTTCCTGCAGTAAATCCTAGTGTACAGAAATGATTCTAAAAATCAAGTTTTAGCTTCAGTGAAGTTTGTAACTGAGGAGGATGCTCAAAAGGAGAAAAGTCACTTAAGGCGTTCATTTCGAAACAATTGAATGAGGCACTTGTCACCACAGCAGGAAACAGAAAAGCACTTAAAGCTTGTACAAGTAATTTATTTTAGCAATCATCTCAGAATTTATACAGGAAACAAAATGCAAAGGAAATAACTAATGAGAGTTCATTAATCTAAACTCCTACAGTCGCTAATTTATAGGAATGGGATATGTATTAAAAATTCCCACAATGCAAATGATATAAAATGAAATGTTTCAGAAGAGGGTTTTAAAGCCAGGTAGAAATAACTTATGCAGGCACCTTAGCCAAGGTAAAAACTTCAGGAACTAAAACCAAGGACGCCAGAAAATGCATATGCCCAAGAATTCAAAGTATGTGTTTTGTCACTGCTTTGACTGAAGCAGTCTTTCAGTTGAGGACTTTACTAAATAACTCGCCATTATTTCAGAAGTTCCAGAGGTTTTAGAAAATGCTCGGTACACTTTCCATACTTAAAAGCAAAAGACCCTCTTTCTGGTAACTACCAATTGCTAAATTTATCTTCTGTCTAGTAAAATGCAAGCACAACTAAATGAGAATGCTACATGATATTTTAGAAAGTTGTAATAAGGAATAGGACTACAGGAAAAGCAGCAAGAATAATATGATTCTCAACAGGAATTCATTCTAAAGAAACAGTAAGGGACTAAGTAGAAACAGACAAGCAGTAAAGTAAGTGGTCAAATGAAGAGTAGGTAGTTACAGAGGAAGCAGGAAGTGAAAGACAGGAAGCACTGAAATAAGGAGTAGAGGGACAAACTGGCAATGGGTGGGAAATGATATATGCATTTGCTCCTCAGTAGAGTTCTGCTGTTACGGTTCTGAAAACAGAACTTGAAAAACATACGGAATTCTTCAGTCTCCACTTTTGACCTGGACAGCGATACTGAGAAACGGGATAAGAAATCAGAGACTAAATTCTTTATTTCCAGGGAGCAGAACTGCATTACAAAGTCGTCCATTGCAGCAGGAACAAATGGCAAGGACCCCAGAGTTTACCATGTTCCTGAGTTCCACTTGAAGAGAAGCAAAGCAGAGTGCATCCTCATTAGAGTGCATTCTCATTTCAGACTGTGGTGACACTTTTAAAGCAAACTTCTTGGTCTTCCACTGTGTTTCATTTCATACTGAAATTGGTCGTGCACTGCACACACTGGTTGCCTTCTGGATGAAACCAGAATATATAGGAGGTCTAGAGCCCTTCTAACAACCTTACCAGTTAATAGATCTGTGGGTGTGAAACAAAAGCTCTTGACCTACATGTAAGTTGGATGTCGTATCTGCAATGTCAATAGTTTGGACCTTGAGTTGCCCTTCCACAGTTCTGATCTACCAGCTTACATAGATATTGCCACAGACACACTTGCAGAAACACAACCTGCAATCTAGTGTCACACATGCCTCCTATGCCTTTAAAAGTTAGGAAAATTTTCCTTGATTTTGTCTGCTTTTGCTTCCCTCTCTTGACTTCACAAACCCTCCAGACTGCAACTTGTTTACAATTCATACATCATTGGTTTCAGTGGGTCACATATTTTGAAAAACAAAAGGAAAATTCTTTTTGAAACTGCTGCTTGAAGACTGAAAAACTGTTTTTAAAAGTAGGGTAATGCTGGAACATTTGACAATAAGAGCCTTCATAGCAGACTCAAGAACATCTGACTGTTAACAGTGTATCTCTTACTCATTTGTATCACTATTATATCTCATATTAAGAGAATATATTTAAATTGACAACATCATCACGTAGCCATACATATTAAAGACACAACAACTGTATAAAATAAACTCCAAATATGAATGTTTTCAATAAGATTAGTTCATTTCTTTGTCAAGAATAATCAGATAAATATTAGAAATAGGAACAGTTTTACCAAATATTTTGAAGAAGATTTTAAAAGTAAAATTTCTGAGAAAAGACAAAAGTATTTCAAACTTTGTCATAATTTTTCAAGAACAATGCCCAAAATGATAAATTTCCGTATTTCATAGATGGATTGCTAGAATTATCAGAAATTTCATATTCACTATACTAGTACTTATTCATACTTCACTGGGCATAAGTACTGAGATAAAGAAATAGAGAAAAAGATACAAAAAGGAATTAAGGTTGTAGGGCAAAAATATTTTTTCAACAGACAATAAAAATAATTCTGGTTTTGCAGTCCCCTCTGTCAGGACCAAGGCAGACAGAGGTCAACAGAGATAGACAAAATCTTACATGGTTCTGATGACTGTAAAATAGTGGCTAAACATAACTAAATATCACATTAGGCATCTCAGGAAAATTATACCATTTCAGATATCCCTTTTTTTTTCACATATTTAAAAATTTAACTGGAGGCGTTAGGAACTTTTTCCCCATCTCATCCCAAACAGCCAATTTTAATTTTGTGCTCAAGCTACACACCACTCAGAGAGTTCCCCTGTGATATAAGGTGTGTTAAAGTGACTTAACTAGTCACTTATTTAAACTCAGGACCATGGCAAAATTATTTAATTTTAAAGATAAACAAACAATTTTTTATAGAATCTAGTAAGATTCACCGGATGGCAACACCTGACCTATTAAAAAACAACAAATAATTAATTTGATGCTCAGCAGTGGCTTTCAGTTGCTACTGTTTGTGAGTCACTGACATGGCCGACAATTTTAATTATCATTACTAACTTAAAAACTAAATAAAAGCCAAAAGGAATTTCTCATTTTTATTTTACTGAACAACACTATTTCAGAATCAATTTAGGAAGTTAAAAGTAGACAGCAAAACTAAATGACAGACAAAAAATGTGATATTAATAAAACAAGAGAAGCTTTTTATTCTTTGTTTTGTGGTATCTTTTCAGCACTTTACTGTACCAGAATATGACCAAGTGACTGGAAAAAGCTACATACAATTATTCATTGTTTTCCCTGTCGTAAACAGAAAAACATTTTAATCTATTATTTTTTTCCTGTCAAGATCCTACTACACAACATTTCTCTGCATAAGCAAACTTGCAGTTGATGGCACCTTCCCAGAATCCAGTTGTGGTGTATTTTTGGACTACATATTTCTGTTAGCATAAATACATTTTTGAGAAGATATTGAAATACCATTTTAACAGTCCTCTCCAAAACAATATATTAAAGAAAGATTTTATTAACATTTAAAAACCTATGAAAGAAAAACTCTAGGTTTAAAAGCCCACAGGTCTGGGAAATTAAAGTCTGCACAAGAAATCATTCTCCCGGCTTGCTACAGTTTTCTGCACACTCTGGAAGACAGATTCTCACTTATTGTCTTCCCATTTTTCCTGATGCTAAATGAAGATATTGACTTCTCAAAATGTTTCTGGAAAGTTTAACTCCTCTAATGAAATATTTTGTAGTGTTATTCTAATGCAAAGAATCTAAATTAAATATAAGGTCTCTCTCTCACACACACACACATGCACACAAAGGCAGTTCATCATATTTTTCATTAGATACAGTTGGATCTGGCTGTTTCTTGATGAAATCACAAGAATGATTTTGCTTTAGGGTAATTTGAGTTTAAACAGCATATGACAAGTATTAGAAATTATCCTCTGCATTTTCCCCTCTCATTATGTTTCACCACCACTTTCCTGCATTGATAAGAGTGTTTGGTCAATTTTTTTCTCTTTGGTCTAACAGCTAAAAACCTGATTTCAGTTTTTAAAGCTTGTTTATAAAAATTTCATGAGCCACGCACCATCATATGTTTTACAATTTTCGCCATCAACATCAAGTGGAAAAGAAAGGGACAGATAAAGAATATGCATATGGGAAAAGCAGTTTCACTAATAAATGTGAAAAACAAGTATTTCATCAATTTACATGTCTTCATGTCTCACTTTTAAAAGTCTTGTTTTATAAATAATATCAGCTTGCCTATCAAAAAACTGGGCACAGCAAGATGTATCAAACTGGTGCCTGTCTTAATGGGAGTCTTATATCTGTACTTCAGCTAGAATCCTGCAGTGAAAAATGAAAACGACATTAATAAATGCACACTGATAAATCTTATCTTATTGACTTCTCGCAGATTACACTGAAGTATGACTTTTTCTGCCATTTGTTACGCCCCACCCTGTTGTATGCTGTGGGAAGAGAGTGCAACAACAAGGCCTGAGGCAAGCAGAAAAGAGAGACTTCTCTGGTGTACAAGCCTATGCAGAGTTTGATGGGTTTATGTTGAAAGAAATTAAATTTCTTCAGATTCACACACTTGTTCCAATCTGATGTTACTAAAGAAGGCCTCTGGCAGTATCATACTGCTGGAATACATTTGGATTTTTTAGGAAAGATTTCAGATAAGTTTTGTTTCCATAACTGTAAAAAATGTTCTCTGACTCAAGGTCAATGCAAAGAGATTACACTTAGGAGAGTGCATTAGTCTCACCATGTTCCCCATCAGCATAAAGGAATTTTCTGTAATTACAATGAATTTCTGCACTCTATTTTCTCCCAAATGCTGGAAAACTGAAGCAGTGGGAACCCTGGTACTTTCTATTGGTCTGAATAATGGAGGCGCCTATACTAAAGTATAACCCACTGAATGTATCTGCCCTGTCTCACAGACAAACCTTATGATCTGTCAGACGGATCAGGCTTCCAATGACATTTTTTGCAGTCAGTTCTTCGCACCAATCCAGACTCAATGATGTAGAATTCAACTCAAAGAGAAGATATCTACATATATATATATATATATATATATGCAGACATGAACTTATGTAGGCCCAAGTGCCAAGTGCCCTTTGCAGTCAATGGAGATTTGACCAATTGTCAAGCAAACCTGTGAACTTTATCTCACCAGACAGCTTCTGCCTACCTTGAATCACAGAATTATAGAATGGTTTGGGTTGGAAAAGAATATATTAAAGATTATCCAGTACAACCCCCAGCCATGGGCAGCAACATTATTCAATAGATCACATTTCTCAAAGCCCTTGTGCAACCTCACTTTGAACTCTTTCAGTGAAGGGGCATACACAGCTTTGCTAGGAGACCTGTTCCAGTGTTCCAACACCACAAAAAATATCTTCCTTTTATTCAGTCTAAATACACCATTTTTCAGTTTAAAAGCATTTTGTCTTGTCATTAACAGGCCCTGGTAAAAACTCTTTCCAAATCTTCCATAAAAGCTCCCTTTATATAATGAAAGGCCAAAAAATAGTCTCCCCGGAGCCTCTCTTCTTCAGTCTGAACAACCCCAACTCTCTCAGCCCGTCTACATAGGAGAGGTGCTCCAGCCCTTTGATCATCTTTGTGGCCTCCTCTGGACTTGCTCCAAACAGGTCCAAGTCCTTCTTATGTTGGGTACCCTAGAGCTGGATCCAGTACTCCAGGTGGAGTCCCACACAGGCAGAGTAGAGGTGAAAAATCACATAACTCAACCTACACATTTCTTTTTATGCAGCTTTTGCATCTGGTTGATGTCCATTATTCTACAAACAAGCGCTCCACTGGCTGTAGTAGGAGTCTGGGCACCTTGCTTATGCAAAGACACCTCTGTTTAGTAATTTGAACCTCTAACTGGATCGTACTTTGTAGACACCTAATGTCAGGTGTCACCTAATGCCAAGTTGCCTGGCCTGATCTGGCATTTGGCTACTCGTGCAGAAAGGCACAGAACTTGGATTATATCTGCCAGTCTTATGCGGATGTCTCATCTGGACCAGGACATTTCAATATACCAACCAGACAAGGACCATAGTATCAACTTAGTGTGCATGAATTTGATTATCAGCCTCCTTGCAAAAAATGGAAACACAGCTAATATCCCTGAAGACACCTTTCCCCTGAATTGCACTGTCACAAATATCAGAATGTCATACAGTGTAAATTAATATCTTTGATGTGCTTGCCGTCCTTTGACATGATACATCTTAAAGGGTTACAAAAGAAATAAGGACTAAGTATTTTTACACTCAATGTACAAAGGTTTCAAGATTCCCCTATATATTGCTATAATGAGTGAGAGTAAGTCATCACACTTCTGTGAAATAATTAAAATTAATTCCCTTTAATGTATTGTGTCAGACTTACTGTGTGGAACAAACACGACACTGCTAATGGAATGTGTTATGAAGAACTGAAATGTTGTCACATAATAGTAGGAAAGTTTTCTGAGTTATTTTATATTTAGATTGATGGATGGATGGATGGATGGATGGATAGATAGATAGATAGATAGATAGATGGGTGATAGGGAAATAAACAAAAAATTTGGTTTACTCATGAGCCTGAAAGGTTAGCACATTTCCTTGCACAATTCTGTCCCTTTATACATGCCCCAGATGCATAAATCCACACAAAAAGAACACAGAACATTGCCCTGTGTACATTAACTTTGATATTTTAATCTTGCTCTTGGCCACTCAAAACTAAAATGTGTATACATATACAAAAATATATGTATTCACTTAACATTTACTGAAGTGACTTCTGATAAGTCCGGCCATGAAAGGGTAATTTTAGATATGATAATCTATAGCCTTCAGTTCAAGTGGTTATGATGATAACTGGAATGTATTTAATTAACTGTCAATGTATTAATGTATTTATTACAAAGTTTAATGTTTTCGTAAAGTTCAAGATTATTTAATGATTGAAAACGTATGTGCCTGTAACTCCCAGTACACAGCATTCAAATACACTACTATTCAAAGCAAAATCTAATTAGTTAGAACCCGAGATTTTATTTTCTTTGTGATCTTGTAGAAAGTTAACTTGGTAAGAAGTCTTAAACTTAAGAGCTTTGTAAGTTAAAGAACATATTAAGGTCTAGGGTGAAAGAAAGGAACACATGAATAAAAGTAAAATCAGGAGAAGGATTCATGAATTGCTTATTTATCTAGGTTTACATTTTCTTTGAGAGTTGAAAGATTTAAAAGGATACAGAAAATAGGTTCACAGTAATACAAACAGGTCTGGGCCATGTAGATTTCTCCATTTCTCCCTCTCTCACATTTTTTTTTAAAGTCAGCATAGCAATAATGCAATTAAAACCCTGTCTGGCCTTTGAGTCAGTCAGCTCCCTGTCAGGGATGCCAGAGCACTGAAATGGTGCTAGTGTGTCATGGGATCCATGCTCAGAGCTTTATTTTCTCCCAGATGTAGGCCCATCCTGTTGAACTGACCCTGCCCATCACCCAGCATGATGATGCCAAAACAGGTAGCAGCCAGGAGCAGCAGGGACAGCAGTCTGTCACCATGCTGATCTAGCCCTGATTTATGCCAGTTTCCATCAGCATAAACCAACAAACTCTCCCCTTGGCCCAGGGAGAGACAAGGAAACAGGAACACAATAGAAGAGCAGGAGGACTGAGACTGTTCTGCCAAAATTTATGTTTCAGCTTGAGAGCTGCTTTTAAGCCCCTGTGTCCACTTGCATTTTTTGTGCATTTGAGTTGCCAAAACTTTACCTGTGGAAAGCAAAGAAAATCTTTAACACACAGCTTCTACTGGGACTGTTATTTGTATAAAGTATGTATGCTCTACAAACCAAGAAGAGACCAGTTCCTGGAAAGTGGTGTTCAAAGCTTTACACAATCCCTTAGCTACTGTCACACCGCCGAGTCACCACAGAAATTACCTGTCTGTTCTAGTTTCTCTTTTGCCTTTTTCTGCTGAACCTCCATCAGCTGAACTAGCTGTTTGTAGAATCCTAATGTGAATCCAGTCTATGAAAAGAGTGCTTGCCCTACATACTCCAGACAGCAGAATTGTGTGGATATAAATGAGGCTGTCCAGGTCAGGGAGCTCATCAACAGATCTCAGAGAATCTCTTTTAGGACTTTGAGTTTTCACACTGATTTTCATAACATTTGTTTTTGGCCTTGTGCATTTTAAGACCTAGTTGTTTAGTTGTTCTGATTAGAAAGTTTGTTGTTGCATTTCACATGTCAGCACATTCAGGAAGCAAGTGTCATTCATATTCATATAAGTCTAGTGAGACCAACACAAGTAATCCATCCTTGACATCCTTTGTTTGTTAATAATGCTTCTAAATGACCTGGTTTATTTTACAAGGACATAAACATATTTCTGTTGTCTGCCAAGGAAACACTTTATTCGTGGCACAAAAGGGTTTCAAATAGTCTATCAGGCTTAGGACAAGTGGCAGCTGCCATTCATCTCTTTTTTTCCTTTTCTTTTATACACAAATTGAACAATGAAAGAAAAAATGTGGTGAAATTAAGCTAACCTGAGTCTGAGGTCAATAGCAGTGTGGATTGTATCCATTTTGCAAAATGGGATCAGGAGATTTTTTTTTTAAAGGATACTTTTTAACTCTGAACTGGCCCAGCTAATAGCAAGTGACCTCTGCTTTATGCTGCAGATGCAAGCATGAATAGAATGATGAAAAGTTCTTTCAGATGGATGTGCTTTAAAGTTCTTTCAGATGGATGTACACTTTCTGTGTACAGCCTCCTTTATTGGCCTCTTTAGTGCTTCAAATCTGACACCAGAACATTTCCAGACCAGTTAGTCACTCAGGCACATGTCAGGAGTAATTTGGAGTTATATTTCCCATGATTCTGGAGAAGATTCATTCCCCAGTACTCAACAGTGAATCAAAGTTTTCTGCTGTTATTTTATATTATCCTTCATTTTTAGTTTGTAGGATTGTTTGGGGACATCTGGGCTGAGTTCTTTCCTCCAAAGACTCTTTTGTATCAAATGGAGATCTCTTAAAACACACTGAAAATGACCTATGCCTCCATTTGCTTGTATAGTTGTGGGGACAGAAGAAGAAATGAAATTCTGTATTTATGTTTTATTGGTAATATTGTAGCTGGAAAAAAATTTAAGCAGAGGCTTTCTGGTTTAGAAAACCTCTGTTTTATTCTCTTTTTGTTTGTTTTTTAGATTACTACACCTGACTTTCAATATATTTTTCCTTGTTGAAAATTTTACTATTAGTTTCATTTTAAGTGTTTTTTATTTTCCATTAACTTAAAAACAATGTCTAGGTCTGTCTTCTTCTGTTCATAATAGCTTTCAACATTGTGCTGATGAACGATTTCTGTCTTCTACCCAAACCATTCCTAGATATATTGCCAAATACACGTCTGAGGATTTCTCCAAATACATATCTGAGGATTTCTCACATATTTTCCTCTCTTAACAGAAATGAAATTCTGCGAACATGATGGAAAAGCTGTCTAGACTGAAGGCTCAAACTCCTCCCTACTTTGATGGTAAAGGATACATTTGGAAATAAGCATTTTTTGAAAGTGCTTTTTAAAACAAAATTTCATGACACAGCACACAAGTCATGGCTATTTTCTATATTGGTTTCTCTGATGTACAGATGCCCAAAAGAATGAAACTAATTGCTTACTTGGTTCCTGAATGCTTATGAATCTGTGTTAAACCACCGTTCTCACCAAGCTGGTCATCCCTGCTATTACATTCATAAATTCTTTACATGCCAGTGGTGTTCTTTAGTTTATGATTGTGCATCCCATGACAGTTAGGGAGACTGATAGACAGGTCAGGTAGAAACTTAGGAAATTGTCTTTTTCATATTATGTATTTTAAAAGCAAAATACAGGACGTTAATCAGATTCACATATTGCATATGGATTTTTCAATACAATAGTTTTGGTCTAGGATAGCTTTGAGACCCTATAATGTGTTCTATTCTTACAATTAGAGAACTCCAAGGTAGTTTATTAGCTCCTGGCCCTTGGCTCAGCACATTTGTGCCCACTCTTGATCATATATATCCCAGTTAAGGCCATGCACAAGCATTCAGCTTCATTTTGTCAGGAGACTACAGGACAGCTAATTAAATAAGTGTGCTTAGCTTATTATGTCTTTATCAGGCATTATTAAAATAGCAGACTGTTTGTTCCTCAGGCTTCTAGTAAAAAAAATCAGTCCCAGAGGCTATTGAATAAAACACAGGCCTCAACCTACACTTTCTACAGCAAACCTCTCCAGCCTGTAGATTGTAGCCAGCAGCCAGGGTGAGATTTTTTCAAAAAAAATAGGTTTTCACTGTAATTTGAAAAAAATTTAAGATTTTAAATGAAAAAAACTAAGATTTCTTGTTTACATAAATGCATCTTGTTTGTTGAGAATTATTCCCAGGAGCAAGATGGGCTCCTCATGTACTGGTTGTAACCTCAGAGATAAATTGTGTAGGAAAAGTTCCATGTAAGTTTTGGACCCTTTCTCCACTGAGTGCCCTATCCATTGAAATAGCTGATTATACCCTTTCTCATAGCATCCACCACACCAAAGTTCTAAGAAATGGAAGACCATGAAAACATTTCTCATTTCCCTCTTTCAATATTTCAAGTAAGCATGCTAAAAAAACTTATACCATGCATAAATCTAGCAGTAATCTAGTAATCTAATTTTTCTTACAATGATGCCTCAGACAAATCAGCTGTGGCAAGAAAGGGAAGGTATTAAAGCTCCATAAAATTCCCTTGTTTACTTAGATTCTACATATTCTCTATTTTCTTAAACTACTGCTCCTACCAAGGGATTCAAAGTCCTAGTGCTGTTCAGTTCTACCAAACACTGAGAAGAAATGTTTAATAATGCTTATTAGATCAATTCTGACAAATAACTCAATAGTTTCACACCGAGTAATTTTACTTTTAACAAAAATATACTAAAAATAGCATATAAGAAAGTTGCAGAAAATATTAGTCATTTAGCTCTTTTCATGGACCCTTCTCACCCACTGAAGAAGTTTTTGTTTCCACTTTCAGTGGAAAATATGATGAAATTAATCTCTGACTTAGGAATCCCTGTCAAATTTCATCTGAATGGCTAGCTACTACCCTTTCCGTTCCTCAGTAGTTTCAGAGAAGTGTCTTCAAAGCTCACGTACCCACTGTCAGTAATTTTGATGCTGTACACACCACATCCAGAACTAAAAACACATTAGCCATGCTATGACTATCCCATTGATAGAAGGTTAATGCTCATTCTTCTATTGTTAGGATCTCTCTGCGTCGTTCAGTGTTACCATCATGAGGCAGAAGTGTGCCGTCTAAGGAGGTACTTAATACTTTGTACAGCATTCTTCTCCTTTCACTTTCATAGCCTGGGCAACCATATACTTCTATTTTGTTTGTGGCTGCTTGGATAAGAATGACACCTGACTCTTCCAAAGCAAGCACACCTCTTGAGAGAAAGCAAGAAATTAAAATTTTAGACAACTCACACACAAAGATTCAGAAAGGTTATTCATCTTTCACTATTTAGAAGACTGATTAGACATTACAGACTCAAATTTGAATATGTTTGCCAATGATACACAGGTCTGTTTGCCCTTCACATCATACAGGTATATTACCCTCACTAAATTAACCTACTTTTTGATGGAGGTGAGCTCATGAATGAAGAACAACTGTTTGAAAATTAATCAGACTAAAATTAAGATTACACCATGAGGTAGGGAAAACACACTTTGCAAATAGGCGTGTTCTCATCTGTTTGATAAAGTGTAATCATGACTAGTCCATTCTTAACACAAGTTACTTGAGAATTCTTTTTCTTCACTGCTAGGAACTTTTCATGATACAGTAATATACAGGGAGAAGTAATTAATTTTGACTAGGACACTTGGTAATCATTTGCCTTAAATAACCTGACCCTATGTCTCCTGGACGTGCTTAGAAAGATTGCAACAACATAATCTTGGACATAAAACAGAACTCCAGAAACTACAGCCAAGTCCGAAATCCAGCAGAGAACTTTGTAACTTACTGTAGGGACCATAAGCTCACTCAACTTTGCCTTCTAGTCTCCCTGCAGAAATTTCCATAAAGATGTTGGGTCACCTTTCAGGTTGGGCTTCCCTTAAAAAAACCCAATCAACCAGAAAACTGATTTTTCTTTAAAAACACTATGATTAACAAGCAAAATGCTGTTTGTTGCCAGGTGAATTAAGGTTCTTGGTTAGACAAAACATTGGCTGGACCTCGTCCAATACTGCTGAAAACATTCTCGGAAGACCTAAGAACCAATACAAGCCCTTAGACTCTTAAGGTTATCCTCTGCTAACCTCATCCTCTGTCTTCACAACCAACTTTCTTGACCTTCACTCCTCTAATAAATACCTAGTAGAACATATGCAAATGTAAGAAATATTTTTGCTTTTTTCATCTTCAGACAATTTTCCACTTGGAAAAGGCAGAGAGAAAGAAGAAGATAACCTGAAAAAATTATAATCTCTGAATTATTCATTTTTCAGAGTATTAATGGTGTTTTTATATGAAGTAAGGATTCTTTGTCCTGCACACTTGAAATAACCCATAGGGTTATGACAGAATTGACTGGCCTGAAAGAATAGATTTTTTTTGTTGATCATTCAAACATACCAGATGTATCAAAGTTTGACTATGCAATTAGTGTTGTTTCTGCCCTGTAGGATTCATGGTGTTTTACAAAAACCTAATATTTAACCTCTAAATTATGGAAGCAGCCTCTGATTTCTATCAAGATGAAGTAGGAAGCAGACTACTCATATCTTTTATATTTTTTCTTAGATCATAAGGCTTGGCGTGAGTTTGTTACTCATTGTCATCTTACAAGACTGAAACATTTTTACAGGCAAATGAGTCAAATATAACAGTTTTCAATGCAAAATTAATTAAATATGAATGTTATTGAGCAATATACTTTTCATGAACCTGAAAAATGAATCAATTGAGACTACTAGTAATGATCCAGCTCTAAAATAATTAAAACATGAGGCTGCTTGTATCTATTCATGTGTTTTGAAATATCAATTAAAAAAAATGAATAAATCCAGTCCAGTAATTCCAAAGTAATTCCAGTCCAACCATAGCGCATCTACTAAGTTGCTTTTCAACTTCTGCCTCTGAAGACAGCCAGTTCTATTGCCTGCGTACACTGGAGGCAGAGCAGAGCTTTGCTGCCTTTCTTGCTCAACATTCAGCACCAAAAGGTAGAAGAGATAGGATAACGCATGTAAGACAATGCCAACTTTCTTTAGGAAGCTGAGTTTTAACTGGCTGTGCTACAAAGGTGCAGCATTGTTAACTGAGGCTTCTTCTGACCTTCCTGCATTGAGCAGCTGCCCACATACCAGATACCATACAGCTTAAAACAAGAAAAGTACAAGTCTCCTTGTTATTGTTGATATTAAGAAACATATCATTACTTTTAAAGAACAGATTCTATTGCAAGCCATAGAAATAACTCAAAATACGTATACATGATTTGCCATTATCATGAAACAAACTTCTCTAAGAAATCTAAAATCATCTCCACAACATAATGAAATACAAGCATAATATCTAGTTCAGATGTTGCATTAATCTTTCATCTTCAAGCTAAACTATAATCTCTATGTCCAGGAAGGAGCTGAATTACCTTCTAAATGTATATCTGGTAGCTGAACTGGCCTGCTGAAGGGCCTGTTCACACATTATGCATTTAATAAATTTTGTTTGGTCTTTAATGACCAGAAAAGAGAAAACCCAGCTAAGTGGATTTAGAATTTGCACAGCAACACAGAGAACTACAGTGATTTCATTCTGACTGACAGGCTCTGTATTACCCAGAAGACTGCTGAACGTAACTACTTCATCTCAGGAACTGCCTGCTGAGATATATCGTTTAACAAAACATTAAGCAGAAAGGAAAAGAATTGTTCAGCATGAAAACTTCACAAATAGCTAAGACAAGTTCAGGACAGAATTTATTCATGGAATGAAAGCAGAAAGACATTAAGACTTACAAACTAATTGAATTTTTCTGCATTAAATAAAAATGGAAGATCCGGTTGCTGTTGTAGCTCAAGTAAAGAAATTGCTGAAGTTCTATTCTCTCAGAAAATATTCTTGTTTATTGAAATGGAGGCTGAAGTTACAAAACTCAAATATAAGTCTCAATTTCCTGTTAGAGGTATTGTATTTCTCAAAAAGATCAACTAGAAAGAAGTTCAGCCATTGTGCTACAGAGCAGATTGGTTTTCCCATTTTCAGAAATTACAGGGATACAGGAGTTAGGACCACAGACAGAATAGACAGTGGGAACAGAGGAAAAGGATTTGAAAGCTACAGAGGGGACATTATGTGACATTGCCTTGAAAAACAACCTTCAAGAAATTTGCTCATTGTCTAATTTTGCTCAGTATTTTAGAATTTTGATTATTTCATTGCTATCATTCATTTCTTTAACAAAGAAGAATTAAGAAACTGGCCAAAAACACAAAACTGTGAAGTTAATCCATTCCAGAGATAAATGGAATAACACCTGGGAAGAATGAGGTGACCTTGAAACACAAAGAAACAGAAATGTAATGATAAAATAAAACACAAGATCCTGAATTGAAGAAATAACAGGAATTTTCGGCATCAGCTAGAACTGAAGGAGGAGAGAAGCACAGGTACCTTAGCTAATCATGGCAAGGCCATTAACCAGTAAAGAGAAGCAGCAACAAATAACAAGATTAAGAGGTATTTCAGTCAAGCTCTTTCTAGTTGAATTAGGAAAATGTAAATGTCATGTGATGCCCAACTTAAAATGCACTTTTCACAATGCATATTTAGGTACAAGAAAATCAGATGTAAAACAGATGTAAATAATAAGTACTGGTATGATCTGAACAATGACCAGCCCATCTTACGAGGTGAGTTTAGATGAAACAGACTTGTCTTCGATCAAGTGAGATGAAGACCAGGAGGAATTTGTTGTGTGTACGTCTGGGGTAAATAAATGAGAAAAAATAATGCTTTAATTTTGACTATAGAAAACATGTAATGGTATGTAAAGTGTTATTAAGAGATCAGAAAAATTCTAGTTTCTAGTCTGTCGGGTAGTGAAGATTGGATCAGCTTTGTTAGAGGCTTCTCATCAATCATATGCTTACCATCTTTCGGTTTTGATTAAATTAAATTCAATTGACTTGCGCTACTATTATTAAATTATAGAAAACTGTGGGCTTATAAATATCAAGAAGTTAAATGGCCTGGTAAAATTTGGCTTGGTAGAAGTCATTGCTTCCTTGTTTTCCATTTGGTCAGGCTGGCAGAAGCAGAATTGCCTGAGTCCTTAGTGTTGCATCAGAATGTACCTCTGACCCTGCAGCCAGGTGATCTTCTCTAAGGCAAGCAGTTTTTTTGCTATTTACATGAAATAAAATTGCTCGTAGCAAGTGTATTTTCATATGCAACAATTCAAATGTGGTCTTCCACCTACAATTAGAAAAAACCTGAACATCCCAAAAAAATCAAATTGTGTGTAGAGAGCCAATGCAAAGCAGAGAGCCATTTATGGAGGCAGAGGAGGAAGCAAATGGGGAGCACAGCCCTGCTTGAGTGTCAGGTCTGGTTTTGCTTCATATAAGGTCTCCCAGAGTGATGGGATGTGTATGGATGAACACTTCTTCACTGCACAGCTCAGAGGGATCAATGGATATTGGGCTACATGTACAGTGATATCTGAACATCGCTATGACAAACATGCTGTGCATGGTAAATTCTCCTTGTTTCCTTAAATTAAAAGCTTTTCTCTTATATTAAAAGTGTGGTCTGTGCAAATTGGTTCCACTTACAACCGACATTACCTGAGAGATAGCTTTAAAGATACATCCTTCCCACCCATATTTTCTCCACTTAGTCATAAAATATCATGGTCAGCTCTTAGCCATATCAATTAAGATATGATTTTTCTTAGCTATTTTGTCATCTTTATATTAGCACTTTCTATATTACTTCTTGCATTTTTATTATACTTCAATATTCTACTTCATTATTACCAAAAAGCAAGTTGAGCAAACAAGCTAAACTGTTATGACTTTATATTCTTTTTTACTTAGCACACGAGATCACTCATTCAGGTGACTGAAGTAGCACAACAAGGCACAAACAGTCCAGGAAGGTCCTGTAAAGCATTGCCAACAACTTCCTGACAGAGGTAGTGGAGGATCCCACAAGGAATGTTGTGCTGGTTGACCTCATAGTGACAAACAGGGAAGGCCTTGTTAGAGATGTGAAGGTTGGGGGCCATCTTGTCTGCAGTGACCATGAGATTGTGGAGTGCAGCATTGGGCAAGGAGAAACAGGGCAGTGAGTAAGATTGCAAACATGGACTTCAGGACAGCTAACTTAGCCTCTTTAGGGATCTTCTTGGAAGAATCCCATAGGAACAGGTCCTGCAGGGAAGAGCGGTCTAAGAGAACTGGTTGATGTTCAAGGATCACTTCCTCCAGGCTCAAGAAATTGAGCAAACGGGTAAGAAACCTGCATGGAATAAGTCACCAATGTCACCACTAAGAAACAGAAGCAAAGCTGGAGCAGCAGTTATTGGAATGAATTCATTTTACTCATTTAGAACAGTGCACCTGTGGTATGCAGAAGGAATTACAGCAGCTAGGCTTAAGACACAGCTTGTGAACATAATTCCCTAGGAAAGGCATAATAAGACATAGCCTTTTGGCAAGTCAGAGCTGTAGCAGAGAAGGTTCATATCAGTCCTTGTGCTTATCCCGAGAATGCTGGAAGGTTATTGCTGCTTTGTTGCACTTTCAGAAATAGAACAACCCTGAGAAGTATAAAAAAAAGACTCTGGACAAAGGACATATTTACCTGCATTAAGTACTTCTAAGCATCTGCCAGGGCAGTATTATGTAAATGCAAATATTGCAATTTATTATGAAGAATTTGCAACATCCTCATGATCCACCTGCAGACAGTAGAAAAAAAAAAAGAATTGTGAAATAAAGTTTAAAGCAAGAAAACCTTGAAAAACCTGAACATTTTCTTCTTCTTTTTTTTAACACTCTCTTAGCAGCAAATTCAGTATTCAGATGAGGCATTCAGAAAGACCTTGTAAGAAGTAGAGCACAAGATCACATGCAGAACACCAAAACTGTATTTAGAGATATAATCATTGGCTGAGGAATTGCTAAATGGCAATACAGTATATCTGAACTTGTTACAGTGATGTGGAGCACTGACAAACTAAATGGGGTTCAGTGAGCAGCCAACGAGCGTTATTCATTCATACAGCTGCTCGACTGCTGCACTCAGGCACCATTTACAATCCTCACCTACAAAAGGGCATAAGTGAAAATTTTTATCCATCCTGAAATCATCTAGTGACACTTCATTGAAAAGATTCATTGAATTTAGATAGGTTAAAAAAATAAGGAGCAGATGCTCAGATAATCACTCTTGCAGATGAACATCAATGTCATAGGATGTGCAAAAGCAGTTACTGGAGAAATCATACAAGAAACAGTATGTTTTGAAGCAAGTGAAAGTTTGATCTACTTCAATATCTTGAAAAGTTTATTCATATGGACTTAGTGATAAGATCACCTGAATTAAAAATAGCTAAAAGACCATGACAAATAAGAATAAAAAAAAAAGGAATGTATCAATTTGTGATAGCTCAGCCTCAGTGCTTGCATAGATAAGATTATATCAGTATGCTAGACTGAAAGATAGAAATATTCAAACCATCAAAGGGAGATGCAGTTGGTAACAACGGAATATTTATACCAGTGCAACATCATTTGAACAAATCACTGTCCTAGCCTGCTTTCTGAGTAGAGCCCAGATAATCTAGAACTACCCAAAACAGGTCCATCCACTTGAAATGACACCTGTATCTGCATGAGAATCCCAGAAGGACATACTCTAGGGCACCTGAAACAGTCCTGACCTTCAATGGGGAGAATGCAAAACCCTGTTGCTTTAATCAGTCTTGCATCTTAATGAAATTCCTACATAATTTTGGCAATTGAAAAATACAATAAATTGGTCATAAAAGGTTGCTGGTCAGAGGTCTTATGGAAAGGAGTAAAGTATTTGTAAGAATCAAATAAGAAGCAAATATTATTTAAGAAGCCTTAAATAAAACTTGCCTTTCCCTTTTTCTTCACTTTTTGATTGGATGAAAGTAAGGTTCCATATTTATACATATATAGGCATTTGTTCTTTTGTATGGTAATAAATATGTAGAAAGCAAATAATGTAACAATATAATATAAGAATAGTTTGACCATTTTTTTAAATTTCATAATGCATCTCTTACATTTTCAATAGTGTTACTCTCTCATAGTCTTCTATGGACCATGACAGTTTGTTAATGGAGATGGGCAAGAAGGATAGCTATTTAGATAAAATAGTTTTTCATAGTGTTCAGACCCCTTTGGTAACAAAGATTATGTGCTATTAACTCAAAAATAGTAATTCTTCACCCATATAGGAAAATATCTTAATAAAATGACCTTGTGTAATCAAATCAGTATCCACTGGAGTCTATTATGTTGGTGACAGAACATTTCCAGAAATAGAAACTTCAGTGCCTTGATCGCTGTAGCCAGACTGATGCTACTGCTGCTAACACTGAATATCTCCTTATGAATGCAAATAGCCACAGTGGTGTACAGAAGACTACCCTCAGGAAGGAAGAACACTCCAAGAAAGGTCTGTTTAATACCTAGGGACAATATAGATTAGAAAGCAAACTAAAAGGCAACACAGCTTAAAGTTTCCCAAATTGCCTGTTACTTCATTTGTTAAGTTTCAGATTCCTTTGTGTACCCATCCCAAAAACATCAGATATCCTTTCACAGGACAAATTTAGAGTGTTCTGCATGAACCTGCTCTGATGGGGCTGAGGACCCTCCAATGGAAATTCAGTGGCATTATAAAGACTCTGAGAGTCTCCATTGTACCTATTTCTCTCCTTTCTCTTTGAGGGCAAGAATGGTTAGTTTCCTGAGAAGGAGCTTTGTTGCTCTGTTGCTTTTGTTTATAGCAAGTGTGAGGGCTCCCTCTGTCATCCAGCTAGGAAGACAGATACATCCAAAACTGATCAGCCCCATGTGAACAAAGGCTGGGATGAGCCACCATGTGAAAGTGTCACTCTTTTCTTTTGACTGCCAGCTAAGATTAGGTGAAATACACAGCATCCATTATGTCTAGACTACTCAACGTCCACTGCCTGTAGAGGGGGTAACAATACCTACAAATTCATAGATACACTGAAGCTGCTGTAATTTTTGTGATGATTTGCTAATAAGAAAACACAAAAGATATTTCCTAACAGCTGTCAGAGTCCATATTTACTTCTGGAAAATTACTGTAAAACCTATTCACATAACCAAGAACAAATTAGATTCATTTGACTCAGCAACTTTGTACTTCTCCAAGACGAAATGACAACATAAAAATAAAAAGAGAATTGTGATTCCCCAAAGTTATTTTAAAATAAATGTGTATAAAATTATACTTTTTTCAGCATTTTTCTCTCATGAGAAACATAGCTCCTAGGTAAGAGGAAAACTTTAAAAAGTTTTACATTTATTTTCAGTTTAGATAAACACACTGAATTTCAAAAACTCTTTACAATAAATTATCCAGTCCTGTGAAGGCTGAATTTAGATCTCACTTATGCTGATTTGGCCTTGTATCATACCTACTGAATTCGGTAGGATTGCTTCTCACTTAGGTTGGAATAAATGAGTTTCAGAACTCTGTGGTCTGAAAATGGGAGTAGATTTGATACAAGAACTGCTTGTCTTTCAAGACTCCCAACATTTCTGAACCCAGCTGGGAATTTCTCTAACAGCAACACATCTCAAGATATCCTGACACTTCCAGTGCTGGTCAGCTCCCCAGAACTCAAGGATTATAAAAATGAAAAAGGAAAAAAATGCCTTGAAATCTTTCAGAACCTCAATAAAGTCTATATCACATCTGGAAATGGGGCCATTCTTGCAAAAACACCTCCAAACAAGAGGGAGTGAAGAGAGCTGTTTAAATTCCCAGTTGATTCTCTGTCCCTAATTCTATTCTTGTACTCAAGTTTCCCTGCAGTTTATTGCTGAGTGCAAAATGATGTTTCATTTCAAGGCACATAGTGACTCAACGACCACAGTTTAGTTCCTTGCTTTCCAAAGTGCTTTTATGCAATGGAGAAATGAAAGGTACTAAAATAAAATCATGTTATATTCTACAAATCTGTTCACTTGCATTATGTTGGGGACTTGATATAATGCATAAGACTACATAATGCCTAAGAGAGGACAGCAAGGAATTACCGCTGTGCATCACAGAACTCTGAAGAAGCTCAGTTCGGCTATATTTCTCAGCAGAGATACAGTCATATTCTAGTCAAGTACTTTTGCAAAAGATAGAACATCAGCTCTTGATAATCAACCAAATTTTTACATACACCTTTGGCTTTCCAGCCAATTCTCTCTAGGAAACAGACAACATTTACTGTTGAGCAATATATATTTTTCTTCACTGGCATTTTCAATGTAAAAGAAGCTTATTATAACTGCAGAAACAAATGTAAAAGAAACTGTTTTCACCAAGTTTGTGTGACACTCGTGATTAACTAATTCAATTTTCATTGTCTCTCCTTGCATACTTTCCATCCTTTATGTCTATTACTAAGTTATGAAATCTGGCCCAGACTTAAATGGTTCAGGATCCTGTTTGCAGAAGAAACCTCTGTTTTATTGGTGAAAACAGCTTGAATAGAAACCTGTTCTCTTTTTCACATATTTGGAAACAATTACAGGTCTTTTTCCACTGCCTCAAATTGCATGTCTAAAGCTCTTCCAAGTCAAATTATGTTTTGCCTGCACTTTTTATTCCCTGATGAAAATGTCTACCTCCTTCTTAAGGTTGTTCACTGAAGATCGTCTGACCACATGGCCAGTCAGTTCAAGATTGGCTGGAAAAAAACTGTAGTAATGGTAATAATAACAAACAGCAAAAACAGTCACAATAATGTAGGTATCTAGGTATTCCTACATGATAAGCCATAAAATGCAATACAATTGTGACAACATATTTTGTTTTAAACTTTCTGTCAGCTACAAAATTACTTGTAGCCAACTTAACTGTAGTATCACTGGAAAAAATGAAAAAAAAAATCTTTTCTACATACTCTTTTTTAAGATATCATTTTATGGAAAGAAAAACTAATCTCCCAGCTTTCTGTCTATGTCTAGCAGAAAGCAAAAGAGAGACACTTTCAACCTACAGTAGGGAACCTATCATCCCTCATCCTCAGACACAAAATTCAGATGTTTAATCTGGTCTCTGGTTATAGGATTGCAAGCTTTCCTATAAAACCACGACAGTAAGAGGACTAATGTTACATAGGAAAAAGTAATACAATACGTAATCACGTGCAGAAAAAGCTTTAAGAAAAATCACCATGGAACACACACTGGCACCATTACACACTTGTTCCCTAGCTAGATCTCTTTTGTCAGCACAAGTGTCGTGTCTTCTACTGCACAAAAAGGCTTTAAAGCCTGTTTGCCAAAACACTTTTCCACAAGCTTCACAGCAACAGATCTTTGTAAGCCTTTGACTCAGAAAGAAAACTGAAAAGATAACTAGTAAGTCAAAGACTCTAGAAAATGGAGTGGATTTCAACTCACAGAGCAGTCATTAGACTGACTGTCAGGCTAAAGAGTTGCATGGGTTTTTACTTACCTAAGACACAGATGCTGAAATCATCTCACTCAGAATTAAAATAAAATAAAAAAATTCTACCTTTCCAGTTCTAAGAAATTCACTTTTTTAGCCTCTTATCCAAGAGGATGGACAAAATCCCTAATTATTTTGAGGGCAGCAAAATAACTGCACTCAAGCACAAGAATTAAGTTGGCATAAAATTGTCATGAATATTTTGTATAAAAGGTCTTTGACTATGTTTCCTGTTATAACTGAGGAAAAATATTTAAATTTGTAACTTATCAAAACAGCTACTTGTTTTGGGTGGATGAGCAAGTGGAATTTTGCCTGTATGTGTTAAAAAATCCATTTCCCTGCCCCAATCTTTTTCTGCTTTCCAGCCAAACAAAATAACAGAAAGGGACCAGCTATTCCAATTGGCAAATTCTGAGCGCTGACATCCCAAGAACTGGAGTAAACTCTCATGTTCCAATTATAATTTTAAGCCATTGACCTAAACCCAAACATCTGCAGATTAAAATGAAACCCCTGTTTAATCTCCTGGACCTTCACAGTGCAAAAATAATTTTGCTTCTGAAGCTAGATTGTGTTGGCATATTACTCAAGCCACCCACTTCTCTGCTTCAGTTTTTCCACTAACTTTTCCATTTTCCCATTAAGAAGATATAACTGTGAAGTCATCTACGTCTACAGCTATTAATCATTTTTCCATGACCAATTCTCAATCTTCATCCTTCAGGTCTTGCCAGAGTGTTGTCACTCCTTATCTTTCATGCCAACTTCTCACTGCCTATGATAATTTCAAGTTCCTCTGCATCTTTTGCACAGATCCTGCCTATATTTCATCTTGATTTTCATGCCATAACTCTCAAGTTGCACACCAGAAATTATCTTACAATACTGCTTCTTTGCCATATGACTCTAACATTTTATAAGCTTCACAGAGGTGTCAAAGCCTCTGGGAAGCAGATACAGCCAACAGCAATCTGCTGTAAGGACACCAGGAGGGTACACGGGGTCATTGAAGAACAACTCCTTCCAGGCCTGAAGAGCAGAAACCCTTCAACAGGATTGAAAGCATTGAAAGCAATACATTAAAACAAGAAATACAGTTTCACTGCAAAGAGGAAAGGGATAATGAGTGCAACAGACCTTCAGCCACTTCCTTCCCCCAACTCAGATATCCCTTTTGCTTTACTAGTAAATTCTCTTGCTCTCTCTGACAGCCCCTCTTTTTCCAAAACAGAGTTTCCATCCTATTCCTACTGTTGATACAGTCCAAGTCTAATGAATGTACTTTCTAGCGTTTCCAGTCCTTCATTTGTCTTGCCTTTCTGGAGGTGTGACCTTGTGAAAGGTTATGTATTTCTCCCTCTATACTTGAGAGAAACAAAGTCTGCTGTGTATATTAGCACAGCTTTAGGACCATGGAAATGGGAATCAAACTCTGTGGGTCATTAATGCTTCTGCAATCAGAAAACACAATTAAACCAGGGGGAAGGAGGGGCCAAGGTAAAGCTGCATGGTTTTGAGGGGAGGAGGTTGTTTTATCACCTTATCTCAAGTTTTGTGCCCACTCTCCTTTTAAAGTAAAACCAACACTGCTACACCTATTTAAGCTTCACAGAACAGTGGTAGGGAAGGGTTTCACATTTATTTTGTTTCCATTGAGCAATGTTTGCTAAAGCCCCTCTGACTGTAAAACCTCAATGAGAGGAGCTGCATGACTGCTTTGGTAGGCTAAACAACAGATGAATGAAGGAAGTCTCATGTCAACCACGAATTTAAACATAAACAAGAGTTAACAAGCAGGCTTGTACACAGAAAAATCACGTTATGACATAGATTTTCACTTAAGCCGTGACTGACAGGAGACGCCTGTCACAATGGGAAACTTCACACTCCGACCCAGAACAGTATTTCCCAATACCCTCTGGCAGTAAAACTGCAGTTTAAAGGGCAACAGATCCAAGGCTGCTTTCCTAACCATGAAAAAAGGGTGGTGGTGTCCCTGTCAAACTCTGTCAAACTGATTGCTTCAGCTTTATAAAAGTGTCTCAATATTTTGTGTCTTACTTAAAACCTAGCACAAGGAGCTATTATTTTTAGCTCCCACAGTCACAGAAAAGGGTCATAAAGTAAATTTTACAGGCTCTTACTTATAAAAGATTTTTTTTAAATTAAAAAAACAGTAATGGCTTCAAGTAGTTTCATGATTTTAGCAGAGCCCTTTCAGCTGTCAATACTAATGCTACCCTCTCCCTTTTCAGCTGAATCTATCAATATGAGCTGTAGAGTCCAGTGTGATTGCAGCTTTGTGACTTTGTTACACTTAAGGGAGCAATCCCTAGGCATCCTACTCCTTTCCTACTACATTGCCATCACCAGCCACCTAGAGAAACAACTGCTGACAAGTGCCAACAGCTTTAGGTGTAAGTGAAATAGATAGTTGCCTAGTACTGAAAGCAATAGACTTTGCTGTAATCTTTGCCTAGGTATTGTCTTGTCTAAATGTTGAACTAGCAAAAATGTAGGACAGAGTCACAGGAGGTACCTGACCCTGTATGGACCCATTCTTTGCAACAGAATACTGTAAAGTGGCAATGGCCTGGTCTAAAGGGAGTAGGAATAAGAAATAGGGTTTTTTTTAACTTGGCCACCCTTTTCCTCCCTAGCAAAAACTTCAAATCTATTGATTTCATGATTCCCCATCACTTTGTTTTGCCAGGAAAGCTGATGAGCCTTGATTCAAAATTTCTAACAGCATGATAGGTGTTTATATAACATTTTAATCTATGGAAGAGTGAAAGATACTGCAATAAAAATTAACAAGGAAAACTGGACAGATCATCAGCTGGCAGTCCCAGTAAGAGCAACACATTGAGCTAATGTTAGGATGGAACGAGAATATTTCAAAATTGGCCCAGTTGATGGTAGGTTTCTACAAAAAATTCTCATTCCTGGCAAAATCAGTAGGAAAGAACAGCACATTGGCACGTTCTGAATTTTACCTGAATTGTGAACAAGCACATGTTCAAAACATCAAGCCATGTATTTATATCCAGGAAAAAAATGTTTTGATTATTTTCCCAACAGAGTAGATAGAAAGATTGAATTAAAAAAATAAGCACTTTTTCACATAAACAAGCAAACAAGCAAACAAGCTTCATTGTTTTATTTCACGTGTCAAAACCTCTTCAAATTCTGGCACATCTTAAGGCACATTTCTGACCCATTACCAAACTAAACATTTATGAATCCTGGACTTCTCTTTTACCATTGGCTGATACAGATATTTATTTATTTAAATCTTAACCAAAAAAAATTTAAAAAATAAAGTTAAAGAAAATATTACCCTAGTGCATATTCTATGAAGTTTGGCAAACTAGCTTGCAATTTTCAAAAAGAAAAAAAAAATCAATGGCAAAGTGTTTCTTGGTAATAAATCCATACAAAGCCCTACAAAAATAACAGCTCTTTCTGAGAAAACGTTGAAGCGAAATTAACACTTCAGTACAATTTTAGCAGCTGCAATCTCTAGGCATTAGCTGAGTTGATGACCAGGTAGGTATTTGACACATTTGATATTAACCGAAACAGGGAGGCTTCTGGCATCACACTTGCAGTCTGAACAGAAAATATGATGGCACACAAAGGTCAGCTCTTCTGAAGACATGAAACACAGATCCCTAAGGTCCATGCCTGGACCCCTAGGCCTTTTTCTTCCAAGATGATTTCCGGCTGGCTGCCACTCCATAGTGCATGGCTTGTTCTTCCCCAGGAAAAGTCTGTCCTGCAGGCAGTGCTAGTATGAATCCAATAGAAATAGCCTTTAGCCAGAGAGTCTTAATTAGATGCTTCTATGATAGCATTGCATTCTTTGTGGGAGTCTATTAGGGGACACTGAGACATGGCTGAGGCTCTGCTTAGTTACTGCTGAGTTAAAAATATGACAGAGAAAGAAACAGAAACTTACTTTTCAAAATAAGTCAGACACCTGTTTCTATATCTGAAAGGAAGGAAGGCAAGTAAGCATGATGGAAGTCAGTCACCAAAGAACTTGGGGCTAAACATAGAGCCAAAAGTGCCACTTCTCAGCAGCCGCTGTTCAGCATAAGGTACACTGTGTTTGTGTCCATCCTGGAGTTCCGGCAAAGTCTGCTTGCACAGTAAATTCCTGTAATTAAGAGTTCTAATGAGCGTACACTTTTGGCTGTACCAGAGTACTGGCAATCATAACAAGTAGCAAGGGGTGGGTCTCTTATGTTACCTGGGGCTTCGTCTAAATGAAGCACAAAATTTAGCTGGAATTCCCATCTAGATTCACACTTGAATTTCTTTCTATGGGAATTTGAAACTGAGTTATGTGTACACTTTTGGGGGATACTTAATATTCCTTCTCTTCTGCCATTTCAACAAATGACCTGGTGACACAAGTATGTCTTAGAAAACAGAGTAATCAGCTGACTGGGTTTTCTTTTGGCATAAATCCTGAATTGCCATTCTGATAAGAGCTCCCTGTTTCTGCAGCTCAGATACAACTCCCCGGAAATACAACACCAAAACAGGTGACCAGGAGAATCACAAGGTGAATTTTATAGCCTCTCACAGACTCACAAAATGCTATCCTCTGCTACCACCCTCCCCTTCCTTGACTGCAAAACTTATGCCTAATAAAATGTCAGAGTATACACAGAACTAAAAAAGTGATAAAATGAAACTAAAATTTTCCACAAAACTAAACTTCTCACGTGTACAGGTCTGCATAAAACTGCCGGTATATAACCTCTTCTACAAGCAACAGAAGGAAGTTTCAGAACTGAATTTCTTTGGAGTTATGAAAATGTCAGCAACCAAAATTGTCTTTCAGCTTTTTCCTATTATGAGAACAGGATCTAAAAAGGAGAAGTGGTGAGTTAACCTGGTAGCAAAGGACTACATTATCAACTGCCTCATTTAATCAGGAGGGAATCAATCAGTACCACTACCCTTAAGCTTTCATGTCAGCGTTTCTCCCTCCCACCCATCCTGCTTTGTTTAACTGGTCCTGAGTACTCCTCTCAGTTATGGAATATTGGAGCCTCACATTTATTTAGATTCTTGGTTTCCTGTGAAAACAAATGGCAAGCCTATACTTAATATCTTCGAGGGGTTGGCTCTTAAAGTCTGAATGTCCATTTGCTAACAAATAAGAAAATGTAAGCAAGCATCCCACTGGAAACTAGCAAATATTTGGCAGTAAACCAAAGGAAGATTATATTTTACTGAGATTTCTCCTCTTAATGAACAGATACTGAGTGTTTATTTTTCATTTCACAATAGCTAAGCAAGCAGAACCAAATACCCTTTTTTATCATAATGTATTCAGCTATCCAAGCATCCGTTAGATACAGATAGCTTAAGGAGGGAAAAGCCTCTGAAATGCTTCTAAAAGCTAAGCAAAAGACAATGCCCCTGGTGCAAAAAAGCTTAGTTATTTTTCTTAGAATTTTTAATATACAGCACATAAAGCAATTGTTCCATCCATTTCAATGAAGCTATTCTAGAAAACATTCAACAAATAAAGCTCATTTATTGTTCAGATACTATAATAACAACTCACTGAAACAGCAGTGAAAAAGAACCTGGCCTCTCTCCCTGATCCACTGAAGAACAACAAGCAAGGAAGAAAGGATGAAAAGCTAAGTTTATGAACCACTTTTAATACAGATGTACATTGCTGAGTGATATGTATATTATCAGCATTCCACAAAAAAATTACCTCAACAAATTTCACAGAGAAGAGGTCACACTTTCTTGGAAGGGGTAATTCTGACATGGCCCCTTAAGAGACTAGTATCCAAGGAATTTCAAACAAGGAATAGGCTTACCTGAAAGTCCTGCAAACTGAAAGCAAAATTCTTGCAGGTGGCTTTTAAAATTACTTTAGGCCTACCCTCATACTTAACTAGACACTAATGAAACAGACCACCAAATATTATCTGTCTAGTGATGTGGTCTTTGTTACCTGTGTTACTTCCTTGGAGGAAGTCCCCTTTTACTGCTCTGCTACTACATGTTGTACTTGAACAACCCATGCTAGAGCAGTACCATCTGCAGAACCATATACCATCTGTCAATCAATACCATCATTGAAATATTATATACCAACCCTCTCATTCATTTCATCAATTTCTTGATGGGTTTTCAAGCATGCCATATACACCTGATTACATATTTGGGAGATAAAAACCTGTTTAATCACCCAAAAAGATGATTCAAAGAAATAACCAGAAATGAAAAACATTCTATATCTACGGCATTTGAAATAAGAAATGCCAAGATGGTGGTGTATTTAATGTCCCAAAGGTTGCTGGAATAGCAAAAGCCATGCATGAATAAAGAGAGAAACATGCTACAGGGAAAAGCAATAGGTTCTTTTTGTCCTTAGGCCAATGGAATCTAATCAAGAGTCTGTGCTACTTTTGCACATTTTAGAGAATATCACCAGAGAATTTAGGTTGTAATAGGTCCACATTGCACAGGAAAGAAATTAAATAGAAATTGCTATCACATACTCATGGCTAAATAAATGACTTCCCTGTCAGACTTGACAAAGTGATAGTATAAATAACTTCCAAGGATAATTTGCTAACACTTGGCTAGTTGGCTTGATTCAGCAATTGGCACTGATAACCCAGCCTTATTCTCAGAAGAGCAATGACATTGTTTAATTCTTAATTCCCACTCCAGAAAATTGCCATCTATTGTAAGAAAAAATGATTTACCATAGTAATGTAGATCACCAATATACAAATTGCAGAGTTTCAGAGTGACTATCTGTATCATCGTCTCAGAACATGTAGACCTTTATAAAATATAGTGGAAGAAATTGAGCCAAAATTTCAGTCCAAAACATCCCAAAGAAAGCAAAACCACAAAATAAATCTTTTTTATAAATTCTAATTATAGCCTTCACAGACTTACAGACTTAGCCTGATACTGGGATCTAACTGAAATCTATTATATGGACAGATCCTTGCTGGTTGCCCTCTTACTTCTCATTTAAGTGTTTTAAAACAGTTCAGTGATGGAAAAATGTCCTTCTGCATGAGAAAGCCTGAAGATTGCTACTTTGACAATGACTTGCTTGTCCGAAGGAGATGCTGTCATGCAGCACCAGCTTCAAGTACTTGGCATGCTTGTTGCCATGTGTTTGATTACTGCCCTGCCACCCCTAGTCACCTGTCATTCTTGCCAGTTTGAAATCTAAATCTTCCCTGACTGCTGCTGTGGCTGCTTTATCTGCCATGGCCAATGAAACTGAGAGTGATAAATAGCACCCTGATGGTCGGGCATGCCCCAGGGAGAAGAAAGACCTGAACAAAGGGAATCAGACTTATTTGGTACTGCTCCTGTTGGCCACTCTCAATTCAAGAGCCTCATGTTCACATTCATTGCTGACTACTTCACGGCAACCCTTCCTTGACTACGTGCTAGCTGAGTCACATCCTCTTGAAGGTATCCGATAGCAGCAGAGACAAATATTTTAACCAATACAGGATTTTTCTGGAAAAAAACCCACTTTATATTACTTAAGGACAGACAACAGTATGCAAAAAAATCAACCACCTGTTGTACAGTAGCCTTTTTTTCCTCTTATTTACCCTAAAGTCCTAAAAGCAGAACAGAGGCCTGAGCCAAGCATTTGACCCCACACCTGTCCTCACCAGCACTGGTATCGAAAACCATTTTGCAGCACTGGTATCGAAAACCATTTCCTCTGTAAGGTTTAAGGTCTCAACTGCCTAAGTATCTCAAAGACTTTGAAGTAACGAAGGACAATATATCTGATGACTCCATCCAAACAGTTACATCAGTACTGTCTCCATCCTAGTAACTGATGCAACACTTTAAAAACAAGGAGACAGGGGTGACCTTTGAACAGCACTGCTAAAATTCTCAAAGCTCTGATTCATGAATAGTCCTTATTGTTGAGTGTATTTTAGGGAATAAGCAGCTTGGATTTCATTTTTCAAAACTGAAGGAAATGACAATGTAAAGATGATATTTAGAACAGAACAGTTTGATGGAAAACAAGAAGTTCTATCTCTTTTTAGAGTTCTTCTGTCTTCCTTGTCCTAATGTTACTGAGTTTTGAGGGGGATGATCAGTCTGTTTCAAGTTGTGTACTGGATCTGACTGAGATAGAGCTCTTTTTCCCATAGCAGCCCTCACAGTGCTGTGCTTTGCATTGGTATCTGGCAAGGTGCTGATAACACACCAATGTTCTGGCTACTGATGAGCAGAGCTAGCACAGCATCAGTGGTGTCTCTCAACATTCCCCCCCATCAAGGGGCTGGGAGGGGTCAAGCTCCCCTCGGAGGGGATTAGAGCTCCTCAAATTCATTCTTGAACCCATCATGGCCATTTGCATGGTCTTATCTTTCTTTGGTTTCTACAGCAGATGAAATTCTCTAGAATCACCTTAATGAACAAAACATGCATCAGATATTTGGCACATTATGAGAAGACGGACTTTCTGTCAGAGGAGAGTATTCAGCCACTTCCTACAAATCAGGCAAAAATAAAAACCATCAAAAATGAAGGGAAAGTCTTTGATTACCCAGCTCTTGAGGGCTGTCTTCTGGATATTAAATAACCAGGCACAAGCATTCATACCAACAAACTAGCAGAAGCAGAACCTAAGTCTATTTTGTAGATCATCTATAAAAGCAATGGAATGAATGGATTTAAAACTTTAGTAATGTCTTAGTGACAATGGTGACAACATGACATCCTGCACAAGTGCTTCAGACATACAGCAGGAGTTCATATTTCAGAAATTCAAGAGAAGAATAAGACTATCACAAGGACAAAGCTACAAAATAATGAGGTTATTAAAGAAAGGCTGCAATTAAAGGGATAAAGTACAGGTGACTGAAACAAGTTCAACAGTTAATACAAAGGTATTAGTAGAAATTCTGCTATAAACTGGCTATAAAGGTTGATTAATAAAATTACAAGAGTATTTGAATATCCTAAATTCCACCTAAAGGAGATTATTGCTATGCAATTGTAGTTACAGAAGGAACTGGCTTTTCAAATAAGCCCACAGAAACCTATTTCACAAGAGGTAAACAGAATTATACGAAAGCCTAAGAGGATGTAAAACTTTATAAGCAAAAACCAAAGACAAAGAGGGAGATGGTGGGATGGAGAACAAAAGCGAAAAAGCCAATGTTAGTCTTTGCCATAGGAAATAATAAGAAGATTCAGGTACTGTACAAAAGAGAAGGATGGCAATTTGCATAAGTAAATAACCATTTCTTGCTTACTCCCTCCTTTCATTTTATTCATATTCCAGTTCAGCTGACCTCTATTTGCTACTTAACTACACCTAAATTCTCTTCCCACTTCCTTTCAAATTATCTTCTCCATTACAGCATTCAGGAGCATGTTAATGTACTTGTAGAAAATCTGTACACTGGAGCTTTAGGTCATTCATAATTTTCCCCCAAACAATAATAACAAGAAATAATTGTAACAACTATACCATCAGTAGCAAGTACTTGGCCAAGATTACAGTTTAGCAAATGCTTCGTTTTTTTTTAAATTTAGATCCTAAATGGAAAGTGGGCAGTGTAAATATGGAGCTGACTGTTTACTGACTGAGGGACCTATAATAAAACAATGCAACAGAAATGGGAAGGATGTGGGTATGAGCCTGTGATGCACCACAGAGCACTTTATTAGGGCACCCACTTTGTTCTGCTGAAAACCCAGTCTGGTTTTTTTACCTTGAATCCACATCATCAAGCACTGGGGAGGAGAAGTTTCCAATGTCTTCTGCAGAGTATGTTCCACCTTTGTACAATGTACTTACATAATTACTGAGCCACAGCAAGAAATTATATTATAATCTAGTGGCTCCAGCAATGCAGTACGTTCCCATTCCTACTCCCTGCTCCCTGAATATGAAGTACATCCGGAAGCAAAACAGCATCAACAGGCAGTACTGGGAGCTGCCCATCCATCAGTGCTCTACAAGGCAGTGCTTAGCATGCAGTCTGGAGCAGATACTGCAAAGATGAATTCAAACTGATGTAGCTCAGTTCTCTATAAAGTGATCCAACTGTAGCATATCTCATTAGCTTCATGAATATTTAAATATCTCTTATGAAGCCAAAGAGCACCAATCGAACATAAATGCACCTATCTTTTCAGTCATGCATAGTCTGTAGCAATGTATTTGAAAAATTCTAATTGCAAGGAGGATTCAAACCCCCAGTCTACTGGGCAGAAAGGGGAGCATCACTATATGGAAATATTTGCTAAATTCAAAACAAATTCAAGAATAATTTCAAGGAATTAACCTACTCAGATCCATTTATCTCTATTGTAAGATAAATTCGCAGTACAATTTCATGTACATGGACCTCATGTAAAAGAAATTAAGTATAGAATACAAATAATTAGCAATTAACTTGAATTTTGAAAATGTGAAAATGCTTAAGTAGTAATCCAAGGTGTTAATATATTTTATGTAAATCTAACTGTTAAAAATTACATTATTCATTCATCAGGAACTGTAGTGATAGGACAAGGGGTAATAGGTTCAAACTGAAAGAGGAGAAATTCTGTTAGACATATGGAAGAGCTTCTTTCTTGTGAGGGTGGTGAGACACTGGAACAGGTTGCCCAGAGAAGTTGTGGATGCCCCATCCCTGGCAGTATACAAGATTAAGTTGGATGGGGCTTTGAGCAAACTGGTCTAGTGGATGGTATTCCTGCCCAGGGCAAGGGGTTGGAAATTAGTGATCTTTGAGGTCCCTTCCAATTCAAACCACTGTGTGAACCTATATAATAAGAGTTTTATTATATTCTTGGTCTTAGTTGCATTATTTTGGGAAAAAAAAAAAAAAGAAAGCAAATAAAATGCAACATGTTCAGCTTCCTCGATATATTTTGTTTAAAGCTTACCTGAAGTGTGTGCACTTTAAAACAATAGCTTTTAAAAATGAAACAGGTTGAGTTAAAGAAAAAATCTTTTAGCAGCTTTGCTTCTTTTTCTTCTTCTAGAAATGGAAAGGGACCCTCCCCTCTCTAACAGTTAAAGCCACAACTGTCTTTTCTATCCCCACCTCCTTTCTTCTGGTATTGTTTTAATTTTTCCCATCCCTGGACTTCTCATTCCCTTCTTCTCCATCTACTTTTTAAATTGTAATTATTTTATTCCCTTATTTTTTTAATAGAGCTTATTACTTAAATAACTCAGAACCATTCCTGAATGGACTCAAGAGAGGAGGGAGGAGAGGGCAGGGGGAGAAAGGAAGCAGTGCCTCAGCAGCTGGAAGGCTTCTGATTGAATTCTGCATCTTATCCTCTATTCAGTAAAACTCTTTTGTATTTTTACAGCCCATTTCCTAAAAAATGGCACCTACCACTACTTCTAGTAGCTGCAGACCCCACAAATACATCACAGCTTGCATAGGCTCAGGACAGTACAAAGCGCTTGTACAGCAGGACATCTCCAGTCACTCCACAGACCATGCTCTTGTGTGATCGCATCCCCCAGCAGGAAGCACAGCTGGGGCACAACCAAGCAGTAGATATCAATGTCCAGGGCAAGCATGAAATGGTCTTAAATTAAGTTCACAGTGTCACCTCTTCAGCTTTCACATTCTTTAAATAAATGAATAGTGGGTTTCGGGCTCTGTGCCTTTCCAGAAAAGATCTAATTAATATTGCTCTGAGGCACAAATAGTCTCCCCTCAAAAAAAAAACACCCACAAGAAAACACAAATAGAATATTTAAGAAAAAATATTACCCTGAGCCCACATAATTGCCCATCACACACTTTGGCAAACATGCTGATGTTTCCTCAGCAAGCATAAGCTTCCCAGCCTTGCTTCCACTCATGGGAATTACTGGGCCTCCACAGTGAATATTAAAGAACACAAATGTAGAAAAGGATATTAAGGGGAAGAAAGCTAAAATAAAAGAAGAATCACATTAGTCATTCTATAATTTCTAATAATAATGATGTTGAATCACTCCTTTAAACTACTTTGGTGGTAGGCATTTAAAGAAAAATCTAGCATATCAGGATCTTGAAGTGCTATTTGTAACTCCTTTAAAAAAAAAAAGATAATAAAGTTTGGGAAGGTCATCTTTGCAACCTATTGCATTTTTTTCCAGGGTAGTAATACAATTGCTATGGGAACAAGCTAAAATGACATATTCCCAAAGGAGCACATTAGAGAAACATGAAATGACATAATTGTCCTCAACTTCTTGCTGTTATTAATGGTGCAACAATGTCCCCATGGGTTCACATGGGTTTAAAATAAAAATTTGGGCACTTACAGGCAATTTCAGGGACATAAATCTTATGAGGAGAAGCTGAGAGATTTGGGATTGTTCAGCCTGGAAAAAAGTAGGCCCAGGGGCAACCTTATTGCTCGGTACAACTCCCTGAAAGGAGGCTGTACCCAGGTGGGGGTCAGTCTCTTCTCCCAAGTAACAAGTGATGGGACAAGAAGAAATGGCATCAAGCTGTGCCAGGAGAGGTTTAAATTGGATATTAGGAAAAATTTCTTCACAGAAAGAAAGGGTTGACAGGCACTGAAACAGTCTGCCCAGAGAAATAGTTGAATCACTATGCCTAGAGATCTTTAAAAGACATGTAGATGGGGAATTTAGGGATATGGTTTAGTGGTGGACTTGGCAGTGCTGGGTTTGCAGTTGGACTTAATGATCTTAAAGGTCTTTTCCAACCTAAACAATTCTGTGATTCTGTTTTTCCACAGGGAGCTACATCTTATTTTTCACATGGTTGAATTATACATAGGTAATAAGGGAATTAGATTAAATCAGATTAAAAAAAATCTCAGACAAGATCCAGGTCTGTCCTGTAAACACAGTTTTTCATAAGATTTATAAATGGTTAAATGTTAAATGTTTTCATGCGGTTTAGAGTGTCCCACATTACACAAGGGGGACCAAAAAACCTGTTTTTTCTTGCAGTCCTTTCTCTATTTTTCTAGATTACCAAAATATGTCTTCTCACAGCAGTATCAGCATGGGATGGCTAGAATGAAAACTCAATTTCTAGTGCAGCTCCAAAATATTGAGAAATGTGTTCCCCAAAAAAGCAATGATATTTACAGAAATGCATAGCTCATACCATTCCCTGTGAAATTAAACTCTGAATTGTAAAATAAAGAAAGAAGCAAACAAAATAATAGAATATTACACACCCGGGTCATGTATCCACTTGAGTATTGCAAGATTTATACAACCATAATTGCAGAATTTAGGACCTGTTTAATTTTTTTTTTTTTTTAAATGCAAGGTCTAACTTGGATATTCAGAATGACAGTTCCTTTTAAAACCAAGTTTGCTCACATTCATACAAACGGTAAAGATTCTGAATTATCAGAATCAGTTTAGAAAATGGATTTGAATGTTGCTATGAGAAGAAATGTGCAGCTATGGTCAAATCAGGGAAACAATATGCTGTATAAGGACTAGGGAAAAACACCTTTGAAAAAGTTTTAATACTTTTCCTATAAAGGAAAAATGTAACTTCATCTAAATAAACATGTAGCCTATTCCAAACAGGGTAATGAGAATTAGGTGGGATTCAGAGAAGGATGGTGAGAATTATCAAAATGGACACAATCTTATGAGGAGTGATAAAAAAACAGTAGGTCTCTACTCTAGGACAAGTAGAGTGCAACAAGAAAACAGCGATATTTATTAAAATCACTACTATGGGGAAGAAAGTTTAGCAGTTTCTCTCACAGTAACATAGGCTATCCCAAAAACAAAAATAAAGGTAATTCAAAATTATTTTTTGTTTTTTTATAGTGTAACATTTTGAAAATAATTTGCAGCAGGATGTATAAACATCAAAAGTTTAGAAAGTTTCAAGAAACACCCGAACATTAGTATAGACAACAGGAGTAGTCCAAGTAATGACATGCTGGAGAGTACCTTTGCTTTTGCAAATTATATAAAGCTTAATATTTCCAGGCTTCAGTCATTCCATCTAAAAGCACAGGCCAGTGATGAACATGACTACAAGTTATCCTATCCTGCCTCCAAGGAGTTGTGATGCTTTCCAAACTAGGTATTTGTGCTAGCTATTGTTGACAGGACACAGAAGACAAACCTCGGCTCAAAAAAAGTCTGTCAATTCCTATACTCACACAAAATTACCAATCTAGGGAAGAACCTTTTCCCTGCATTCCCACATAATTATCAATGTTTCTACATCTATAACCCAGAAAGGTTATGTTGGTATATAAACTGCTAGAGCAAGAAAAGTAGCCAGGTTTCTGAATGCAAGCAGTGATAAATCCTTACTGCAGGTGTCATGCTTTTTGCTAGTTCAGTGTTAGATACAAAAAGAGACTTCTACATTTTTGCCATGCTCTCATCTCTACCCTGCACTTAAAAATGCTGAATTTTTCTTTTATTTCCCCTGAACAGCACTCAGCCAGCACAGCAATATAGCTTGAGATTGGATTAACTACAGCAGACCAGACTCTCTGGAAATAAAAAACCCTCTGCATTTAAAAAAAAAAAAAATCACCCAGTCCTAAATATCTTTTCCATGGCAGAGACAGCTACACATGCAGCAAGGTTTTCTGGAAGGAAAGTAACAAGAGACTAATGCATGAAACTAGAAATATTTTTTTAATGCTTAAAATTGAATCAAGGGAGTTACTTTCCCAATCTCCCTCCCCACAAAGAGGCTATTAAAAAAAAAAGGTAAATATTTCTCCTTCTTGACAGATTACATTGAAAATGCCATTCTTTTTCTTAATAGAATTTACAAAGCAAGACAAGTAAGAAGAACCACGTTTATTTATATAATCACCAGTATGGGTACACATGTAACAAGGATAGCAGGAACAACATATATGAACTGAGACTTAATTTGGACAAACCACTAATAGAGGCATAAACATCATGAAAAAGGGACAAAATCCAGCCCTTCACCGAAGGTACGAACCCACCCCCCCAAGTAAATTCATTATGGTCAAGAACTAGTGTGTTTTATACCACACCAACATCTTTTTAAAGCTGCCTACATTCAGAAGTAATCCGAAATTCCAATTTACAATTGCAAAATTGTAAGTGCTTAGTGAGAAGTGCAAAGGCTAGAAAACAACCTATGACAGGGTTTGATCATCTCTGTGTTGTGACTAGCCTGTGTTAACATCTCAAATGCTGTAACAAGCATAGTGCTGTAGAGTGAACCACTTTCTTAATATTCCTGACCCTTACATGATTTTCCCCACATGCAATTTAGCTTTTTCTGATGACTTTTCCACAGTTTAGCATTACAGATATGGTGCTCCACCTATGAAGCCACAAAAACAGTGCCCTATGAGGAGCCACAAGCCTCCAAGTTTCAAGTAAACATCCTATAAAAAAGGCTTTTTTTTCCAGCTTTCTCTGCTACTCAGCCAAGTGCCATTTTCCAGTCCTTGCTGGAAAATTGCAAAGAAGTAGCCAAATAAACAAGCTTTATAAATTAAAGCTAAAGGAGTGAGAAAAACAGTGAAGAAAAATCATTCTGTCACACACACAGTCGAATATTGCTCAGTATTTCTTAGGTTTTTTTGAAGAAAGGGGTGTCTTCCACAGATTCGTAGGGTTGGACTAGCACCCAGGGCGTCACCTGTGTAGCTCCCTTTCAAAACTGCTTATACCAATACTGACACATTTTTTGCTTTTTAGACTGATTATAAAAGATGTGCACTAATAGAGACCACACAGCCACAAAGACAACATAGCTCAACTTTACTAGGGAAACAATTTTTCCACTGCTACCATGTAAGGTCATTGCTATTACAAGTCACCAGGAATACAGAAACAAATTTATTCTATTCCTATTATAGGTCTTCATCTGTGCCCCTACTGTCCTCTTCAAGTCAAACAACATCTCTTTCTCCTTCCCCAAAAATCATGCTCCTTTGATCTCTGACCATTCTCTCCACCAGTTTCACTCCAGCTGGCCCACATTTTTGCATATCTGAGTACACACTGTATGCTACCTAATGCCTTACAACTGCAGAACAGATTTAAAAGGATTGCATAGCTCATTCTGAAGCTATATTCCCATATATATATTAACTTAGTACAGCCAGGTCTGGTAATGGCAGGATGCTAACTCCTCTTTGGCTTATGATCCACAAATGATCTCTTTGCTACTACCTAATTAGAGGTATTTGTACTATGTTAATCATCTGATTAAAGTACTTGATCTGGAAAAGTTCAGCTCCTCATTTCAGTCCTTTGCATGGTCCCCAACACATATCTAAAGTAGCCTGAACTAAATAATAAGTATGATTTCACAGCATTTTCCATATGATGTATAAATTTCTTTTATTCTCTTTTCCAATGAAATATTATCACAGATCAGACATATTCAAGCATTACACACAAGTATTTCTGAAGATATTAATTTCAGAGTGGATCTACTTTGGCAGAAATGCAAGTTATGCAATAATAGTCAGAAGATTACTTCATGTACACAAGGACCATAGCAACAAAGATATGTAATTAACTGGGTGACGAAATTGAACGGAAGGGCCTCACAAGAAGAAGGCTTCTGAATAAAAGGCAAAGATGGGCTTTTTATTTTGTGTGCTTTGCAGGTCAGGGGACACAGAATGAAACAATAAGGGCATTCAATCTTTGGCTTGATATGTAGTTTACACTTTGCAGTAGTCTATTTTATTACTAGACATGCCAAGAAGCCCTCAGACTGCTGTTACAAACTACAGTTACTATCAACTGTATGCTGATTAAGCTGAATTTGAAAAAAATAAACAACTCTGACAAGCATCTGTAACTTAATTGTCACAGACTCACAGAGGTTTCCAAATTCCACCACTCTGACAAAGATCCCTTGACATATTTTTTCAAAGGGGTCATCCAAAATTGGATCGGGGCAAAAGCTCTGACCTAGCATATTGAATTTCATTACCTGTCAGTGGGCAATAGAGAATATCTGAAAAAGGATCTGAAACAAACTATATATGCAGTGTTAGTGAAAAATAGATCAGAAAATAGGGCAATATTTACATTATAATCATGCATCTTATAAAAACTATGCTAGAAATTTATATGAAACCTAAGCAATGAACCATAAAAAAGATAAACCTTAAAAAAATCTGTTGTCACCATACAGAGACTAAGGGAAAAATAGTGAGTCTAAATTGCTATTCCACAAGTACTAGATTATATCCAAACTTTTATTGTACTCAATACTTAATGCCCATGTCAGGAATGCCCAAAATACACAATCAGCACTGATAAGAACTAACTTAGATTTTTGTAAATCAAGTTCAGAGCCAGTCTAAAGAAATACAAGTGAACTGTCATTGATGAAGAGAAGGCGAGAGTATTTATGGTACTCACATTTACTTACGTGTGATTTGTAGGAACTTAACAGATGACTGTTGAGCATGGATCTCCATTTCTAAAATGTTTTAAGATGGTATTCTTAAATTAAAATCCAAGAAAGATAAAGATGAAAACACGATGCTGAAGTAGTCCTTCTACTAACCACATTAAAAAAAAAAAAAAAGTTTTAAAAATCTAAGGTACTTTGGTACTTTTAAGTAGCCTTGACATCCCTGGAAACATTTATAATACCTTACTTCTCCCTGGCCACCTGCTGTCCCAAAACATGAAGGGCTAATAAGGTCTTTGGCTCTCCCATGGCAACTGGGAATTATATTTGCCAGTGGGTTTAAAAATTTTAAACAAACAGACACGCATGTGTACAGGTGCAGATACATGTATTTAAGTATATCCACGTATAAGAATGTACAAAAATATAAAGAAGTTTTATTTTCTTTGAAAACTAGGCAATGTTCCATATTCACCAATTTCAGGAAGAGAAGTTTTAGTTTACTGTACTGTACCTGGGAAGTGGTTTGGGGTGCAGGGCTACCAGGCTTTCAGGAGTGTATTTTCCAGCCTCACACAATTATTTCATTATTTAGTTTTGTAAATTCCACAGTATATGGAGAACCTTTTCTTTCTGTCATCCCCATAACAGCGTCAAGTGCAAATTACATAAGCTCCAAGCACAGCCTACAATCATATCTGAGGCTATTTTCATCTTCTGAAGTAAGCTTAACAATTAAATTCAGCATTCTTTTATTTTAATATTCTGTTCACTTAGAATTATTAATTTATTTGCTTTGAAGACTCTAGAAAGCCCAGAGGTAACTGAGGAGTGTAATAAATACCTCCGTAATTCTCAGATTATATCCTTTCTGAGGTTGTAGTTATTTCATGGTAACACCCTTCCAGATTCCCCATAAAGGTTTTATTAAAAATGTCAGCTGATGCATACTAACTGCATCTCTAAGATACAGTGCCTTCTAGAAATGCAAGCAAAAAGTCCATAACTTCTAACACATTATCATTTCTATCTGTACAATATTCGTATTTCAATATATGGTAGACATAAATAAAATTTATGCATTAATAACAAAATTTGAGTTGCACTTGGTGCAGATATTGTCTTATTAATATTTCCATCTACTTTTGACAGAAATATGATTATTTTCATTTGTTCTGAAGGGACTACCTGATGCTATCAATGTTTACTTTAACAGAATGTTCCATAAATCATTCATAATAAAGACAAGGAAATTACACAACTTTGAAATACAAAATGCAAGTTTAGCAACAGCATGTATTGAATGTTAAGACATCAGTCAAGTACATCTTCAGACCAAATTGTAGGAAATATGCAAAGGAAATGGAATGTTTTCTGGTACAGGCAATTGGTGAATCAATATCGTACCAGCCACTCCAGAGTTTGAACGTATTTTTCCCCTTCTACTCTATCTAGCTCTGTTTCACTTCTAAAGGAAAAAAATGTCAAATTAAAATCTAGTGAGGAAAGTAAATACATTTGTGTGCTGTTTGCATAACGATATATTTACCTGGATATTATTGGATGTTGTGACTTAGTGCTGTTGAATGAGAGCAACAAAGAACTTCCAGCAGGCACCATGGAAACTCATAATCATAAAGCCATCTTAGACCAGGATAATAAAAATAAACAGATTTTGTTCCTTAGTGATACAGGATAAATCACAAAAAGAAAACTGGAAATAATGATTGCAAGACTACAGTACAGCCATTCTCTGTAGACAATGCAGAGGAATTAGCAATGAGATAGCCAAAGTCATAGTGATAGCATTAGAGGTCCTTTACACCTTCCATGATAACTGAATGTATTTTTGAAATGTCATATACAAAATTTAAACAGATATATGGGAGTTCATTTTCCATTTTATATAGAATATATCACAAGCAATATTTAAGTAACTTTGTAAATTATGACAGTATAATGCTTCTAGGCCTGTATAATTAAAAGTATATTTCTCTACTTCATTACATCCCTGAAGCTCTTTGCCCCAGATTAAGACAGGGTGGATATTTTGGTTTGATTAGGCAAGGCACTATAAAATATTCTTAGTTTGAGATTTATGGGTAGGGACTAAATAGCTAAAAGGAGAAAACTTAAAATATTAGTTCATTCAGAAGATGCAATAGCATCCAACCTATTTACCTTCTTTTTTTTATGGTAAGCGTTTTAATTAGCTTTCTCTAAGCATATAAATAAAAGCTGTACACAAACACCCCACAGGTTTACTTTCCGTACTCTGGTGCTGTTTTTACCTATTCTTGATTGCTATCTAGAAACCCTCAAAATAATAACTCTGTCATTCAAAAACATTTTTTTCTCCTCTTTATGTTTTGCTTTATAAATGCAGAGAAGAAGGAAACAAATATAGATAACAAAGCTGATAAAGCTATTATAAAAATAATTCACTCGAGATAAGATGCCCTACACCCTTCTTCAAGTCATATTAGTTTTTAGGTTTAAAGGAGCTACAAATCATATTTCAAATTCTTGAAAATAAGGTTTAGGATATCATAGACTTAATCTTGAGCTTAAGATCATGGCACTAACATGTATTTCTAACACATATTTTGATTTAGGAGAGAAGAGAATAGCTTGAGTTGGAAGAGCATGTAGCTCCAGCCCTCCTGACATGGGCAGGGACACCTTCCACTAAACCAGGCTGCTCAAAGCCCCATCCAGCCTGGTCTTGAACTTTTCCAGGGATGGGGTACCCACTGATTCCCTGCACGACATGTTCCAGAGCCAACTACCCTCACAGTGAAGAATTTCTACTTAATATCTAATCTAAACCTGTCCTCTGTCAGTTTGAAGCCATTTCCCCTTATCCTATCTCTACATGCCCTTGTCAAATGTCCCTCTCCAGCTCTCTTGCAGTCCCCTTTAGGTACTGGTACTCCCTGGATCCTTCTCTTCTCCAGGCTGAACAACCCCAACTCTCTCAGCCTGTCTACATAGGAGAGGTGTTCCAGCACCTCTGACCATCTTTGAGGCCTCCTCCTGACTCTCTCCAACAGGTCCACATCCATCTTATGTTGGGGTCCCCAGAGTTGGATGCAGCACTCCAGGTGGGGTATCATGAGAGTGGAATAGAGGGGAAGAATCACCTCCCTTGTCCTGCTGGCCACACTGCTTTGGATGTAGCCCACCAGGATATGGTTGGTTTTCCAAGGATCTCTCTTGCTAAATATCTGCTAAAGGTTGCAAAGCTTCTGCCTACAGCTCTATTGCTACTTATTACAAAATCTAATTTACTATCAAAGCAACACTAGAAGACACTACATTTTGATACTGCTGCCCAAGTAAAGGTAAACAGGAAGTCACTATTAAGGTTGATGCTGTTTCCAGGGGTTCTTTTGGAATCGGGAGGGGTTACCTCACTCATAAACTTCAGATTGTGAAACTTTCTTTCTAGTCATAGTTGAAATTAACATAGCACAGTTTTAATAATTTGATGACCACCTTACTATATCTTTAATTGTATTATACATAGTAGAAAACAGTCAATAGGATCAGGAAGGCAAATTACACCCACACAGTAGACAATGATGAATGTTTCAGGAAAATTTCAGAAGAAATATTTTGTTTGGTTGTTTATGAACTAGAGAAAAATACAGCTTTGACAATATAGTAGGTCAAACTTTGCCCAGGCTTACAACTGCTGTAAAATTCTGACCGAGTCATTGTAAAAAGTATGCCGGTATCTCCCATCTTTGCTTCTGAATTCTGATTAATTCAAAAGGAACTGCTCAGCTTCCCTTCATCATCCTACATTTCTGATATTTCAATGTGGTTTTAGCCAGATATAATCTTTTGGCTCTGATGAGCCAGCCAGCAGAAATCCCCAGTCCACCCCTGCTCGGTGACTAAGAGACCCTGAATCACTGCTGGGAGGGCTGGCAGCAGGCAGCAGGCAGCAGCCACACCAGAAAGCACAAACTGCTGCACTTGAAGAGCAAACTGCCTATTAATATAAATAACATTTGTTTTCTTTCTCTTGTTACAGCTGCCACCATATAAATCTTAACTATTTCGCACTTCTTTTTTTCAACTAAATTAAGCCAGACAGGTCCCTCATCCCCTGTGGGAACCACAGAACAAACCCAGAAAAACAGCAGAAGAAGCTAGTCTTTGAAAAGGTAAAATACAAAGAGACAACCATAAGAACAATTTTTAGAAAAGCATACTGTAACAGTGAATTCTCTGGAGGAGCTCCCTACCCTGGTTACACATCAGATGGTAGATTCAGTAACTACAGAATTGCAAAATACCACATTTTTTTTCTAGTCTTCATGTGTTTAGGTGACAACCCGTGACACCTTTATCATATAATATATAAGGGAAAATGAGTATTTTGTGGGTGACAATGGTTGTACACAAGTTTCACTAGAGCTTTAGGATAAATTATTTCTCTCCATCTATTGTACAGCTCTGTCATTGACTCAGCTTTGTTAATAGAACTTTAAATTCTACTGCCCCCTAAGAAAAAAATGCATCTAGCTACTTCCAGCTCAGCAATAAATTTCAACCCATCTTGTAAACTATTATGAGTTACAGTAATCTTAAAAACAGCAAGGTAAATATTTTATAATGGTTTCAGATGTGGACAACAAATTCTTCACCTGAAATGCAACCTGTCAGTCAGTCAGTACACAAGAGAAGAGTGAACCTTGAAAATCTTTCAGAAGATAGAAATCCTTTTGGGGAAGAAGAAGCTCAGGATGCTTGTGCCTCACCACCCATGTCACAAGATTCCAACCCTGCTGCCTCTGATTTTTTCCTGCTGCCTCACACCTCCCATTAGTCATCTGCAACAGAGCAAAATGAGTGCAAACATCATTATGGCTTGATCTGCTACACGTAGAGTTCAAGTACAAGCAGCTATAAAAAGAATTGAAGCCTTGAAGAAAGATACCCTACATACATCTCAAGCAGTGAAAGGGATCTGGACGCCAAATTCCAATGGCTGTTTTCCAAACACAAGCATGTTTCAACCCCTGAGCATCCTGAGTGACCTGGAGAAACTTAAGAGTTCCTGCATATGAATGCACAAATTAAGTTGAAAATCAACAGGACAGGAAAAGCTATTTAAGTTTTGCTTGTATAATGTCCACACAGTTTATAGTTGTGTATCTTACTATTGATGCTTTTTTTGCCCATACATAAACAGGTATCCTGTGGTGACACTTTTAATCTTCACCTAAAAGTCGGCTGGCCTATTAAACAATATATTGCACTTTTCATTAAACCAGCACCTCTGCTCCTACTGTGATCAATCTATGGCTTAGACCTTCATTTCCTCGTGGTCACTCTCCACCAGGCAGAATCCCTCCCTCTAGAAAGCATAGCTGCATATTCAGAGGGACAGAGGTGCAAAGAAACCATCCTAATTTTAGGTGTTGAGCTGCAGAGTCTAATCCTCAGTGCCACTGCATTCAGAGGAGGCAGGCTGGCACCTCTACTCTGCATGGACTGCACAGGGAGCCCTGTGTATAAACCTAACCCCAGCACCTCGTTTCAGCTTCTGAATTTTGGTAGAATGAATTCACTTCCCTTTCTCCTCCATAAGGGCACAGTTGATTTTTTTGATTTTTTTATTTTTCATTTCTCAGAAATTCCTTTCCCTATCTGAAAGAATAAAACACCTCAACAAACAAGCACTGCAATGCAGCTGAGCCAGCCTAGGACCTACGGTTTCCTATAAAAATTATCAATACTTGACCGCCTTGATAAATCTCCCACAAAACAAGCACCTACCCTGAGCACAGTTAGTTTAAAGGTACCTCAACTCATTTGAAATGATCAATTATTCAGATGTAAGTAGACAGCAGTTATTTAAAGGCAAACTGCCATAAGAGTTGGAAAACCTTTGCTTAATCTACAAATTGCATTTAGAACTTCAAAAAAGATGCAGAGTGGACCTTTGACACTTAGCTAATTACAGGGTTTTTACAGATTTGAGCCCAGTTATTCTGAAGATAGAAAGGAAAGAAAGCTAATGAAATTTTGGCTTCCATTCAGCGTTCACCAGATCTGCTGTGCTAAATAAATTAATCCAGAAAAACCAGCTAAATCAGTTAATCATTGACAAACTTGCAGCTCCACTTTGGAGACCAGAGGTTGCTGAGGTAAGAGCAAGCAGGTCAGATGTGCTTGTGTTTCTGCCTGCTGATGGAAGAGAGCACACAATGGGGTGACAGCCAAGGTACATATGCAGTTGCTTACTGCTTGTGCTGCCTGGAGGAAAGAGGATCTGCTCTGTTAAGATGGACCCAAGAAGATCTCTAAAAAGACAGAACATGCAGAGGAATCAAGGCATTTGTTTAAATTGGGTTCAGCAAGGCTCCAGGCAGCAGCAATGATACCAGGACTTTTTCCAGCATCAGGTTATAAATCATAGCCTGGCAGGCTACGAGCTAAAAATATGTCTCAAAGAGATGCTATCAACAGAGAACCAGGAGACCTCCAAGAGAAAGGCAATACATGGCACGCAGGTAATAGCCCTGCTTTAAAAGATGGGCTACTTATTCATACTGTCCTGACCCAGACCTTTGCAGGGATTTCATTCAGCTGGGAAAAGATGGGGTTTAATTTTTACTTCCATGGCCTGAAAGTTGCTGGATCTGGGTTCTGCTGAACTGCCTAGGAAATCCTCTTTGCAGAGAAAGCCTTAGCTCTAACCCAAAGTGCTTGGGTTTAGAGGAAGATGAATTAAACCCTTCCCACATATATTTTATCTGCTTCCTGCAGGTCACCAGGGGGGCAGCCTGCCAGAAAGGTAGGTCACAAGCCACTCTTTCCTATACAGAGAAGCCATTTTTCATAAAACCAAAACGGAAATAGCATGATAACCAGGAGCCTCACCTGATGGTCCTCACTCCTACATACGAGGAAAATGGCTTCCACAAACCTCAGTAAGTCATGAAAAAAACTCAGAAAGTGACTACCTGCTGAGCTTGTTTGAACCAGAATTATCCATTATCTTGAACATTTCTTCAGCCTCCCTTACTTTATTTCCATGCCAAAATAGATCTAGGAGCTGTCACCATATGTTGATAGTATCCATTTACTTATGCATTACTTCTTCTTTTTACTGAACAGATGCCACTGCAATTTGCAGAACTCAAGAGTTTTTGCTTTCTTTCTTTTCCTGACATATATTAAACTAAAACTAATAGTCCAGAACTCAGCAGCCTGGGTTTGGGTACTGCTCCTGTTAGGACAGGCTCTGTAATAAGAAAGAGCCAGAATCTGAATTTCACTTACAGAATTTTCCATGTGTCCAGAAGAAATTCCTGTTGCCAGTATTTTCTTACACCCATGAAAGCAAATTACTAAAAAGCTGGTTTTAATAAAAGATGATTGAAACCCCTCCTGCCTCTTTAACCACCACAGACACACACATGTATTTTGAGTTTTGGCTCATATATTTGAAAAGTAGTATCAGCACAAAAATTCATATTTTAAAAGAGGACATTAACTCTACAGAGGTAGATAATGCAGCAAAAGAAATGTTTGTAAGTATCAGCCTCCTTTACAAGGCCCCAGTGAAACCTTACCCTGAATACTGTGTACAACCCTCATCTCCCAGGGGCAACAAAAATTAATTCAATCTGGAACAGATACAGAGAAGGATTTCTAAGATGATCAAGGAAGTGGAGAGCTGATGTTAGTAAAGAAGACCAAAAGAAGGCTAGATCATACACCTGGAGAAAAGAAGTCTGAGAGTGGACAATAAAGTTCTCTATTAATAGATCAAAAGGTAAACAGAAGGGAGGGAAAAGGAACTATTCAAACTTAGAGTCAATGTCAATGGAAAAGTAAATGGTTATAAGGTGACCATAAATAAATTTCAACCAGAGGTGAGAAGAACATTTCTAAACAACAAAGAAATCAAACTTTGTAAGCTTCCTTCAGTAGAAGCAGAGAGGGAAAACACTTTAATTAAAGTGCAAGATGGAACTCAGTGGATTTGTTTGGTAATAACAGCAAATTGGATTAAATTACACAGTCCCCTCTGTTCTATATCCCCCTTTCTCAAGACAGAAACTGAGAATATTTGTAGATATTGCACATGAAGTATACAAGGATTAAGACTCCAATGTGTACCACACTTTTTTCACTCCTATGAGAGCAGCAATCCTCGCTGCTTTCAAAAGAAATCATGATGCAAACTACAAAACCTAGACGATTATTTGTGGATGCTAAAAGGCAGGAGCAGAGAAATTTTCCAGATCTGTAGTTTGTGAAGTTCTTCCTTTCTCAGGCTTTAGCTGAGAAACAGAGAAATCCAGCTTCTCACAGCTTCTCTGTGGCAGCTTTCGTTCTCATGAGAACTGGATGGCTAACAGTTTGTAAGAATGTAAACTATTTCTACACCTGCTATTATTGTCAGAACACTAGAATTGTTTTCAGTCTTGTGAGAATAATATTTGGAAATGCGGGTCTTACTGCCCAGCCTATCACCTTGTGAGGTGGTGAGTGAATAAGCCAATCATGTAATTTCTTTATTGCAAACTACACTATAAAAGAGGAGAAGTTCATTAAATGAGGTCTTAGTTCTGCTTTGGCCATATCTTTTGAGCTGGACCTATGTCGTGATTTGCCGTTCTCTGGGGATGACAGTGACAATTATTTCCAGATTAAGCCTCAAGTTAATTTCCAGATTAATGCAGCAAATTACATTTCTGAGGGACTATACAGTTTTAGTTCTTGGAAGGTTTTTTTTACTATCATCTAAAAAATCATGGCTAAACACTTCAAACTGAAGTGACAAATGATAGATGTTGGATTCAGCCTTGCAAGATGAATGTGTAGTTGGTCAATAATCCATTGTTTCATTTGATTTCATGCATTTATTTTTAAATGCTGCACTGCTGATGCTGATTAAAACATGTTCCAACATCAGTGAATCACTGATAATCCTCAGGTAACCAGAAGTTATTTTTATATCCAATTAGAAAGGCAGATTTAAATAGATTTAAATAAAAAAAATCTGGAGATAAGTGTTCAGTAGAATGGCATATCCTTAACTTCAGTCTGGAAATGAGTGAAAAGCAAGAAAATACAGTAAAAATATCCCTTCTGAAGTATTTAGAGGGGTGAGCCTACTCTGAAAAAGTATCTGTAGATTTGTCCTGTCATCATCTGGAAAAGTAAAATGAGTCAGTGATTTTGTAAATATTCACAGATGCAGGGGGAAATCACAAAATGATCTGTCTGGATCTGGGCACAGGCATGTTTATTTCAAGGCATGAAGCAAATTTCCTTTCAGAGGCTTGAGCAGTAGTATTTAAAACATTTCACTGTCTTAGTTTGGGCTTTTGCTTTGCTTTTAGGGAAGCTCAGATATCAGTTCTGTAGTTTCATCTTCTTTAAAAGGATAAGGGGGAATAGTGAAAACTAGATTCCAATGATGCAGCAAGATTGAAATTAGTGTAACAGGAATAATGGTGGCTGCTACTTCTGCAAAAAAAGTTCAGGTCTCATTACTAAATTTCAAGAATGGATAGGCTTTCTCTTTTGGGGGATGTGGCATTTAGAGGGCAAGGGGGAATGGAAATAGTTAAAAAAGTCTAGACCCTGGTTGCCTACAAAGTTAATCTTTCTTTGAAAAAGTAAGCAAAAGACATTCCTTCTGGAAAAAGGGAGAGCCAACTTAGCATTGAAGGGTACAACCTGATTCCTGCAAACAGCTGGAAATCTCACCATTCAAATCTCTTGATATCAAAACCTTCCACAATATGACCTTGCATTCGGAATACAGCATGGATTTCTCCCTTTGACATCGCCCTGAAGCAGTGAGCATTTTGCTTTCAATGCCAAGCTTCCAGTTTGAGAGGAGAGAGTTATTTAGTGGAGTGAAATGGGCGGAGTATACATTCTAAGATTTGGCTTTTTGGGCCAAAGTTCTGTTCTCAAAGTGCCTGTAATTGAGAGGGCTGGGGTTTAGTGTCCCTAGAAGTCCTTATTGTCCTCTGTTCCTTATTAACCACTTTTTTGTTATCAGCAACTTGTGTAGAAATCTGACTTCTGCAGTGTTTTGTTGATTCACACCATTTGTCCCAAAATAGGAAAAAAACTTAGCAATTATATTGTTTGGAAGTGTTTTAAGTGTAAATTCCATGGGTACTGACTCTTCCAGGCTTGAAGGAAATTAAGAAAAAAAGATAATAAAAAAGTAAATGGACCTTTATGTCCCAAGTCTTTAAACTCCAAGAATGGTAATACACAGCATTTGGTACCTAACTTCATACCACACTGTTTTAGCATAATTTATGCTAGAATGCTTCTGTTTATTATAGAGAAATTCTGAACACAAATTGAAAAGAAGTCTGACTTTCAAAAAAGTCCATGAATTTTCATGTTGACTGATCACCTCCTCCAAGGATAACTTTCTCAGATCATTCTCCAGCCTTCAGTCTACCTCACAATTAGGCTGAAAATCTGATCCCCTCCAGCTCCTGCGTCTGAGGTGGAATTCTATATTCTTCTGTATCTAACATTATTTTCAAATTTATTTTCTCTTTCTCATGCAATTTTAAATTAATTTATTTCCTGTTTTTCTGGGAACTCTGCAAAGACAGCAGTTTTGCAACATTTTGTGATGCTGAGTATGAATACAGTGTCTTTCCAAATCTTTTGTTGATGTCACTACATGTATTATAAACGAAATTTGTTCCAGGTGTTTGGCCTGCTGCACTTCTTGTGAAAGACAATACACAAACAGATTACACTGATAACATATTTCTCATCAAGTGTTGTGAGTTACCACATAAACTTTTCCTTGGTAACAGGGTTTTGTCTTTCATTTCCTTTAAGGCTTCGGTTAACCAATTGATTATCTCTAGAGTCATCTGTGCTTCCTACTGAGAGTTTACTGTTCAAAATGCACTGTTTGGGGGTTTTTTTGACATTATAAATAGTTCCTTAAGTAGCCAAAATTCAAATTCATCAAAGATGGTGGCTTTCTGTGCTTTGCCACATGCTCTTCACAGGGTAGCTCTCTTGTTTGCATCCCTGTTGAGCTCTGGTTGTCCTCAGGGTAGTGCAAACCAAGTAGTGCCAGTTCTCAGTGCCTGGCCCAGAGGACCAAGCCAAGACTGCTATGGTCAGTATTAATATATTTGCAGCTTTCCAACGTGTAGCAGCACTGAAAGTGCTGAGTGAGAGCTCTGCCCTGGAGTGGTCTGGCCAGTGGTGTTCTGCCAGGGCCAAAAGCTGCGAGGGACCATCCATCACTTTTACAGGTATATCTGATTCCCAGATCTATATCTTTTCCACTTCACAAGCAATATCCCATATTGCCAGTAAATCAAAGGAATTATAGCAAGATTTAACAGAGATTTACCATTCATGTCTTAGTCAACAAGAAATTAACTTGTTTTAAAGATTCTTTAACCATTGTGCAACCAAAGGATGAGGCTGAAACAAGTAAACAGGAGATTTTAACAAGTTAAAAAAATTGTATCGGATGCATTTTCACAAGAAAGGGGAGGAACACAGGAACTAGGCATAAAGTTCCTCAAATGCTGTTTCTTTGTGTGGGGATGTCTACTTATTTTGTTTCCATTAATTATTTCCCCTGTGATTTTTAATCTCTCCTCCTGAAATAGTTCAATAAAAGTTACATTAAAATAGGATTTGAGGGAATGCTATTAAGAATTGGAATTTTCATTGTCTCAGTGTAAGGATTTAGTTGCTATCTTGGCTCTCTTCTCACTTTAGTTGGTTACAGAAACTTTAAACACTCACCCAGTAAGACATGTTACATTATTAAGCTCCTGAGTGTGAAAAATGCAGTTTCACTCAAATAATACGTCATACAGCTGTCCAAACCAGCAAAACAACCACCTCATCAGTTACTTACAAAGGGATTAGGAATTTAAGAGCTAGACTATGGTCCAGTGAATAAAAGGATAAACAAGAAATAATCAAATCTAGACTCCCTTTCAGTCTCTGCTTCTGATTCACTCTGAGATTTCAGGTGTCTCTTAACCTCTCTATCCCAGAGTTCCTCCATCTGCAAGGGAGAAACAACACGTTCTTCGCACAGTATGTGGAAACATGTAAAAATCTCAATGGCACAGTCAGCATAACAGTTACTGATTGAATATAATGCAAGTGGAGCCTTGCAGTACTGTAACATTGTAACATTTAGATTCTTTAATGAAGGCTACCAACAGAAGCAAAGTTCACAGGTTATTTTGAATAAGAAAATGCAAACAAGGAAGGAATTTGCATACTACGGCGTTTCTTCCAACACATACAGACTGATGATATAAGATGATAAATTTTCAGATGCAGTAATTAGTTGTATTTCCAAACTGCCTCCTTTCAGCATCTTTTTCACCACATGTTCTTTACAGCGGAATGGTAAAGCAGATAATATTTAGTGTATAGAACCATGCAAATAAAACATCTTACCCAATTAATACCAAGGATACTTAGCTCCCAGTGCTCTGCAGCTTGCAAGCTTAACACTATATATCAAGCTGGACAGAAACAGCTTTTAAATTAAAATAGAATAAAATAAGCTGCCATCGAGCTATTTTTTAGAATAGATATCAGACATTAAGACCCAAAAAGAATCCAGACAGATTGACAGTGAAGACATTCTGTTTTCAGAAAGGGGATTCCAATCCACCACTGCATCTCTTGTCTTTTTTTTTTAAGTTTGGGAAGGAATTTGAATTAAGTCACACATATTCCAGATCAGCGCTTGGCCCATGAAGCAGATGATGTTTTGGTGGCAGTTTAAGTAGAAATTCCAACCAGAATATAATGGTAGGCACTTTCAAATAAAAAAGCGTTCTTAAATAATCAGTTATTTCTGTCAATAAAAATTTAAACCCCTTGCCTATCTCTAGCCATTCAATGTGGTTAATCTCCACAGCATCAAAGGGACAATGTATACACTGATAACCAGACAATTGTATGAATCTTTTCATACATGTACCTTCTTGTAAAGAGAAGAAATTATTCAGCTTATAGTACCAGTACTATATTCCTTGATGCCACAGCTTCAGTGTATGTCTCCTGATATGACCCTGTTTTCCTTGATTTGCCTTCAATTAGAGCAAGGAAAAATATTTGTAATTTTGCACCAGGTTTTTTTTGGCTATTATGTGGAAAGTCAACATTATTTACTAAAATAATTTCACCATGAAACAGTTTGTTTTCACATTGAATTGCTTTCATTTGTAAATACATTGCATTATTTGAACTGTCAAAAATTTATCCAAAGAAAATATTCTTTTGGATTACACAGAACAAACACAAAACAAATTGCAAAAAGTAAGCCTATTCACCAGCAAAACTGAAAACTCTTATTTTTGAACTCATGAGAAGTCATATTCCTCCACAGTTCTGTCAGAGACCTCCAAAGTCATTCATTCATACAGTTTTATGTCCCATGTATTCATTATTTCCATTAGAAGATCTCATCTCTGTCTTTTCTGGATTCTGAGGGTTCTCACCCATCTCCCTTTTTACCTTAGAATACCTTAGAATATTTTTTAATTGACAATCATAAATGTAAATACCATCTTCCTGCAGACTGTTCAAAAATCTACCTTAATCTGTAGACCTATCTCATGCAATTCTAAATATAATCTTGTCTATCTGATTGTTCCCTCTCAAAAAGAGAAGGTTTTGGGGTGACCTAATTGTGGTCACTCTAAGGGACCCTACAAGAAAGATGAAGTGAGACTATTTACAAGAGCATGGTGACAGAACAAAGGGTAATAGCTTTTAACTGACAGAGAGTAGGTTTAGATTACATATTAGGAAGAAATTCTTTACTGTGGAGGTGGTGAAGCACTGGAACAGGTTGCCCAGAGAAGCTGTGGATGCCCCATCCCTGGAAGTGTTGAAGGCCAGGCTGGATGGGGCTCTGAGCAGCCTAGTCTAGTGCAAGATGTCCCTGCGCAAATCAAGGGGATTGGAACTAGATGATCTCTCAGGTCCTTTCCAGCCCAAGCCATTCTATGGTTCTATGATCTAATAAGTGGTTTCATATCAAGCTTAACACGGCTATAAAGCATCCATCAACATTTTTCTGCAAATCTTCATCACTACATTATATCTCAACAACCATGAGTACTGCCATCCTGCTCTGTCTGCTGGGTATAAACAGAGCATAATCTTCAAGGCAAAGCCCTTACAGTACTGCTATCACCAACATTGTTACATGTTGCAGCTTCTCTCTAAATAACTTATCTAACAATGGAGAGGCAACTCTTCCTTCTACAAGCTCCCACAAAAAAAAAAAAAAAAAAATACTACAGGCTTTTCCTGTAGCCTTTATTCTGTACTTAGTTAGTAATTACACTTGATGATAATTTCTCCTGATTGTCACATTTCTGAATCATTCTCTGAATCACGCTCTGCCATCTACTGCATTGTTCATCAGGTATTTACTGCCTCTCTACAGGCTCTTCACAACTTCGTTCCATCCTCACAATTATCTCATATTCAGTTCCAAGAAGCTAACTCAAATCAGCCTATTGGGTAGCTTTCTTCTCAAACATACTTTTTTTCCATTATGCTTTTCCCTCTTAGAAAGAATTTAGCAAATCATCCAAGAAACTCTTTCATTATTCTCCTCTAGATTGCTCCTAAATTCTTTCTTTGATGTGTCACTAGGCTGTTGATGCATTAAAACCACAATCTATCATGCTGAATAACACTCATGTGTGGTGATTAATTTTAGCTTTGTTTGACATTCCCAGTATTCTGGAAAGACAATAGAGAGACAAAGATAAGCTAGGTTTATATTCACAATAAATAGGTCAACAAATCCACACCCATCTTTGTATAGTTCTGTATAAACAGTGGCAGAACACACAGGAGGCAGAAATAATAGTCTTCTGCATCCAGTTGCAAAATTGCACACCAGATTTGACAGAGGATTATTTACAGGCACATTTGGTTGGCTTCTTTTTCCGACCTTGTAAAGCGACACCAGGCATCACCAGGCCATTGAGGTTTAATTACCTGCATTCTCTGGGAGACTCCCAGGATGAAAGTGGTTCCACAATTGGTTTACCTCACCTTAACACTGTGCATGCTCATGCTATTACAGAGATGTCTTTGAGAAGAAAGTAGTAGAGCATGCAGCAAATTTTAAGGTTGTTCAGCAAAGGTGGGTTTATTTTCTATGTGCTTCTTTTACTTCAGAGACGTGTGACAGTGGCCATGCCAAAAGAGGCAGCATGATTCAGCTCCAGTACATGGATGTGACTAAGGTGAGATGTCAATCTTCTAGTGCCTTCCTTTCCTGTGAGCATTTTATATTCCTTATTGTTCCCTTTGAGTCTATATCAGAGCTAGCCTTCAGCAATAGAGCAATGGGGACAACTATAAAGTAAAAGAAACATAAAACAACTGAAAAAACTGTTTCCTATTCACCTGAAAACCCTACGGCAGAAAAGTGGTGTTGCTTCAACAGACAGGGCCTCCCACAGGATTCCAGATAGCTGGCAAAAGCTGTGCATAAGAGCTGCCAAAAGAAACAGAATAGCAGACAATAAATTTCAAAGTATCAACCAGATCATAGAGGAATGGGAGAATGTATTAAGATTAATCAATCTGAGAGGTGAGTGGATGACGCTGCTTCCCTTCCCTGTGAGGACAGAAAAGGGAAACTGCTTTGCCAGCTATGTGGTAATCTTGAGATGGGAAGTTAAAGCAATAACAGATCAAAATAATTTGGATTTGGTTAATGCAACAAATTATTTAAAAGGATTATTATAGCAATATCTGACAAAGCTTACAGTATCAGCAGCAAGGTTTATACATGTATACTATGTGTAAATTAGATCCATCAACAAAATCTCTATCATTTTCCATCAACATTCTTCAGAAATATAGGAAATTTTTTCCATAGGTATTCATTAAAAAAAAAAGATCCATGACAAAGCTGGGAAAAAACGGTATTTTTTCCAAACATCTAGTAAATCAACAGATGGTGACAATGCAACAATTTAAAAAAAAAAAAAATTAAGTAAAGAACAAAAACAAACACACACACAAAAAAAATCTACATGACACACAAAAGTTAAACCCTCTTGCAGAAATTTACTTTGGAAACAGCCAGAAAAATACCACAGCAAAGAATAAAGGCAACAAACATTTGTAGTAGGAAATGCAAAGACCTATTTCTTACAAATAATATTAAACCAGAAATTTTCCCTAAAATCCTTCATTGTTTTGTCCAGGGAAATCAATATATTTTAGCTTTCTCATACATACATAACCTTTTCATACCTAAATTCACAGTATTCATTTGCCGGCTCGACCTTGCCCTAATCACAGCCAATGCAAGTATTTAACTGACATCAAAACAGTAATAATCTTCTTGAATTTGGAAGGCCAGGATCAGTTATTGTGAGAGATCCAGCATTAATACCTCAGAGGAGGAGTAAAGCAAGGCAGTTTGAATAAATTAGAAGCCAAGGAGAAATTGAATGCTGCCACCACAGCAGAGATTTCTTCACGCTCTCCTGAGATCTCATGCCACAGCTCCTACTTGTGCAAACTGCAACATGCATCAGCACTTACTTGAAACATCATCACCTCACATAAAGTCCACAAATCCATGACAATAGGTACTTGTGCCTGTTTGCAGCTGGAGGATAAAAATCACATTTTTCAGTCCCAGGCAGCAGGAAAATTACTACCCTGGGCAATTCTCAAGTAAAACAAATCCCATAGCCAGAATAATTCTGTTCTGGTTTCCTACTCTACAGGTAGTGTTAAAATATTCCTCAAGAAAAGGAACAGAAGAGGAAGGATCTCCCACTTCACTGAAAAATATTAAATTATTTTCTCCAAGTTTTTTTTTTTATGAGAACTGGAGTACATTTACCAGATTTCCACACCAAAAATTTAGCTCAGCTACCTAAACCCAATATTGGTATTGACATCACATGGTATAAAAATACATATTAAACAATGCAATTTCCAACAGCACTGGCCACTTCTGTTAGTGTTACTCATGAGAGCAGGAAGAAAGATATAACAGCTAAAGAACAGAGAGGATTTTGTGGTGGTATGGGAAAAATATTTGCTTGTTTTGACTTGCCCAAAGGTACCTGTGAGTTTTGATGACTGAAGATTTAACTGCCTATGTTCAACTGCCACTGAAGGGTCTGTTCACTTCTTGCTTACATTTTATCCTCCTAGAAAGCACTAAAGACAGCTTCATTTAGCTTCCACAGAGTCATCCACTGTGTGGAGCTTAGTGTATAGCTCTGAGGTGGAGGTGAGAGTCTCTCCTGAGACAACTGTTTTGGAAAGAAACCTGAAAGTGGTGAGGTGTAAAAACCTGAAGGGGAAACAGTGAAAAACAGTCAAGAAAACAACATTTCAGTAAAATGTGGCATAGTTAACAGGGGTGATGGAGAACAAATATATTTTTAATTTTCTAAAAGCATGGTGGAGAGTCTGTCCATCGTCAGGAAGCATAAACAGAGATGTACAACTACAGCTCATTTGAGGAGAGAACTCAAATATATTTGTACAGAGTTACTACACTGTAAATAATCTATCCTGTAATTTTGGGGTATTTATATGGGAATATATTTTAATTTCTAACCTTTACATTTGATTGGTGTTTTTTCTAAATAGTAAGAAGTTTGTTGATCATCAGTGGGTGAACATGTTTGTCACTGTGCCTTGACAACTCACCATATACCTGTAGCTTGGTCTTTTTTATGCTGATCTCCCATGCTCCTTAGTGGCAAAAGAAGTGCTAGAGAATGTCCAGCATGCTGCACTCCATGCCTAGGATCTAAAGACTTTTATTTAGTCATTTACTCATTTCAAAGAACAAATTAAACTAGACTCTGCCATAGATTTACATATATGCTGTAACAGTTAGTGTTTCTGATCCCAAAGCTAAGATCTTCTCTTACACAGAAGGCCCTTCTCACAGTCTTTAAGGGGGAAAAACCCCTCCTCCTCCTCTCTACTGAATAATGTCCTGACAACCCAAGGTCTGTATGATGACTCAGGGAGCTCTAAGTTGTGTTTCTGCCTTGAGATTCTTTCCCTCTACAAGAAAAGGCCTGAGACAAACGAGAAGCTGGCCACTATATATATATATATAATAAAGCCTCTCCAATGTAGCTTTTAAAGCCTCTCAATATGTCCCAGGAAGCGTTTAAACATGATTGCCTGTGGCCCTCTGCATTCACCAGGCAGATTGGATTAGTCTCCTTAGAAGAAGTCTGTACAAAGAATTGGTAAGCTTCATTTGGACTTGACTCTTAACAGGGGCACTTGAGAGTGAAAAATACTGCAAATATATTCTCTCAAAGCAAAATATCAAGATCTGGACTACAAAGTCGGAAAAAGAATGGCACAAAGTGAAAACCAATATAGTTCTTGCGTTATACTTGACTATTGCAAATCCTCCTTAGCTAGACAGGTAGTCTCTTCATCCTGAAGTTACATCTAAGACCTCATTCCTGTCGACAGCTTCCTCATAAGGGGGAAGCAAAGGGGCAGGTTTTTTTTCCTTATCTCTGTTGACCAGCAAGAGAACCCAACTGAACAGAATAAAACTGTTTCAGGGGAGACTTAGGCTGGATATTAGGTAAAGGTTCTTTACCTAGAGGGTGGTTGGGCACTGGAAGAGGCTCCCCAGGGAGGTGATCAGAGAACTAAGCCTGACAGAGTTCAAAAAGCATTTGGACATCAGGCACATAGTGTGATTCTTGGAAACAATGCTGTGCAGGGCCAGGAGCTGGACTCAGTGGTCCTCGTGGGTCCCTTCCAGCTCCAGATATTCTGTGATTCTGTGATTCCCCATGGGGCAATCTGATATGTCTTTCCATCACTTACTGACATTCTGTCTTTCGAGTGTTTCTACACACAGCATAATCCAATTCGTACCCAAAAGAAATGCATATTCAAGATTTACTCTTTAAAGTTTTGAAGCTGTTCTTGGAACACTTGATGCTTTCCCCATCTAGCTTTCCATAGGAGAAAAGCTTGAGCCTATGGACACCAAAACAACTTACAGTCTAGGCCTACTCAGGGACATGACCACCTTTTGCATGATCATAGTTCATTAGGCTGTCAATTTATCATTTTTTCACTGTGTTCTGACTAGGAAATAAGAGGACTAAATAGCTGGCTAGTCAGACAAAGCAGTTCCCTATAATAAAACTCATTCTTTGCAACAGGAAAGAATTACATAAAAGGTATAGACTGCCAGCAGCTACACTCCACTTGCTCCATGCAGAGACCAAGTGCAATGCACAATAATACAGAGCCTACACTTGGCAAGGATGTGTCAGACAGCGGTGTATGCTCTACCCTCAGAGCTGTTGTCAGCCTTGTCAGAATTCATCAGCTCAGCTGAGTAGGTTTTAAGTCTTGCTATGGAAATTGGGGGATCTTTGAGATCTCCAGAGCTCTCCATTCCCACCAGCTGCTGGGGTAAAAAGCCAGGAGTCAGTCCATCCCTACAGTTGAGATGAAGGTTGTTGGTTCCAGATGGAGGCACTTAGGCACAAGTGCCAGACTTAACGCTCTTGCAGCTATAGCCACTTTTTCTGATATAGAAAAGAACCTGCTGCCTGTTTAGCTCTGCCTGTTTCCATGTCTGCATAAGGCTGGGGAGGCAACGGAGGAGCAGCAGCTCTCCAGAAGCAGCCCAGGAGGGACCATGACACATTCCCACTCAGCAGAGCAAACTTTCCCAGGCCTGTCTTCAAGCACAGGGCAGGGAGGCAAAATCTCCATGCTGTGCCAGGCTCTGTCATCAAAATTGTATTTGAATATTTCAAAGTACAGGCTTCTACTCTTGTCTTTTGGCTGTGACTCCTTTCTAGCTGAAGGTCATCTATCAGGCTGTAAAGTCCATATACTGTAACAGTGGGAAGAGTCAGGCTGCTTACCCTGCTTACCCTGGCACAACTTCACCTGGGTTGATGACTCCTCTCTGGAAACTGCTGACTATCAGTAAATAAGGCCTATGGTCACTCGTTGCTCAGTGACAGAACAGATCATTTAAAGGAGTACATTGCATCAGTGCACGGAAAATACAGTGTCCAGGGTGTGGGGGAGAAAGAAGCACCTAAATAAAGATTTCTGCACAGCATGAACACCCAAATGGTTTGACCTAGACTTGTAATTTTACTTCTGGCACTCATGGATTTTTCACTGGTTGGCCATTCAACCCTAAGTCTTTCTTTTTTATTGCCATTTTGTATGGGAAAAATTATAGTAGAAAAGAACTCCTAGAAAATATGAAAATTCAGAGAGATTGCAATTACAGTCTGCACACACTGGTGCAGGATTGCAGATTCCAAAAGGATATGCCTTGAGAAGTAATTTCACAAAATATGTACATTCTCACAATATGATTCTGTGCTATTCTCCCTGTTGGAGATGGTATCAATCTTGCAGATTAACTGCTACTCATTCAACTACATCCTCCAAGGGACTGTGGTTATCTTCATAAATGATTCAGGCAGCAACAGTGTGCAAACTTAACTCCTTGATGAGGAAGGAGCAGCTCCTTGATCATTTACTTCAGATGAATGCATTTTACTCCCTGATACTCTGTAGGGCTTGCAGCTAGGAGATGGGTCTCCCAAGTGAGTGCTGTAGCTCATCTCATTGTTATGATCATTTCCACAGGCTGAGAACCAAGTTTTAACACAGACAAAGGACTGGACCTCATCAAAAAACACCAGAAGTGATAAAACCAAAGTATATTTGGACAGTTTTTGCTCATCTACCTTTAAAATTTGAGACTACAGAGAGTGCAAAGCCAGACTCTTTTTATCCCCTTAGGTCTCAAATTCACTCTGAACACCTGAGAAAGAGAAACTGAGACATGATGCATAGGACAGCAGTAAGGGAACACAGAAGTGACAAGGATAAGAGCAGCAGGAAGCCTAAGACAGTAAGGGACCATAACCAGAGTGATAAGGATTACTTGTTGCTAGGCTGTGAAGGAGAGCAGAATGATCTGCTGACAGCAGAATGAAAGCCTAAGATATACAACAGAACTAGGAAAAGGCAGTGACTATTGGACTTCCATGTAAGAATTGACAGGTCTGTCACTCAGACTGACGGAGCCAAGGAAGATGTACAATATCTGCCATAAGCAAAAGACATGAGGTGTGTGTTTGTGGCAAGAGCAAATGCTGATAGGAAGTGGGGGCAAGGAAAGCACAGAAAAAACTCCCCTAGTTACCCTGCACATTGGAACAAATGATCCTGCCAGAACAGCTCCACCCACCAGAAATGAGGCTCAAAGCAAGGTGATCTGTATGATAACTGTCCCCAGTGTGGAGAACACATGGATCAACAAGAAAGTGAGGATTAATAGATGAATTAATGAATTATGTTTCTTGAAGCTGAGGAAGATTTCTGATGTGCAGCCCTTGGGAGGAATTAAAGGGAAACACAGGGATTTTGACACAGGGATTTCCTCGCTGCTGTCATCCTAAAGATATCATTAGCACAAATGTCATGTTAGGGTTGATGACATATTTGTATGTTTTTAGTGTTTAATAGTTCAGGCACTCAGGGAGCTCCTAACAAAAATGTTTACTTATTTGACCTGCACACAAACCCAAGCTCACAATACAGCAGAGCCCTTTTGACCTTCATAGGATCTGAGTCTACATCCAGGTTGAAATAGAAAAAACAAAGCCCTATGGTATATTTGTGCTTAGCTTGAGATCGTTAAACTATCTCTCTTAGACTGGTGAAGTTTTCTAGCTCCAAAGCCTAGGACAAAGTCATTCTGGCTTTGAAAAGTTTACTGGTATTATTCCTAAAACTGAAGCTAAAATCGAAGCATTTTATGAATAAAATATGTCAGCATACTGACAACACATTCTTGTGAGTTCCTATCTATATCTCATGCAGGAATAAAAAAAAATAGAGCCTGAAAACTAATAAAATCCTGCATCAGAACTTACTTGAGCAGCTGAAAAAAGAATAAATCACAATATCCAAAAAGTAGCACAGTAAAGTGTTATATCAAATAGAAATATGACAAAGATGTGATTATTCATTAAATTGGAAGTGTGTAAAGCCTAATCTGATCTACTAGTATTATAAGCCAGATATTTTACACCTAGCAGTTTATATTACATTTAAAATGTTCGTTATGGTTTAAACATTTTAGTGCCTGATACTGACTTTAAGCCTGAAGATTAGACAATTCAACACTTGCCAAAATCATATTTTACAGTTTAATCATCCTTAGTCTTAATGATTCACACTTTATTTTCAGCTGGCACATTTCTAGTTTTGTCTTCCAGCTGCTGGTTCTTGTTTTGCATCTCCCTGTTAGACTAAAGAGCTCTGTGATACCCAGTAACTTCTTCCCAGGAAAACACTTTTTGATTGTATTGATCACATTTCATGTAAATCATCTTTTAGGTAAAACAAACCATACGGCTTTCTCTCTTTCATTCTGAAATTATCCTCAGCCCTCATACTGTTTCTGTTGATTTCTTCTCTGTTATTGATTTTTCAGCTTCCTTCTTTAAATATTAGTTCATCTCATTTTAGCTGTTTACAAGCTGGACCCTTAGCCTGAGCAAGTCTCCAAGGTCCCTCTATAGTCTACAGAGCACAGAAGGCAACTCCAGAAAGCAATTCATCCTTATCTCTCAGACACCTCTCTCAGGATCCAGAAATGATGATTTGGCTGTAACTTTTTCTCCACAGACTGCACCACGAATTTAGGCCATCCATTTGGACTACACACCCCACTTTCAGAAGGCTGAATTTCAGTTAAATCAATTCACATAGATATTTAAACTCTGGTATCAGTTGTTTACATCATGTCTGTCCCTCTTTGCTCCATTGTAACAGAGAAGCTCATTTTGATTTCCTTTGTAGTCCATGACCTCTGTATCCTTGTTAGCAGGGCTCTTCCAGATTGCATTTTCTCCTTTTGTAATCTGTACTTGGACCTACCATGTCCTGGGAAAATACAGATCACTATGCAAGCTCTATTACTATTCCCATTGTGATTATCATGATTTAAATAACTTCATATCTCAGCTGAACCTATTGAAACTTCTTGTTTCGGAGGTTTAATGAAATAATACTAAGCTTTACAGATAAATGGCAACTTTGATGCAAGCTGAAAACTTCTTTTAAAGATAGAACAACTCAACACACTCCTTCATAAACAAGGCCTAAAAACTCAGATAGTTGTATTGATCTCACTCTTCAAAACAACCGTAAATTTTAGAAGCCCTAACTTCATTTGGTAATAACACCTTTTAGTGATACAACATGAGCTTGTCTCAATAGGAGATGCTTGAAAATATCTTAATTCTGAAATGTATGACATTATAGAGAGAAAAATAACAGTTATTGCGGGAACACTTATCTGTAAATCTTTGAATTTCCAAGATCCTAGCATAAATAGGTAACAAGATGTTACGAAAATCTCTGCTGTGATATGCATCAAGGAAAACCTTACCATAAGATCTTAGAGATGTTCCAAAGGCACTAGCTGTGAAATAACCAGCTAACTTAGATCTTTGAATTAGTGATCTTACAAACACACTCCACCCTGAGCCACCTTCAATATCTTGCAGTCATTCTAAAGCTGCAAATGATCTTTGCTCCAATTACTTTTATGTATTACGTAAGAGAGCATAAATAATTGTTTTGAAATCAGGAAAAATATGCAAAAAAATAAGATCTCTATATATTATATAATAAGAATGAAATTAAGTGAAATAAAATCTTCATATTTACCATGGACTATATAAGAAAACTGAAGCATAAAAAAGGAGTGAGTTAAAGGAAAAAAAGAGAAAAATCAATCTATTAGAAGTGAATTAACAATCTACACTAAAGCCAAAAAGGCAAAAGAAATGCTAAGGAAAGCTACAAGTTGCATTATCAGGCAGAAGTCGTTTCTCAGTGCTCAGCTATGCTAGTCCTCAGTTACACAGGGCATTTATTTGAGAAGATACCACACAAGAACATTTAGAGGAGGGGACTGATGTTCCTTCTTTGGAGCAGCCGCTGAGAGAGGTTCCAGAGACATGGGAGGTGGCACAGGGAAAAAATCCCAGCTTGTGGAAAATGGGAGCAAGGAGGAGCTGGGAACAGACAGGCAGGCTACCCTGTGTGATGCAACCCAAAGTTGCTGAGATGGTTGAAGCCAGATAGACAAACAGTCATTGGCAAAAAGAAAGTGGGCAGGGGAAGAGCTGTATGTAAGTTCTGCTTCTTCCTGTTCCACTTTCTCTAGCCAATTTGCATTTTATGTAATTAAAAATTACTTATGTTCATAGCTTTTAAATCAGATCACATGGGAGTGGAGGAAGCTGAGTTTTAAACCAGCTGGTCTTTGGGGAAATGAACACTGATCTTCATGTAGCAAAATGCAGAATTGAAACAGGTAAGATCCCCAAACAAAATGAGTCCTTCCTTGTGAGGAAGAAAAAGAAAAATCAGCAACATGCAAAATGGAAAGAACAGCAAGTTTTACAACATTCGTTATTTAATCTGGAACTATAAATGCAAATGTCTTCATCATAAGCGAGTTACAGAGCTCTGCAACAACTCAGTCACACTAGTGAATATCCATAGTATTTTTGCTAAGTCAGCAACCTATTAGACTCTCATGGTCATCCTCAAGCATTAGAAAAAAGACACTTATTTTCATATGCCTTTCCAGCAAAATAGCAGTCTAAAAGTATTCTTCAATACTTATTCTGCAAGAAATTTAAATTCATAAGGAATTTTAAATCTTGCAGTTCCCTTTTTTTTCTTTGAATGGCCCATTTGAAATGAATCAACAGATTTTAAATTATTTCAAATCATTCTAATGAATCGATCACTGGCAAGATAGAAAAATGTCTTTGTAGTGCAAATTAATTATGTTATAATTAATTGTTGCTGTTTTTTAAAGGAAAGTAGTAATTTCAAGTTAAAAATTTGAAGTTTGTGTAAAATTCAAATAGAAAAAAATTAGAACAACTGAATATTAGGTAGCTATTTCTTCCTCTCCTCAATCAGTGGTAGTCTTCTTAGGGGAAGAAACATAACACTGCAGTAACTCTGAGTGATGTGTGGAATGCAGAAATGGTCTCCCAATGAAACCAGGAGAATGCAGACTGGGGAGTCAGAAGAGAACATGGACTCTCACTAGGGAGCACTAAAGATGGATGAGATGAATGTTCCAAAGGGACAGAGAGTACAGGTTTACTGTTTTAACATTGAAACAAAGTAAGCTGAAATGTGTTTACTGTGCTGTGGCAGTGTAGCACCTGGCAAGGTTCTTTTCTGGGACGGAGGACCTCGAACCACCTGGCTCAGTAAAATGAGAACAAGTCTTTTATTTGGCAAAAATTAAGTTAATCCCCTTGAGAAAACAGTTGTTTCCTCCCCTCTTTCATCCCCAGAGCCTTATTGGAAAATTAATTAAGAATGCCAGGCTTAAAACTGTCTAAAGGGTATTGTCCACTACATTAATTTTTATAAAGTTAGTAAAACAAACATAAAGGTGCTGTATTTCTAGTAAGGTTGTAATGAGATATTAAGTGTTACAAACAAGATGCACCACCACATTAAGTGAAACCCTCCGACCCCCTTGCAATGCTGAAGTATTCATCAAAGGAATCATCAACAAAGCTGTACTTCATAGTTATGCCTGTGCTTACTTTAGCAGCAATCTCCCTCCTGCCCATAATCACTTTCCTTAAGGTAAGATAATGATGTTCAGGCAGTATTGAATAAAGATTCACTAACATTTCTTTTGTCTTTTTAAGTTGCAATCTTTGCTTTCTGCTTTACATTTCATTGTGGGTTATTATGGCAGGGGAGTGAAACTTGTCAGTTGTCAAGCTCACAGTGTCAGCAGCCTGGAAATGCTCATGCTGCTAACTAGCAATTACTCACACAGCAGTGTTAGATCTGAGCAAGCATGGGCGTCTTTGCAAAGCCTTCAGAACTTCAGTTTCAGCTCCCAGTACATGCTATTGATGACAAACTACAAATCAGGGAAAGAAATGCGTTTTCAAATGAGGCATTCAGCCTGGGAGATTTCCATTCACTTTGCTACAGCTCCAATCAAGGAACTTGGGAATGTGCTGATTTACATGGGACCCTGCTGGCATTGCCAAGACGACAGATGGTACTTGGCCAATCAAATCAAATCAAAATGTGATTTCTTTAAAGAAATGTGGCACGTTGTTCCAGTGCTCATGCATGTTGTTTATTTGCAAATGCATCAGAGATTTCCGCCACTAATGACTAATTTTCAAGTTACTCAACTGTAACTCAGATTGTCACCTTTTTCTTCCAAGTTTGGGATAGTATTCCTTGCAAGTGAGGTGGGGCAGGGTTCCAAGTGTACTGACAAAAAACCATACAAACCTGTCTTCTGTTGACAGGAAACTTGTAGGAGATTTGCAGCATTCTTACATTTTCCTCACAAAGTAGTTCTAGATTTTGTAACAAATCTTGTTATACTGGTCTCATTTTACATCTTTTTTTTTTTGACTGAACAATAGAAAAAATTATTGGTAATAGCATCACTATTGTTAATTTGATTGAAAATACTGGGGTTACATATTGGAGTTATCTAACTAGAAATCCACCTCCACGTAGTTTTATCTTATTGTCTTAAGTTACTATGGCAGCAGGCAAAATTACTAGAAGTTAAATAAGCATTCTTTTTAGAGGAACATAAATTATTTTGGTTCATGCAACTTGAAAAGAAGATTAATATCTGTTATTTAGCTAAGCTATATTATTTCTCCTTTAAGAGTTGAGAAATTTTTCCTCAAACATGTAGCTCCTTTTTAGTTACTCTCCATTACAGTGTTTTAGAGATTATAGTTACTATCTCCCTGAGGAACTGTTTAATAAAACAAAATGAAATAATTAGGTATCATATAATTTGTAAAGATCTTTTTTCTACTTCTTTTTCCTTTGATAACTGATTATACAGTCAAACATGTTAACATTTGTCACACATAATTAGATTTTAGTTATCCCTCTAAGTGTTCAAGGCCAGGTTGGATGGAGCTGTGCACAACCTGGTCTAGTGGAAAGAGTCCCTTGCCATTGCAGGAGGGTGGAAGCTTGATTTTCTTTAGTGTTCCTTGCAACTGAGACCATTCTATGACTCTATGATTATAAATATCAGCTGTCTTCAAGTACTCAAACATCTACTTTGACTTAATGGTTTATACCAACTACTTAGACTGTGTTTTGTCATGACCAGTTGGGGATCATGCAACAGAAAATAAACCTTGAGATATTTATTGGCCTAGCTTCACATCCTAACAGTCAAATCCTCTCTTCACTGGAGAAAAAAAATGAGAAGAACAGATGTTTGTGCTTTCCTGACGCGTCGCAAGCAAAGACTAGACTTGAAAATGTTGTGGAAAATCCACAATGGTCTGTAAGTAAGATTCAAATCTAAGGGCATCCAATGTTCAGCCAGGATAAAAGGCTGTCCGGAAACTCACTCCACAATGGACTGCTGCAAAAGTCAACTCAAAGGAGCTGCCAGCTCTTCTTAATGACAATCACGTAAGACTTGAAAAGTCATCTGCACATTCTTGGCGAAGAATCCCTTCCTCAACATTCACAATTTAGGAACATATGGGCTCCCTTGTCAGCTTATACTCATGCCCATCTGTTCAGATGGCATGGAGTCTGCCCACAAGTCAGTCAGATGGTTGCTCAAGGGTACACGTGGCATGCAATTATGGGTTTAGAGCAGCCTGCACGATAGTGAAAACGCCTTTTCTGCTGCAGGACGTCTCTCATCTGTACCAGCAGTCAAGCTTTGGCACCACTTGCCTCCTTACACTTAAGCAAAGATGTTTGAATGTATTTGACAGAAAAGGAAGCTGTCCGCTGACCACTCTCATTGATTGTTGGAAATAGGGCTGGCTGAGTAACAGAAAAGCACAGAAAGGAACTCTTTCTCAGTCTTGGCTAATCATGCAAACTTAATGGGCTTACAAAGTAGCCCAGAGGAGTATACAAAATATGCAGAACCACTCCTGAATATTTCAGTGAAGATTAAGGCATAGAATGTAGTACCTAAAATATACCTAGAAACATCATTTCACTTTTGCTTTCATCTTTCACTGTTGCTGGGAAAACATGGGGACCAGGTGAGAGGCAAAAAGATCATCTAACAGGCACAGTCAGCTCCTAGACAATGATATGACCCTCATGACACAGCCGCATTCAAAACATACGAACTTGCATTTCCTATAACAAGTTGGGAGCTGGTTTTAGATTTTGCAGTAGTTGCTCCCTAGTAACAACCCTCAGGCACATTGGTAATTGACAGGGTTGCGCTGTGGGTTTAACTCGGATGGCCCAGGGCATCTAGGAAGAAGCTTTACATCTGCCCAGATATCAAACAAAAAGTGAGTTTTCAACATCTGTGTGGCAGCATCCCATTGAAGAAAAGCCCTCCTGCCTTCAGTGAAAAGACTTAGCAAGTGAGTAGGTAAAATGGGGGAAGACAGGTGAAAGACTTTTCCTTTACAGAACAGTGCAGCATCCTGGCAGATTGACCCAGAAAGCTTTTAGAGAGCAGAGTACCATATACCTACATCAACACTCCATGTCTGGGAAAGAAACTGCACGTTTGTGTCCAAGCAGGGGTTGGTCCTGGCATGGAGAAACTTTTCAGCATTTACTGTAGTGGTTGCTCTTTCATTTACATCAAATGAAAGAGCATTCAGCTGCTACTTTTCCGAATCACATTAATTTTTTTCTCCAAGTACACGCAAATTCATTACAAAAGTTTGATATCCCACAGACTGGCTTATTCAAGCATGTGTAGACATGCAGGAGGAAGTTTGAGCTGTAGATGAAAAACTCCTCTGAAATTATCCCTCTTCTGAATATTGTTTATCCAAACAACTTTACGGAATGTCTTCTAGCAATTAGTACAGTCAAAAAATAAATATTAAAAAAATAGCTTGCACAGTTCAGAGACCAGAAAAGGATTAAACTGGTAGTTAATAATGTTTGAAATGTCTAATCAGAAATCCTGTAAAATGCTGTCTTTCAGTTCTATTTCAGTAGACATTAAATTAGGAGACAGCCGAACCACTTAATGAAAGTAAGTCCACAAATAAGAACAAATCCAGAGAAAATAATTCTTCAGTAAGCAGGGGAGATTTATCCAAGTCAATACAATTAATACAACTCAAATAACATAAGGCATTTCACTCAAATATTTGTTTCAATTCTTCAGGTAATTCACACTACCACCTGTATTTCCTTTCTATAAACTCTTGAATAGGAAAGCTTTATCTACAAGTTCAGTGGAATACGAATTGCAAAGTGTGTTCTACAATCAATTTTTGATTTTTAAAACAGGTTTTAAAATCTGTTCATTAAGTAGTACAAATAAAGAATACCTTCAAGGAAAATTTTTATATATTGCAGATAAAAAGTAACTGCGCACATCAAGTTATTTATTAACTCCTCTGTTTCCATGTTTTTCAGAGCTAATTTTCCAGTGTTCACTCATTTTTTCTTAGCAAATAAGGCACTAAGAGACTGTGCCTTCCAATCAGAACTAGGAGTTAGCATGATCTTTTCTCAGTAGCAAACTTGAAATAAATCCTATTGATTTATGTTGGTTTGATTCTCAGGTTTAGAAAGTTTTATCTGATTAAAGTGTAAGGAGAATGCTTCATTGAAAAAGTGTTCATTTTACCTTGCACCTTTTTTTTTACCTTTTTAAGTATTCCTCTTCAAGAGCAGAAGAAACTCTAGCATTCTAAAAGGCATGAAAAACAAAGAGCAGCAAATTTGGCCTTGGATCTTAGGCAGCTGTAGAACAGTGACAAATGAATTTGCTAATATCATTTATATCCTGGAAAAGGAAGAAGCGAAAAACCCACAAAAAAAACCCTTACTTTTCCTGAATAGACACAATATCAAATGTAGTGATTATCAAGCTACTGGGTCTTACCTTCTAGAGTCTATTATTACCAAACCTGAACAGACTGTCATACAACTGACTACGATTCAGTAAGCACTCCACAACAAAAGCCATAATTTAAAACAAGAATACAGGAGCATACATAAGTAAAACTGACCTCAATAAAGTCAAACTTCTCCAAACAACAGACAAAAAAATCACAATGACAGATGGTCTACTGAATGCCCAATATTAGTAAGTTCTTAATGCACTTTTTCACGTTACTATATTAGGGAAAAAAATACACCAGAAGGACTTCCACACGACGAAGAAATTCCATTAGGTGAACTACTCTTTTGGACATTCAAAAATGAATGCCACGTGTATAGCAGGGACATATTCTGAAATAATTCCTTCTGCTTGTTAAAAAAATTATTGTATGAAAATCTTAGTCTTTCCTCTTGAAAAGCAAGTCCAGTAAAAAGAGGATTACCTAGATTTGTCCTACCATTGAAAATTGAGGTTTTGAACTAAATCTTAACATTTTCAGGACCATTCAACAGTGCAAACTTTTGGCTTTTGATTTCCCAGTGTCAAGGGTCCATCAGCTCAGCACCTGTGAAGCAACGTGAACTTAAAGGTCCACACACATATAAGGAACTAAATATGGAACTAAATACAGAACTGAGAATAGGAGAATTTTAGTAAAATTACAATGATGAAAACCCACAAAAAAATTTTAGTCACTTCTCTGGATCCAAAATTCAGATTATTTAAAGATGTCAGCTCTCCCAGATACAATCTCTGAGAAAAACAAATGGGCAACAGAGACATAGTAATCTTTTTAACTGAATTCAGATCAGTAGTGCTTACCCAATCCGAAAAGCATAAAAGCCCTCTTCCCTCCTCCATCTCTACAGAGGAAAAACAGTGCATGAAGAAATGCTATTTTTAGATAGCATTCACATTGGTTTATATCAAACAGTTCCATCTAAATACATACTACCGAAGCAGTGCAGAGATTAATACTGGGATGCAGTACAGGGACTGAGAATTTGGGCATGCAGGTGTGTTTCCTAAGGAAAACTCTGAGTAACTTTTGAAATAGCCTTTGATAAAAAAAAAAATAATGAAAACTCAGTAAGTCAAGTCAGTTGGAACTGGGGAGCCAAGGCCTCTAGACGTGCACTAAGGATCAATTCTGCATTCACGGGAACAGAAATTAGAACAAACGACTTTGTAAAACCACAATAAAATACTTCCTTGCAGTTAGTATGTATCTACCATCTTTTTATAATTCTGTGTACCAAGAACTGACACTTTCACTGTGAGACCACAGTCCTTCAGGACTCTGTCTTTATTTGAAACAAGAAGAAAAGGAGTTAAAATTTCAAACGAAATTACTGACTGAATAATACCAACCTACAGGAAGATCGCGACTTCTGAGATACTCGTCTTGTCAAAGCGTTCACCAGAAATACAAAAATTGTCCTCCAGCACTCTTTGGATAATGGACTCTGTCCCATCACTAAATAGAAACCTGGAGCGAGGTGACATGGCTGGGAGCATCAACCCACCCAGACACTGAAAAGCTGAAACACTTCAGTAATGGAGGGGACTCTGGAACCGCTGCATAATGAGTCCTGATGGAACAAAAGAAATCTCTCCATTTCCATACAATTAGGTTGCTGCAGACTGGAATTGATTATGCAGACCTGATCAGCAACATTACTCAGCCTGGAAACTGTGCAATCCACAGAATAACATTTTATGAATACAGTCTTGTGTCACGGCTTGTGATTAATATTCTGTTAGGGACTGACTTGATTATTCCAATTATAAGAATTAGCTTACAATGGACTTTGAAAAAAATGTAACCATGTGGGAAATCCCTTGCAGTGCCACAGTAACTCTCACTTTTAACACATTCAATATATGACAATAGTGTATTTAAAACTGGATTATTTATGGTCATGTATATTAGAATAAAAGAGGCATTCTGAAAAAGCAGAGCTGATAGACCAGAATAAGCCTTTCTATGACACATAAAGTTTAAAAGCATTTGTCCTTGAATGCAACAGGGGATGGTGATGCTCTAAGTTGAATGGATATGTGTGCGAATGCCCACATCAATAAAAAAGGTTTGTACACTGTTAAATACAGCCCTTGGAGATAAGCTAATTAGCAAAATAGAGAGTTTTAAAACTCTCAAGTGAAATCTTTGAACTGAAAAAAGTTATCTACTAATGAAGTCCCCTGTGGGTTACAGTCTAGATTTGGCAGCATACATACTTCTGCAGCTGAATTTCAACGAGGTTGATACACAGAACTTCAGCAAGAGAAGTTGCATTTAAGGACAGAAAAAATGATAGGTATGTATATAAAATACCCAGTGACCAATATGTCTCTTCACAATTATTAGTGTTTAGGCTGTAAGGTGAAGAAGAGCAATCTAAACGTCCTCTCTCTGAAAGGGAAGTGGCAAGTGAGATACACATTTATGGATGATTGGTTTCAAGCAATATCTGAGAAGTCGCTCACCCATATGAAATGTAACAGAATTTATTGTTATGAAAGTCATATAAGTATATATTTTAAATGTATTGCACAGAAACAGATACGACCTCTCGTTTTTGGGCTTAATGGTTTCTGTAAAAAGGCTTCTTTTTCTGTGCTTTTTTAGCATAAAATATTCAGGTTTACGACTACGCCTGAATTAGAATCTTGAATCTAATAAAAAATGCAAGCAGACTAAATATCCAGTGTGGAGCTCCATATAGATTTAATAGTTGTTCTAATCTTGACAATAAGAGAAGGATTGTACCTGAAACAGTGTAACTTTTTCCTTATTAAGGACACATGATTTATCACACTGCAACCAAGAAGCTGTCTGGATGAGCCTCATTATTTAATTAATATGATATTTTCATATGTTTTATGATTCCTTCTCTCTCTTTGACTACAAATTCTGGAAATTACACAAAAGTGGTTTTGCGGAACAATCAAAACAAATCAAGTTCTGAATTTATCAGGTTCCTAAAACTGTGACAAATCAAAAACACAGAGACACAGAAAATGAAGATCTGGACTGAAAACAGGAGAAGTCGTTTCTAATCCTCCAGGAATAGCATTGGGACTTAAAAAACTGCCATCAAAAAGGCCAGGACAGTCAGGAGAAAGGGAAAAGGTATGAAGAAAGCAACCTCCAAAAAAGTGTCTCTGACAAACATCAGGATTATTACACCCAAACATACATATGAGGAGAGAATTACATTCCTTCTCTCTTACCTACAAAGAGTTTTCCAAGCACACATACTTTTGTCTTCCAGGCTGAAGACTGACACCTCTTTGACCTGTGGCATTGTAGGAGAAGAGGGAATAAAGCACTCCCAGGCTACCTTAGAGAGAGCACTGCAGAGCTGTAACAGAACAGTTAACAGAGCAAGGAAAACCTGGCTTTCACATTCTGTAATTTTAATCATTTCATTAAATTTCATTATTTGTATGGGATCTGCTGCTCCAGCTGGATCCTTGTAAGTCTATGGAATCTGATGGGTTTCATCTGAGAATACTCAAAGAGCTGGCTGATGTCAGTTTGAGGCCTGTCTCAGTAATTTTGGAATGGTCTTGGGAATCTGGAGATGCCCCAGTTGACTGGAATCTGGCAAATGTCCCAATTTTCAAGAAGGATGACCCAGGAAACTACAGGCCCAAGAGTCTTACTTCAGTGCATGGTAAAATTTTGGAGAAGATTATTCTGGGATTTACTGAAAAACCTGAAGGACAACACAGCCATCAGTCACAACCAGCATGGCTTCATGAGATGAAAGTTCTCCTTGTCAAACTTAGTTTCCTTAATTTCACCGTTTGTCATCTCAGAAACTGTCTCGGGAAGTTGTGACAGAAGCTTTTGATTCTGTCTCTTCTTCTGGACAAAATGTCCAGCATTCAGCTGGATAAATACATCATGTGATGAGTGAGCAGCTGGCTCATGAGTCAGGTACAAAAGGTTATAGAAAATGGGGTGACATCAGAGTGGTGATCAGTCACTAATGAGGTTCCACAGGGCTCCATTTTAGGGCCAGTACCCTACAATGTCTTCATAAATGACTTGGACACAGGACTCAAAGGAATACTAAGTTCTTCTACAGCACTACATTGAGAGGAGCTGTTGACTCCCTCGAAGGCAGAGACGCCCTGCAGAGAGACCTTGACAAATCAGGGAGATGGGCAATCACCAACTGTATGAAGTTCAGCAAGGGAAAGTTGAAGCCAGATTCTGCACCTGGGTTGGGGCAGCTCTGGATATATGGAGAGACTTGGGAACATGAGGCTGGAGATCAGCCCCGTGGAAGGGGACCTGTGGTCCTGGTCAATGACGAGTTGAACATGAGTCAGCAGTGCCCTGGCAGCCAGGAGGGCCAAGCGTGTCCTGGGGTGCACCAGGCACAGCATCAGCAGCTGGGCAAGGGAGGGGATTGTCCCACTCTGCTCCACACTGCGAGGGAGGGACCCTTCTAACTCAGTACATTCTGTAATTCTATTCCTCATTTAAATCAAGCTTGAAATTTCTGGCTTGCCTTGGTTTTGGTAGAAACACTCTTTTTCTTTTTGAACTAGTTAACTTGCCTTGCTGACATGTCTATTCTTTTATTTGCCAGATGGGAGTAGCTTCAAAGGTGCATTTCTGTTTATTCAATACACATCTTTCAGCAGTTTTACTGGTATTTAGTGACTATAATCTGAGGGATGCAGAAAGCACATTTTCACTTGTATTAAAGTTATCCAGGAAGAGAGGAAAGTGGCTGACATTAAAATTCCTACAAAACAGAAGCAATATAAAAGTAGGGGTGTCATGGGGCCGCTGTAAATGTCCTCATCCATCAAGAAAAGTGCAAGTTAAAGACAGAGAGTTTGAATGTCCCGTTGCTTGGTTAATTGTTCTTGTGATGTTTTTGGAGACTGTAAGGTTCATACTTACCCATCTTTTCTGTGAGCCCATCATGCTTAACACAGAGATCTCCAGATTATTTATTACTTGTTTACTAGACAGTTGCTTGGAACAGACAATTTTCTAGGTGACTTCTGAATTATTTGCTGCCTATAGTGGTTGTAACTGATCCCATTGTTTCCTTCCAGGACATTTGAAAAAAAACCCCACTGTTTTGTAGCTGCAAAATGTAGCTGCAAAAATGTTAACCTGTATTCAGCAAATGTGTGGTGGCATTGGAGAGCTACCTATGAATCACTTGTTTGTAGTAATGCAATCAAGAAAAAAAATGAGGAAACTGAATTTTGTGTATGCAAAAAAAGACTACAAAACTTACCTGCTGTGCTGTGCTAGAGAGAAAAACTTGGCTCCAAAGTAGATAAACTGAAAGGATCTCTTTATTCCTCATAGACTTTTTTAAAATTATTTCAGTACTGTTATTTCCCATATAAAGCAGAGTAAAGAAAGAACTGTCAGGTTGCAAATGCCTGAAGGCAGGGAAAGAAGAGGTCGGGCAGTCAGACATCTTTTATGTTCTTTTTCTACATTTAAAAAAAAAAAAAAAAAAGAGTATATTGCTCAGAACAAAGTCAACTTCATCCAGCATCCTGTCTGCCAGTGGACAGTAACAGATGTGTCAGAAACAAGAGGGCAATAAACATAGTACTCTCAGCTTCCAGAAATCTATGGCTTAAGGTCTTAGATAGACACTGTTTACATCTTTGAGTTTAATATCTTGTGATGGATTTTTTTGTTATTATGCTATGAATTTATTCATGACTTTTAACCTGTTTTAGTAAGGACTTTTTTTGGCTGTTGTAAAGTTGCTGCCATTTGATTCTCTTACAGGGAAAAAGGAGAGGAAACACAAATTCTCAAGAGCAGTAAGGGCATCCTGGATCCAGACGGCTCCATACTGATGACTTTTATGTAATCTCCATTCCTTTTTCATGTGTTGCCTGCTATTCCACAGCTGGGCACCAAGATGACAGTCAATGGACCTATCCATGGTGATACCAGGATTGATTTTCTGAAGAGTAATAGCTATTTTTGAAATAATACTAATTCTCCTAAGTAAGGTTATTTCTCTTTCAAGCTTACTAATAGTGATACGTCATGGCCTATGAACAGTACCCTGAGCAAAGAAATATTACAAAGCAAATTATCATTGCAAGTCTAATTTTTTAGGAAAGGCCATAAAACATATTGATGAGTGGCTGGAAATACACACCTACTGTATTTTCATGCATTGAAACTGTATTTTGGATAGCTTACACTCCTGGAAAAGACCAGGTATTTGAAAAGCAATCGTGTTAGCAAAGCTCTTCATATAGCTTGCAGAAAACACTAGGAGCAGGGTAAGGTAGTCTGACTTGCAGGAATTCCTGAACTAGAAAGGTGGTGAAGTGAGACAGCGAAAAGGACTCAAAAGCCTTTCTAGATCACTTATGCCTTCAAGATTTGAGGGCCAAATAAACTGATGAATTAATGTAGATAATTTGGGCACAATGTCTCCATAGTGATTAGCAAACAAGCAACACATTTGTTCCTTCGTGGACTCTGGCACCTTATACCCAGCCCCAGCTGGATGTTTTTACAAAGTTCAATGTCTGTTTTAAAAAACACGAGTGCTTATTTTTTTTAAACATTCCCAGATTAGGAATGTCAAAAGCAAACATCTACAGAATGTCCAGGCCTCATTTTATTTTGAACTTTTGCACGGCACTAATGAGATTACATCTAGACTAAAGGGAATTCTGAACTATGCTGTTGTGTTTTTCATCTCCTACGAAAGTCTTCTTCAAAATTCACAGCTCATTTGAACCTTTTGACTACTAATAAACAAAGCTTTGTATTATCACTATTATCTCCTAATTACAATATATCTCCTTTCAGACCTTTATTGAATAACATAAATCTTCAGCTGCAAGTGTCTACAGAAGTTATTGTGCAGACTTGAGCTAATTGCACCTCAGAAATCATAGTTCTGCTATAAACTGACAGAAGGCAAACTACATATAAGATATATCAATCACTCCTCTTTAAAATAGTTCTAGAGAAAGATCTTAGAGGTTTTAAGCTCAGTTTTACAGAACACATGCTTCGGCCTACATCTTTACAGCTATAACAAAGTGTTATTTCTGCTTTTAAAACCTCATGATACCTCAAAGAGTTTCTTGTGCAATTTGAGGTAGTTTTTTTCATTTGAGACTATTTTATTATTTTTGTCAGAAGAATTTGACATCTGTCACAACTTAAAACCAAGCCCAATGAAAACTTTTCTAAATTGTACTGCCACAAAATCTACTGGCAGAGTACAAACCTCGTGTTCTGCAGGCATATCTACCCACAATCTGCCTATGCTGTGAGGGCAGAAGAATAATTTTTGTGGTATGTTGAACATGCTTATAAATTGCAGTGGGTGTGTTACAAGAGACAGCATAACAAAGACAAATGATACCTACCAATACTCCTCACACATAATATATATGCCTGCCTTTCTGCCAGAATCTCTGGGGGGAGAAAGATGGAAGAGAGCCAGCAGGTCACCAGCTAAGGAGTCAGGTGGAAGGTAGGTACCTGTTAATTGCGTGGGAAGACACAAAAAGGGTGATGGAAGTAGGAAGCTCTTATCATCAAAGAAGCCCAAACCACCTTGGGACGAGGGAACCTGGAGAAAGAAGGGACCACCTAACCTATGCTTCATCTGAACATTGCTGACTTTCACTTTTGAGTAATTCATTAAAGCTTGGACTGCTTCCATCAATGTCACGAGGATAAATTCACAGCTGTGAAATGTTGCAGCATAAGTGTCTCTTTTAAAGAAGGGGAGCTGGGTCCCATAGCACAATGTCAATGCAGTGCTCATAGTCACACATTGGAATGACAGGACAGCCCTATGCTGAACAAGATCACTGTAATTGAGATGGATCTTCACCGAAGGGTGCAGATCATGGAAGTTACACATTAGTGAGGACAAGGGGACAGATCTACAAATTTAGTAACAGCAATTCTCAGTAGTAAACATTTATAATTCCAGGTAGCCCTGCTGCCACTGGTACCTCCTCCCATCACAACTAGGGTGTCCAGGTGCCTTCAGGAGGGAGAGGGATAATGGGACAGGATCCTTTAGTTTTTAAAAGGATGGCAGGATCCCAACACAGTCAAAGCTTAGAAAGAGACACCTTCCTCTACGTCAGCCAAGATGACTAAAATGGCATACTTCATCTGAATGCAAATTAACATAATAAAGGAAAAATAAAAAAGCAGCATGGGGAGATAGAACAGAAGTACGAGCGGTTTATACGCAGTGCTCTCCCTGCCCACCATTCCCCTGTGGACAAGTCCTTGTTTTCATAAAATCTTAGGATTATCTGAGTTGCAGGCCATTCCACCTGCTCCTCTTTCTGCCCACTCTGGATCTGGGCATGCCGTCTGGCCCTCACTTTCCTCAGAGAAGCCTCCAGACCCAGCTATAGCTGCTACCAAAGTCCCTGCAGTGCTCCCCCAAGCAAGGTGCCCAGGCAGCCTCCCACTCCACACTCCTTCCAGAACAGCCCCCCCCCAAAGGAGCACCTGAACCCCAACACTGCCCATCACAAAAAGGGACAAAGGAGAGGAATAGAGAGGAGCAACCAGGATCATCTAAGAGGTGCCATGAACCAGGAGAAATATGATGAATGTGTATAAACAATGAGTGCAAAAGAGAAAGATTGTCCATCTTCTTTGCTAAGAATTAAAGAGCAGTGAATGGCAATAACAAATGATGAATTCACAACAGACAGAGATGGTTCTTCAGATGTGTAGTTCAGCTTTGTTGTGGATGCAATAAAGATTACTTGGATTCAAAGATGGACAGAAAAAATCTTGGCTTAAAAAAAATCTAGTTAGCAGCACTGAATAAAGGCTGACTCAAGAGCTTCAAAAATCCCTGATCAGTGGTTGCTTGGAGAATATTTGGATAAAATATCATGCTTTTGTGTCTCTGGTACTTTTCCCTACATTTCACTGGCAGGATCATTGGTGACCATCAGGGACAGGAAACTAAGGCAGACTGAGTAAAGCCTTAGTTTTTCAATTCATGAAAAATGAATTTTTTGTTTATCTAACATAAATTGTACTTTAAACTGTTATATAAGAAGCCCCAGACTCACTGGGTAACTGCAAATAGGAGAGTGTCCTCTATCCCTGTTCAGAGAGCAGCAGCATAGCTCTCTCTTAAAATTAAGAATTGACACTAGTAAGCTTCTTATCATTAAAAAAATAGAGATCTATTTTTTGCATCACAGCCAATCATGGTGGTTCATAATGAGCCTGAATCCTTCTTGGATTTTTGTTAAATAACCACAGAGGAATATGGAGGAAATCAACAAACTTAACTCTAAGGTGACTGTCATAGTGGAAAAAGAGGGAAGCATCATTTATGATTTAATTAATTTAACGATTTAATTAATATATGAAAGGAAAAGGAAGGAAGGTGGACAATATGACACTTTTATGTGTCATTTTGATGTGATACATTTATGTGTCAATTTTATGGTGCTTGGGAAACTTAAACAGAAGGCCCTGTACCATTACATTCAGCAAAAAGGCAACTGAAGGGACCAAGACTAGAAAAGTAGAGGAAATAAAAAAAATTGAGAGCATCTTTGTCTCTCTGTTAGGAGATTAGAACTGATTGCATTACAAACCTTTATTTATTTATGAGTTCAATTTTCTTTGAAATAAAATGTACAAAGATGCAGAAATCTTTACATCAAAGAGGCAGGGACAACACCACCTGCACACAACAGCATCAACAGTGCCAGCAGAACAAGTCTCTTCACACACAGGGGAACTTTTGATCTCAAGAGTAATTTTAATTTTGACAATATCTAAGGGATTTTTCTGTTGTATTTACATCCATCTTTGATGAAATAAAATCCTTATTGGGCTATTCCCTTCCTCTTTTTTTATTGGACTTAAACTATTCTCTTCCTCTTTTTCCCTTAGACTTCCTATCCTATTGATGATGATTTTCTTTCTACACCTCTCTCAGATTATTCCTTAATCAGTAAGGAACGTCTTGACAAACAGGTTCAGGTTGTTAAATTTCTGCATTCTTCCAACCACTTCAGGAATTTCATTCCTAGACTGTAGTCTGGTTTGTTTACAAGTCCTTTACAGACCAAAAAAGGCCATAATTATTTCTCAGAGGAAGATATATAGCAGCTGGCCTCACTGTTTTCTAAGTGAGGAATTTGAAGATAAAGATGTAGCACCTGAAATACTGACATACTTGAACAAATTCTTCTGGAATTTCACAAGAACAATTCATTTTATTCCAAGATGGCTTATGTCAATTCACAAGAGGGAGGTTTTCTTTGTTATTTTTTTTTTAATGGTTTAGCATTATATGAGTTCCCAACCTTTTGATATTTAACTTGGAAACATCTTCTTACAAGGTTTCTATGAAGGACACCTATCTGTTTTGCACTGGGAAAGTACTTTTATTTCCTCATGTATACACTTTGACTCTTTGTGATTTCAGATACTATACTGCCTCTGAAAATTTTGTTCTTTAAACATGTTCCTGCCCATTATTTGTATATTTATTTTCCTGTTTATCCTATTAATTTTGTTTTACTTTGGTTTCACTTCTGGAGTTTTCTGCAACTTAGTTTTTATAAAGGCTTAACACTGGAAAACATGCATGATTACTGGATTATGCAAACAGAAGAACAAGCTGTGCACTCAAATTCCTTGCCTAATTGCTATTATGAAGGAACCAGACAAAGTTTTCAAGTGCTGCTCACCACTTCATCACCTTTACAATTGTGCTAGCTTCATTAATGAGCAGACAAATCAAAAATATTAAAAGTTATAGCAGTTATATTGAAAAAATAGGCAGGTCTAGCTGCTGTTGCATTTACCAGGGATGCCAGTGGTGTAATACTCCAGCATCCTGCAACCTCAGCACCATCTCAGAAGCAACAGCCCCTTCCCTCAGCCCATATAAATTGCAGACTAAAGGCTCTTTGGATGTTTCATTACAGGAAATAAAGCTAATCAAAGGAAATGTCTTGTTCACATTACCCAGTCTTTTAGGAACAAAAAGGCCTAAAACTGTCATACTATATAACTCATGAGGTTTACAACTCTTAATTTTAAAATTACATACCATATTCCTGTCAAAATATGTCCCTCTACAACCTAAATTATTGTTGTGAGCAGAAAAACGTGATGTTTAACTCATAGAAAGAAACCAAATGGAAAATTTAGACTTCCTTTTAGCAGTAAATAACATTAAAAGAAGTGTCATAGAGCACATTTCAACAATCAGCCACAGGCTAAATAAGCAGGAAACAAAGTGCAATGAAGCAATCCAGTGGGTTGATTCATGAGGTTGCATACCAGCAAAGCTTGGTTTGAACCCTGTCTGGAGTTAGAAGAAAAATAAAAGTAACCACGTCATCTTTAGCCTTCCTACAATACCAAAAACATCAGTTATGTTCCCATATGGAGAGAGCAGCAAAGTTTATGGGCAACTATATTAAGATGACAGCAGGAAACTGGGGTAGCAAGATTTCTCTGTGCAAGGGTAGCAATGGGAGGCTAAAGCAGCAGTTTTCATGGAAACAGAGATACACATAGTTGGTAACAACAGGAAAAGGTAATCCCTCTCTCTGTGGCATTGAGACAATGCTTCCACCGTCTTGTAACACATCCAGATCAAGGGGTACTTTCCAGAGAAGACTACTGTACCCAGTAGAGCCAAACTGGGTAAATTCATACACTTTTTTCTCACCACCTGCCTGGATGCAGCAGTTTATTTAATCAAATATACATTTTAACAAGCATAGCATTAACAATAAAAGCATTTTTAAAATCTGATGAGACACAGTTTTGCTAAGTCCGACTTAAGATTCAATTCCATCTCAGACAAAAACAGAGTTTCTAGTCATTTAGAACAGGAGAGAGTTGTTTCTCTCTAATTTTGCTTGAATGTTCTCGAGTCCATCCTTCCTTTCCCTAATAAAGCATCAGAGGATAGCAAATACAGCATATCTATGATTTTATTATGCAACTACATTAGTAACATATTTTGCATTACTTCTCTGCTTCACTCAAGTATTTTTGTTCTGTGTGGTGCCCAGAGAAATCTCTGTTAAAAACAGTACACACCTAATGATTATTTTCTCAGCTGTTTTCACAGTCTTCTGATCATTTCACAAGTTCCTTTGACTTTTAATTAACAAATTGATAGGAATTGATAATCATTTGCTTAAGTTACAAGCAAACATCATTCATATGCTAAACTTACTGAACAGCATGGAGTAAAGCAGTTACCACCAACACACTGAGCACTCAGAGAGCTGTAACTTCTGTTCAGAACCTGCTGTTCAGCAATTTCCGAATGTTTCCAAAGTTTTCTCACAGTGAATTCAGAAGTTTCAACTGACACAAATCATAGAACCATTTAGGTTCAAAAATACCTCTAAGTTCATCGAGTCCAGCAAACATTGTTATCATTAAACCATGTTCCTAAGTGCCACATCTACATCCATCTTTACTGCAAAAAATAAGCAGTCTTGTCCTCCCAAGAAGTTCTTGTTTCTCTTTCTCCCCCAGCTCATACATCAACTCAATCACTCAAATAGTCAAATCCAACCTACTGAGATAATTTAAGACCAGAATATGATGGCTTAAATTGCTTGAGAAGCAGTGACATAATGCATAATCTAGGCATGAAAGAAAGTTTGTGTTTCTTCTGATGCTTCCAGTGAACAGCAAGAATTCAAATCTCTGAGGAGAAGCAGAGTTATTTGAGGAAAAAATCTAGGAAGGTGGCCAGTGATAGTCACTTCTGAGGGCACTGATAATTTCCAGAGCCCACTTTGGCTGTACAAGTTGTGTTTGTTAATTTGATGAAGCCCTAGAAATAGTGAAAAGTAAGACTGCTGTGCACAAGGTCCATATGTAGTGGTTTTCAATATTGTTGTGTTTGGTTGCCAAAGCTTGTCATGCAAATCAGTTACCTCTGGAAATTGATGTTTGCTGGCACGAGTACCTGAAAATTGCCCAATCCATAGATACAAATAGACACAATTATAGAATTCAGTAGAGGAATAACTGTGCAGGTTCACTTCCAGAAATCAGCATTGTTGCATCAATAAGTGGCTTCTCCCTCCCCCAGGATTTCCATCGCATTTTCTGCTTTATTTCTTAAAGCTCTAGCAGCAGAAACCCAGGTTCCTCTGCATTACTTCTCTAATTTTGGTTCTTATGTGTAACAAGAGTTGCAAAAATTTATGAGAGAAGTAGTAATACCAGAGCCTGATTATAGTTAAGAAATAATTGACAACATTTCAGAAAGTTTGATTCTGTGGTTCTACTTCAATGGACAAATTAGCCATGATGATCCAATCACATCCCATCAGAGTCTAAGTTGTGTTCAGATCATTCTTTTTTTAACAAGGATCTTTTCTTGCCCTAATTAGGGTAGCAATGAGGGCCCCTTTCTATTACTAAACATTTTCACCCGAAGACCAATAAAAAGAGAAGATGCATTTAAGAACTTTAGTCCTTCTGAAGCAGCACATCACACAGCCCTTTTAACTATTGGATTTCAATGGGGAGCACTTATCACCTCACAGAAACTGAAAACATCCAGGCAGTAGGCAATATTGGTTTGGACTGAAAGAGTTTAAAAAAAAAAAATCCATTTCCCAAAGAGATGGAGGAATGTACCTTCATGATACCGTTTTCTTCACTCTGGGAAGAAAATATTTGAGTGGGACAGAGCTGGAAATAGAGACAAACATTTTTGTTTTAAAATGCTTGCAACACTGAAAAAGAATACCACAGCTAAATCCTTGCTGCCTGCAGCAGAATCAAGTGAAAAGCCTGCTTGTTCCTGCCAATTAAAATTTGTGCGTTTCTTCTGTAACCCTGGAAAAGTAACTCCCACAGATGTTTTACGGTGTTTTGCTCTCTCTGGGTCTCAGAGGAAGAGCAAGCGAAACACCTCACCTTCACTCGGTACAACATTTACTACAACTATTCTGCACGTTTTAAATTTGTCTGAGTTCCTTAAGAGCATTTTAAAAGGGGAGAGACAAAATTATGAGACTGGACAAAATCCCAAGACAACAATTTAAAAAGGTGTATTAAATGCACCTGAAATAATTTCTTGGATGCTTTGCCAAGAAGGATACATTAATTCCTGAACATTCCTCCAGGAGCTTCCCGGGACCTTGTATGAGAAGGAACATATGCTCCTTTGGTGTCTTTTTAATGCAATGTCAGTACTATTGCATGACCATCAGTATCCTAGGGTTTTCCTACATCTTCAGGGTATGAGAAGACCAGGAATCTTCCTTCTTTTGCTTCTGAGATTCCTCTGTCATCGTGTTTGTAGGACCACTCTCCCCAACTAAAAACAAAAAGAAAACAGAAGAGCACTGAACAACCCAAGTTACAAGTTCATACTTATGCAGTGCTTTTTAAATGTTTTGAGGCATCCTGAAAATGTACAACTCAAGAAAAAAATCAGTTAAAAGAAAAACAGCATCCAGGTAAACCAGACAGCCAAGAATAGCCAGTTGAACCACAATATCATGACATTTTCTGTAGAGAATTAGGGAGCAGCAATACAGGTTTTTACAACTGTTGGTAATATATTCAATAATTCTAGCTAGAGCTTTAAAAAACACAAGTATCAACTTTGTATGTATTAGGAAAAAGAATATTCAGAACAGAACCTCACCTCCATTTATCTCTAAATGATTAAAAGCAGGACCCTAGTATAAGCATAAGAATCAATGCATTATTTAAATTGATTTTTTTTTCTATTAACATTTTGAAAACATGCTCAAATTACATCACCAGCATAAATATCACTTTTATTACATCTATCTTAAAATGTGACAAAAACACTTCTTACAGGCAAATTAATAATATATATTCCCAGACCAACAGCATTTATTAATTTATAGCACAAATTACACTCTGTCCAGGTCTCTCTCCTCCATATTGGCTGAGTTCCGTAGATAGCCTTGCAGTATGGTAAAGAAACATACTCAGTTTTTCACTTATGGATAACTAAAAACTTGTTAATGGCAAAATTAAATATAACAATTAAAGGAAATACCTAAGAAATTCAACATTTTAGTTGATACTAAACTCAATTCACAAATTTTGCCACCTACAGAACTCCTGCAAAGAGTCTATCACTTTGAGATCAGTGGCCTCTGGATTTGTGCCAGCATGCAGTCAAAATTCTCATTTACTTCTAGCACTTAATTTAAAAATAAAGGTATGAATTCTAGCATTTAATAATTTTCTTCTGATTACTCACAAATCATTATATTACTCATTCTTAATAAGCTTCAGGAGTTGGAACATTTTCTGCACAATTATCTCTCTTACTTCAATAAAAAAGAATCAATACCTATTTCCATTCTCTTTCTCCTATTTGCTGCTGCAATTAGTCTGCCCCATCATCTGTTTTTATTAAGCTCTGCTTTATTTCTGAAATTGAATTCACAAGCTTAGCAAATTATGAGACTGCCTCTTGTTTCAGATCCTTAATTTCCCTCCTAAATTATCTGGCAGACTGCTGTGGTGCTCGAGTGGCCCACTGTCTCTTTCTCCTGGCTGTTATTTGGTTGTTCATTCTTCCATTTCTTTGAATTAAAGAGTAAAAGTTTTCTCACTAATCATGTTGGTTTATTGTTTGTATTGGTGCTTCAGCTTTTCTCTGATTATTGCCACCTTTCAATAAAAAGCAGGGCCCAATTTTAAAGGTTTATACACATATCAGACACTTACATGTCTTTGGTCCTTGAAGTTTTACTGGATCTCTCCAGTGCTGCATCAAGTCTCTGGTCTCTCTGATTCTCCTTCCTCCTGATCCCTGTTTATATCTCAGCAATTGAAGGTCACAATTTTGCAACATGCAACTGTGTTACCCCAAAGGTGTATTTGAATTCCGATATCTTCTGATATCCGAGATTTTGTTCAGATCCCACTGTGCCATGGCTGTGCTGCTGCTGTTTAGTGTCATATCACAACTGCACAGTCCCAAGGTGTGGAGAAAGTGTAGGAAATGTTACAGGTTCAAACACAAAGCTCAGTCATGGATCTCCTACCCTGTCCCTCAGACATCAGCAGGGAATCATTTTCAAGGCAACTAGAGAGTTTGCATGCTCCTCCCATACTGTCAAAGAGCTTCTCAAATTTGCTGATGTCTAAGCAATATTTGGCCCCTTCTGGGGGAGGAAGGTAAGAGACCACCAAAAACATTACCTGCAGGCTCAGCCATTCACCCAAGCAAAAAAGTCTGCCTGAAAAGCTGAATTTGCAGCCATCTGTGCCTATCATCTGCTCCAGTTACAAACAAATGGGAGGAAGAATCCCTAGAACTTCCTAAACATTAACACGTGGATTAGAAGCCAGTATAAAGAGTGAATAACAAAATCCACAAGTTTTCTTAGCCAAGCTGTTCAACAAGAGAGAAAGAGAAGAAAGTCATCAGCTCTTCCTTTGAAAAGTCACAGAAGAATTTACCAGATTTATTTTTCTATTATCATAATGGTTGCTTGCCATTTCTTTCTCTTACTATGCTTTTCAGAGTTAAGAAATTATTGGGCCAAATTGCTTTAGTCAGAAATGGTTTGTGGTGCCTTTTTCAATCTGCCCTTCCTTTCCTTCATTCTTCTGTTTATTCATTCGACCTTTGTCCCTGAAATCAAGTCAAGAAATCTTGCCTCACATCTAATATTGTGTATAGTTGTAATCACCTCTTTTAAAGATGCTTCCTAATCTGTGTCCATTTCTGTGTAACGGGATTTTCCTGATACATGCTCATGCATGCAGGGAGTTTTCAAGATGTGACTGAGAAAATGATTACTTGGAACATTATTTCAGAGGTGGCTGAATGGCTGCTGGGCCTGGGTTTCTCAACCTAAAGGCTAAAAAATTGTTACATCCAAAATGTTTGGGGGATATTTTTTCTAGAGCGGTTCATGAAAATACAGGTAACTTGGGTTTTGGGGGGTTTTTTGTTTGGTTGGTTGGTTTTTTTAATGTGTGCATGAAAAAAAATCCCCATAAAAGAAAGATAGGAAGAGGGAGGAAGAGGAGTTTCCCCAGACTGTAATTCACATGTGTTCCAACTGCAGAAGAGGCAGACAGACCCATGTCTCTGAACACAAGCGAGGTCTCGCCATGCACTGTTCACTACAGCACCAAGAGATATGACTTATAATGTAAGTAAAACATTCGTAATATAAAGATCCCATTTTCCATTTAGCTTGCTTATTTTACTTGTTCCAATTTCAAGTCTGGCTGCAGTTTATATTCTGCTTTTAAAGTGGTACAAAGAGGCTTTTTGGGTGCCATCACTTTCCCTTGCCCATAGGGGGGTACCTGGTATTCTTCCATAATTTCAGAGTGGAGGCTTCTCCTTTCTTCCAGCTCTTCTCATCATGCTATGCTCAGACTCTTGCCTGCCTCTTCAATTGCTCAGACAATTGCCACATCAGGGAATAAAAACTAAATTTCTGACTAATAGGTACAGTAATTTCTGCTAATGTGTAATTATCTCATGGCAGGAAGCCTTATTTACTTATTATACTAACAGGTATAAACCTACAGGAAAGCAAAACCCTGACAAGGGTTACAGCTGAAATGCTGTCTTCTGAAAAAAAAAGATTTGGAGGGCAGGAGAAGGAGTTATTTAGCCTCAGAGTTATTTAGCCTCTGGAGTTATTTAGTTTTGGCTATCTCAAGAGACTGGGAGACTATTCTTGTTCTTTGATCATGGGTCTATTTAGTCATCCAGGATAAATTTCTGATTTTCCTTATAGTCCTTATTTTCTGATCATCTGATGTTCCTGTTTCCTTGAAGGCAGTCCAGATACTCTCTTGTACCTCCCACCATGAGGACCCTCCCTGGTAAACCTGGAATCCATATATTAGCTAAAGGTAGAACCCAACCTATGATCAGAACAACGTGTATTTAGAGCATCCCTAAGGCAAGCTGCTTGGAGTTCACTCAGAGATACTGTCCAAAGAAGAGGAGGTTTATGTTATCTTTTTAACATTAATATTTAAAACACCTACCAAACAAATGGGAGATATAATCCCACAGCAACACTTCCCAGATGAGAAGGATACTGAAGAAAGAGGGTTTGAAACAACCATTGAGGGGCCAGGAAAACACGATTCACAGGACCAGATAATAAACAATTTAAATGGAGTATAAATCTGCTCTAGGATTTACAAGTTGAAGAGAACAGCCCAGGTGTCATGGCTCTCTTCCAGAATACTTCTTGATTTTTTCCAGTGCCTAAGCAATTTAAAATGCATAAACTTACCTAAGAAAGCAGATGAAAAGGTGTTCAACATAACTTCTACAGCATTGGATAATGAAAGAAGTAGTAAAATTAACACTTCTAAATGTGCATCCATTCTTAATTCAGAAGCCTTTCCCCATCTAAGAAGGGACAAGCAATAACAACTGTATTTATTTTGCTGACAAAAATTCCTTAATAAAGTAAACCAAGTGCAGAAGACAAAAGGTGAATACTACTGAGACAAACATTATTTTTCAGAAACTTTCTATAACCAAATTTAAGAAAAATCTTCTAAAATGTGACAGTAAGAAAATACGAAAACTAAAAATTTTTATAAATTCTTAGGCATGAAGTTCAGCTACTACAAATCCTCACTAGAATGATCAATTTCATAATATTTCAAGTGGAATGAAAGAATAAAGGAATGCAAATGTCTTTTGAGTTCCCTGGTTTTATTCGTTACCTTCAACTTGATAAATAAATTACTATACATTTGTTGCCTAAGTTATTCTTTGTTGGGTCAACAAAGAAAATGTAAATGTCTGCAAGAGCAATGCAAACTGTTACTGCAACAGTGACCAAAAACATTAAAGGGATTCAATGTGACCAACCTGAGATGGCCCTCTGGGGAACAGAAAAGGTTCGTGCACCTTCATAGTTGAAATATTTGGAAAACATCTGAGACTGCTTGACAAGAGCAGCAGCAGCAAAGCTGTGCCCCTCCAAGGTACACTGGACCTCTCACTTATGCCATGTGAACCAAAATTCTACTCACAGCACTGAAGCTGCTCACAAATAAAACTAAAATAAATATATATGGCCCACAGATCTCATCAAAGAAAAGAGTTTTGCTTCACACTTGGAAAAACAAAAAAAGCATTTACCTACTATGTGCAAGATAGAAAGTGTCTTTGTTATTTCTGCCACTTGAATTCTAAAAATGCATCTCTTAAATTGCTAAGGAATACACATGCTTTGAATTGCTAAGGACAACATTTTTAGACTGTAGTGATACTAAGCTCCTAGTTAGAGGCCAGGATAATTAATTTAGAAGGCATAGAAGTATATCACTAACAGACAGAGTAAACAACAGGCCACAAGACCTGTAAGAAAAATACATGCAATTTTTTCAAATCTAAGAAGTGTGCTAGAAAGACATGCAATTCTCACATTTCACAATACCCAGGTCATACTGAAGATAAATAATGAAATCTAAACCAGGACATTTTTGAAATAATTTACATAGCACTCCCATGAAAAGTGAAGATCAAGTAGAATAATTAATCATCCTTTCTGAGCCAAAAGAGATAGAACCAGTCACAAAGACATGCAGGAATAATGAAGAACTAAGCCTAGCTGGTTTTATAGGGAAATTATTTAGAGAAAATGTTGCCTTTAATCACAGAAACACATGAATAATAATGAGAACTAAATCACTATAAATAATCATTTTCATTGGCATGAAGGAAGACCCAGACATTACTAAATGTTATAGGGGGATTTACTTAGCGTGGGTTTGTTTAGACAGCGTCAGCTCTTCATTGAGGCACCTGATAAGCCCAAAGATCAATAGAATGACAGTGGCTAAGGGAGGTTGTAGAGGGACAGAGCTCATCAGCCCCCAGACCTGATCAGCTCCTCATCCCATATCAAATACATGCAAGGTTTTCAAGGCACTGGGAAAGGAAATTGTCCATGTTTTCTTAAGGAGAACATTTTAGGGTATTTTGGAGGACCTGGGGATAGCTAGGAGTCACAAGCATAGAGAGACAGAGCACTGGGGATTCCACCTCTGCTGGTAATTTGTTCTGGTAGGTCATTTCAGCCAAGATCTTAGAGCAAGCAATTAACTGATTTTTTTCATGCCAAATTCCAATAGAAAACAATAAAATTTTTCTACCAGCCAGAGTGTGCATGTGGAGCTGGAAGCACTGCATGAGATAAGAATGTCTCAAGAAGCAGGCTAAGGCACATCCCTTAGAATGATCCTAAGGCCTAATGCTTGTATAACATTGGGTTCCTTCAGAGGAAGAGGCTCTAAGTAAACATAAGATATATTCACACAGACAAGAAGTTAATTGCCAATTCACACTGAAGGAAATGAGGTACAACAACACTGTGTCCATGGAACACCATAAAGCAAATTATTGCAAAAGCAAAAGGCTAGCAACACATACAGGAGATGTAAGACATCTTTTCAGAAAAATGCATGCAATGCATAACAAAAACAGAGGCAGGGAAGGTAATTATCTTTAAGAACTTAGGTGTTATATTAGGCCTTCAATGGACCACATATCCCCCAGGAATAGCTAGAAAGTCCAAACTTTTGTGAGCCAATATAATAAATTTTCGAAAAGAAATTAATTAATATTCCCACAGTAGAAGTCAAAATGACAGCATATGCAGAAAAGATGTTTTCTCTAATGCTCTGTGTTGTAAGGCTTCTAATCTGCCCTACATTCTGGCACCACAAATATTTACTCAAAGCCCTTCCTCTATTCCAAGACTGCTCTCAAACATCCATCCCTTGAAGAAGTTCATTCTCATCATCAAATACTGGCACTTACCTGGTCCAGGGTGGATTTGTTTTGCTGTTCGGACTCATAAGGCATGACCGGATCAATGAAAATAAGGAAGCAGTAGCTAAGGGGACTACAAATCCCTCTTTCTGGTACATCTTTCTCTCAGAGGTACAGCAATCCATAATTCATCCCAGTGATTCACAATGATCTGGGTACAAAATGCTACAGACTAGTTTACTTTCCTTTTCCAAGGGTGGATCACAAGTTAGGTTTGCCTTACTTTGGGAATCTGTGTTTAAGAGATCAAGGTTTGGTCAGCAGCTTGGCCACAGGTCTGAGTGTTGCCCTATTAGACAATGCTCCAGATCAACAAATGTGGTCTCCTGCCTTAACAGGCTGCCATGAAAATCCAAGAGGCACGTTTCTTGTAAAAGGAAATTGTGCCTGGCACATCTGCTGGAGTTCTTCCTCTGCCTAAAGAGTGTCTTATAGAAGATGAAGCCAGATTCAGAATCAAATATTCTGATTAACCTGTAAAGCCCTTCACAAAGCCCTATGTTTTCTCACACATTCTTTTTAATTCTTTTGGATTGCTTCTGTGTAACTTTATTGAAGTCCAGTCTTCCCTCATTTCCTCTAAAGCGAAAGATTGACCATAAAACCAGGAATATACATAATTGCATGGCAGCCATCTGTCCATTAAAAGAAAAAACAAAAACTCGATAGCTAATATCTAAAGAAGAGGAAGTGTAACAAAATCAAATATTTCTCTTCTGGTTCGGCTTTAACTGAAGCACAACTTCAAATAAGGGCTCTTGTCCATATTACAGATGCCAATACCCCATATTCTTGTGACATAAAATGTTCTGTTCATGTATTCTAGAACCCCTGAGTTGTTTTGCAGAATCTGCTGGTGTTCTTGGGCAGTTTCAGAACACCTTCATCTATTAACTTGGAAGTTTTCTCATAGCCTAGAGTGGCCCTGGATTCTGATATTTTCTGGTTTTCAGTTTTGATCCCAGACACAGAGAGTGTTCATCTGCAAGACTAAGTTAAAAGTAAAAGATACCAGGTCGCCCCTTTAAAAACAACTTTAGCTGAAAACCTGAAATTAATTGTGGTGGTCTAAAGAAAGGCAGGGCAGGGGGGGCAGAGGGGAGAGAGTGTGCAGGTGCCTAGCCATAGTTTTCTGCTACTATTTTACGGAAATAATTTATTCCTACCCCTTGACACTGACAGAAGTACTGTCTTCTATGCTTGTTTTCAGATGAAATTTGAAAGGAAAGAAAACCACATTTCAAATTATTTTCTGCAGTGAGTTCTCACCAACATAAATGGCAGAGGTTTTGAACCCATACACCCCTTGAAACAGCACATCTCTATTTCTAGCCATTTAGAGTGCCTACAGGGAAAATAGTGAAAGGACAAAGGATCCCTATATCCAGGGTACATTAGTTTGTCAGAGGACTGATATGATAGATGAATGATGCTTTGGTTGATTTTCTCACAAGTATGTCTATATTACAGCAGAGATACCAGTAGACAAAAAGTGTGTTAAACTGTAAAATAATCCAGCAAGAGGAGAATTAACAACTTTCTATTTGTGGTGCTTTAATTGCTCCTTCGTTTAGTTTATTGAACCATCAAATTAATTTAATGCAAGGTGACAAATATAATATACTCTTCTAAGAATTAATTTGGACTACCAAATATATCTCAAATTAACCTCCCTCTATATTACCAGTTTTATTTCACCTAATTTTTCAGTACTTATTTAGAATAACAATATATTTTATACTAGGTAATGTTCATGTATAGCTTTTGTGTTTATTTTAAAACTACTAAAAGAACAAAACTGTTTCTCTAACTGCAAAATTTTTATCATATCTGGATACTAATTCCTGCCAATAGGAGATGGATTTGCAAAAACCAAAGCTAGTATTCTCCCACCAATTATTATAAAGCTGATTATGCTATTACTCAATTAACAAAAGTGAAGACAGAGGCGATATTAAATGAAATCTGGACTTACAGGTAGCCCTATATAAAACTATAATAAACCAGAATAATTGTCACTATCACTTCCAGTTCGGTTTCTAAATGAGAGTAGTTCTGATATAGATCTTGAAATTTTTCTATAAGAATAGTCCCTAATTCAATATTTTTATCAGTATATGTAATGTGATCGTGCCTCAGTAAGTCAAGAGCTTTGGCCAGGCCTCTAGCTATTACAGCCAATTTATCATTAGCACTTTATTATCCATAATGGAAAGATATTACCTCTCTTGCAACCTGGAACTGCTATGTAATATTTTGATCACCACTTGCAAGCAGGGTAGCCAAAATCTTAGTGTACAACACTCTCCTAATAAAGAGGTAGGTACATATTTGCAAATGGAAGCCTTCAGTCCTAGGGATAAGAATAGCCTTGTTTTCTTAAAGATACACAAGAGATTTTTAGACAGTTAAATCATGAATAAATGTTTCTCAGCATTTTCTGTGGGCACCATTTAAAAGTGATCCAGGAATCTTTGGCTTTGAACACTTCATATATATTTATATATATACACATATATACATACATATGTATATATACATATGTGTGTGTATATAGATTTTTTTTTTTTAACAAAATTAGACTACTGTCATTACTAAGCAGTTATCTATGAAGGTAATACATATTTCCAAAATGACTGCTTAGGGGCCAAGGTCTTTCACAGGTAGAGGACATGCATAAAATTAAAAAGGACAAACTGGATAGAAGTTGTTCTATACATTTTAATGATATCTCACTTCTTACCAATGGACCTTCTTTGGTGTGATGAATGTTATTGAAATTGCTGTTTGAAACAGAAATAGCACAAGCTAAAGATAAAACCACTAATGCCTCTTATGCTTCTAGTACCCTTAGGTAAGGGATGCTCCAATAACCTCCAACCATTCATCTCTATTTGGGTGAAATTAGAATATACACAAGAAATTCCTTCTCAAAGCTGACTGTGGAAAAAGTACTTCTAAAGAAGCTGTAAGAACTGCAAGTTGTGTGATGCAGCCCTGCTCAAACTTTTCTATTTAGTGTGGTTGTGAGTCATAAGACATTTGTTCATCAGAATCATGTGTTTAATTCCATCTCCATATGTATACTGATATGTCTTTTCCCTATGTTTCTTCTGTTCTAACTGGGTGAATAGATGGCATAGCTACAGAATGAACATTTGCAAGTTAAATACATCAGCAGCAAAAGCTGGCTGCATAGCAGGTTGCATTAGCCAGCAGGTCCAGGCAAGTGATTCTTCCCTTCAACTCAGTACATATGAGACCACTTCTGGACTTCTGTGTTCTTTTTGGGGTTCACCAATGTAAAGACAGACATCAGTACACTGGAGCAAGTCCAAGGGCCACCAAGGTGATCAGGGAACTGGAACACAGGATGGCCAAGGAGAGGTTGAAAAAGCTAGGCTTGTTCAGCATTAAGAGGAGAAGGCTTAATGGGGGATCTTACTGCTGTCTACAATTACCTAATGGGAAAAGGTAGACCAAAGGCTCTTCTGAATGGTGCACAGCAACAGGATGAGAGGCAACAGACAAACTGAAAAAAAGGAAATTCTCACTAGATAGCAGAATATTTCTATTCTTCACCACAAACAAGGGTGATCAAACACTGGAACTTGCTGCTCAGAGAAATTAAGGAATCTGCATCCCTGGAGATAGTCAGAACTTGACAATCTTGAGCAACCTGATTTGGCTGGTCCTGCTTTTCACAGGGATTTGACAAGGCAGTCCCCAGAGTTCCCTTTCAACTTAAACTACTCCGTGGGTCTATGAAGTACAGACAGCTGCATTCTCTGTGTGTACACCAAAGAAGACTTGGTCACTATGTCACAGTTGTGTAAATGTGTTTAAATTCCTCCTGGACTGGAAGTGGCACACATCTCATCATTTAGGCAGAGTTATGGGTGCCCAGAACATGGGCAGATTTCCCATATATATGGCAGTACCTATCTGTACACACATATCTGTGTATTTTTTATTAAGAGATACAAATCATCACGTCTACTTTCAAACATTACATGCTTTGAAAAAGACATCATCCTGTTTCCAGTTTACTGGATCTGTACTCCTGTGAAGGGCCTCCATAACTCCTGTTACTGCTTGGTATGTATGGCAAGCTCGTAGTGCACACCTCTGTCCTTCACATGGTATCTGCATGTGCTTCACTTTTCTGTTACTCTGTGTTTTAGAACCAGCTCGATCTCTCCTTCAGAAGAGGAATACTCTTTCTTGGCTTAGATGAATGCTTCCTATAACTTCAGCTTCCTGACACCAAGCTAAAGTTCCTCTACAGTCAGCAAAGAGAAAACAGCCCCTCTGGAGGGTGATTCATCCTCACTTTTCCTGGAAACAAGGCTGGTAAATTTCTGAACATATGCAAATCTCAGATATGTACTTTTTAGACACTATTTATGTCTTTAGCTGTCTTCATTTGTGAAGCTTTCAGTGAGGCACAGAGCAGAAAAACCAGAGACTTCTGGAAAAATTTAGAATATTTTAGTTAGTATGACCCACAGAAGAAGGCACTAAGTACAAGAAAAAAGGGACCTTTATTGAACTGGTTTCCTGCATAAAAGGTAGAGTGAAAAAAAAAATGTAAATTAATTTGATCTCTGAAACAAGTTACAATTTTGTAGATGAGAGCACCTTACCCAAGTATGCCCTTACAAATGGTACAGTATTTATGTAACACTCCAATTACAAAGTCTCCTTCATTACACCCAGGAACTTAATTCAGAAATGAACTCCTCTTTTCTGCTTTTTCAAACCCTGCACCAGTAGCAGTAGTTTTTACAAACGTGACGAGATTTGCCAGTCTTAGAGATGAGGCTGCACAGCAGCATAAAGAACCTGTTATCATCTTTTCATACAGCAGTGAACCTCTCCTGGCTAAAGAAACCCACAGAACTGTTGAGCTAACCACAAGTCCCAAAAGCTGTAAATGGAGCCTTTTATGGCTGCAAGGCACAGCAACCAAGCTGTAAAAGAAAAGTCAAACCTCTCCAACAGAAGAATGCCGACAAAAAATTTTGCATCGTATTTCTTCTTTGCTATCTCACAAGTCTTTTTCCTTTTGGCACCATCTCCAAAGATTCAAGTTGTGTCAATTAATTTCACATCAAGACCAGAAGTGTGCCAGCAGCCTGCAGCTCCTGCTGAGCCCTTGCTGCAAAACGAGGAGCCCACGGATGCAGGAGGTGCTCCAGCAGCAGCGCTCCAGGCAGCTGACAGGCGTCAGACCATACGGCAGGCAGGCAGGCAGGGCTGGGAAGAGAAACACTCCTATCGATGTCAGCCAAGTCACCAGGGTGCCCGGGCACAACAAAAGAGGCATGGTAGAAACTCTCCTGGCTAGACAACTGTAAAGGAGTTTCTTCACAGGATGACAGGAACCCAGCCTCCTTTGGAGATAAGAGGACAAAAGGACAGTATGTCTCTCATCTTATTCTCCTCCTGTGGGAGAGAAGATAAACTCATTTCCTCATATATTTCTCAACACATCTCTAAATAAAGGACTACCTTTAGCACTTTTCATCAGACATCATTTGTGTGTCAAAACTGTTTAGGGTATGACTTGAAATCCCCTCCTTCAGAGAGCAAACAAGTAAGAAATATCTGCCTTTGATTTATTAAAGATGAACTATTGGTACTGTAAAAGACAGAACAAGAATGCACACACACATTCTAGGAGCAGGGAGGGATGGATACCACCCTCACATTTATATATAAAGTTCAGTCCACAGCCTTTCCTGTTTATTAGCCTGTCAACATTCATGCAGTCACAGTACATCTACTGATGTTTTTTGAGAATAACCTGTGTGTTATTTGCTCATGATTGCACCAATTTAGACACAGAACATTTCCCTTTCTATAAAGCATTATGACTTCAAAATAAAATTTTGGGGATAAATAGCATAGGAAAAGGAACACATAAAAAAAAGTTTATTTTTTTTAGTTAAATGAAAGACAGGATGAGATTAACTAGTATTCAAGCACAGAAAACAAGGGAAGAGTAAAGTAGTGAGGATAAAAACCCCAATGTCTGGTACTGCATTATTTCCAAACTGCAACCAGCGCATAATTCAGCTCTGGATGTCTGGAAGTTCCACGGGACTCAGCAGCCAGAGCTGTGCCATGTCCACACAGGAGCTGCTGGAGATATTGCCTTCAAATTACTGCATGTAGTCCTCAGCTGACAGCAAACACAACCAGCACATATCCCATCCATTCCTCTCCAGAAGCCTAGCAGGTATGACACCAGCATCAGGGGGACATGGCACACTGCAGCTAGTGAGCAGGGAATGCCTACAACCCTGCTCCCCCTTTTAATTGTTATATGTGGATGTCTTAACCCTTGAGAGCTGATGCTGGGCTGGTGCTGCAACGCAAGGCTGCACTAAAGATGTTGTTGATATCTCAGACACAGAAATTCTGCCCGTGGCAAGAGGTGTTGGAGTCCCCTTGCTCCCCACCAGCTCCTACTTCCCATCATTAGCTAACATCCAGAATTATCCTACTGGGCAAAGCAGTTCTCTTCAAAAAAAGAGGAGATAACTCTGGATGGTGACATGTAAACAACACAGACAACAGAAACAGTCAGACCTAATTTTTTGCATAAAGAGATACTTAAAACATTATTGTTTCAAATTCATTGAAAACTAAACAGAAGAAAAGAAAAAGAAGAACTTGGGACAAAACTGCTTTTTATGCTGTTTATGTCTCAAAACCAAGGCTGTTCTTTCCTTTCATACAGCTCTCAAAGGCTCTCAGTTATTAACTCAACCAAAATGAAATAATCTTCAGAAGCCAAGTGCAAAGCAGCTCACTGTGGAAGACAGTTGTTGGACAGCTTTGTTGTCACTGCTGGTTTGTTTCTGTTTTCTATGCAGCGCATTATGAAATGCATATTATTAGTGCCCGGAGTCCCATGTGGCCTGTTCTGCCCTGCTGCCTGTAAGAGCCATGTGCTCTCACTATCTGAGGCTGTGCAGAAGCAAGGCTTTGCACATCTGGTGACTGCCAGCCTCATGCACTTCCCCATGGAGCAGGGGTGGGGGGTACACAGGCATGTCAGCGATGGCAGCACCTGCCAGGCTAAAAAGCCTTTCAAAGCAAGCTTTTGAGGGGAAACAAGTGTGAGGAAGACAGTTTGACTCTGTGGAACATGTCCTTCAGCAGATCTCTCTGCTGCCCATGCTCGCCACAGGCAGGGTGACTGGCAGACACAGTGACAACCTGCCCTCCTGCATCAATATTTCACACAGTTCAAGCTTCAGCCTAACCCTCACAGAGCTTAGGGACAATTCTGGCAGAGCCAGACTCCAACACAGCTCTGAGTAGCTTTCCCTTTCAAAAAGACACAGCTCTGAGTAGCTTTCCCTTTCAAAAAGGCACCACCATCAGGCTGCCACTGTGTTTCATGCCAAATGGCACCACGCAGCAAAAAACCAGACTGCAACCCTTCCAAAAGTACAGCAGCCCCTAGAACCCTGAGCCTTCCCTCACAGTGGTTTATGTCTGCTGTTCTCTCAAGTAGGCAAAAGGACCAATGTCCTCTGAAATCTGGCAACTATCTGTATGGCTCCAGTACAATTCTTGTTTTAACAGAGTTTTGAGGTGGCTGGCAGCATCTGCAGCAGTTTCTGGGCCAGCCAGATCTGCCTCCCATGTTACTGCTCACAGTCCAGCACACAGATTTACACCTCATCCAATTGTTCAGCAGGCAGGAAAATGAGCTAACATGGCACACAGCACAGCAGAGCACCAAAGGGCAGCAGGAAAAGTCACACACATTTCTCCCCCGTGGGCAGTCTGAGCCCACTGATGTGAACTCTCCTGGTGACAGGGAGTGCTCTGCCCTCAAAGCTAGTAACAGAGTAATCCTTGGCTCAAACCAGGTAATGAGCAGTAGCAATAGGAAGTCTGCTGGAACAAGCCACCTTCAATCCATTTCTCTCATGGAAGTGTCAGACTGGTAAGGCAAAAGCCTTGGAGCAAGGGAAACAGAGCCATTTCCAAGCTGTCTATCCTAGATGGTCTTCTGTGAAACTCTATGAAAATTTGAAAACTGCTACCTGCCAGTAGCAAATTGGCTCTTCTTGCAGGCACTAAATGTATAATATAAGGTGGCTCCAGCCCAAGACATGAAAACTTGCTGTGTCAGCACATCAGCATTTGTGTTTTGGCAAGAAAATGCAGGTTCTGGGGGTGATTAGCAGTAATGGTGCTCAGCTTTCGACCATTTGAACTGAACACAGACATTCAGCCTATATTAACAGCATAACTCAAGCTCAATAGGAACAAAATAATCCTTCCCATAGCTACCCCCCACTATCTCCTTTTTCTGTGGCAGAGTATAATGCATCCTGCCTGTCATGGAAGTTTTCACCTCAAGACCACAATCTATCCAAGTATCCTACTAGGTCTCCACCTCTAACAATGTTTGAATGTGTCTCTCCAATGCTCAGCTATGTGTCAATACCAAAGTTTTCTGCATAACATATCAAACTCCTGTTTTTCCCATTTAACAAAATGCTTTTTATATTTTACACTGCCAAAAATATAACCTCTTCTGCCTCAAATGGTGCTTCTTTTGTCAAAACCTTGCAATGTTGAAAGGGGATGGGCCAGCCCCAGCTGACACACCCTAGGAAAAAAGAGCTGAATTAACAGAATGAGAGAGCAGGGCCCATTGCACAGGGGTCACCCAGCCCTTTGCCTCCACTAAGGCTTCCTCCAGTGCAGTGTCAGCTCTGCTGCCCAACCTGAAGCCCTCTGAGTTCACAGCACAGAACTCACCTAATACTGTCCTTGCCCAGCTCCATGGGGTCCCTCATGCCCCCACAGATGTCTTTCAGGCTTGTCTTTGTCTCATATTTTACTCAAGTAGGCTGTCTGCTATCAGTTATATAATATCAATATAATATCAATTATATTGAATGCCTTGAGCGCATGAAAGACTGTGACTGAAAATGTAGAGGGAGTAAAAGTTTTGCAACTACTAGAGAAAAAAAGTTTTCAGAAATGAGAAAAATAGAATATAGACAAAAGAAGCTTCACTACTGAATATTTAACTCAATATTAAGCAGTGATACAATTGCACAGATACTGTTAAAGGAAGATCCAGAAACAAACTGAACTCAGAGCTATGATCAAAGTCTCCATATTAAAAGGCCATATGCAGTTGCTAAATAGATTAAAGCATGAATGGTAATTCTCAGGGACATCTCTATTCAGTGCAAAAACAAACATCCCACACTGAACTGTGAAACAGTTGGATAACTAAGGCTGCTTACAAAAATAAAGGAAAATTTAGAGGAAAAAAAAAAGAATGCCGTGATAAAATCCTTTACATAAATTCCAGTGACTTTCCACACTTTTTTTTTACCTTCTCTTGAAAGCCACACTTCACTATATTAGATCTCTGTGTTTCTCTCTAACTCATCTGATAATCTCAAGGAGAATTTCAGCAGAACTTGAAGACTCTACATTTTCTAGGATAAAAACCTTAAATCAAAATTTTGCCATGCCTCATAGCAATATTCCAGATGATACCAAAAATGCAGCTTGTGCAGAAAGCATAGGTTTCTAATGTTTGACACTTTTCTCTCCTGTTGATCTTCCAAATTATCTTTTTTTTTAAATATTTCTCTCAAAACTTTTAAGCTTTCCTGATGAGTATTTAACTTATATTTGAGACAGTCTGATAAAGCCAAACATTTTCTATGCAGTCGCTCTTTGATCTGCTGTGTCTCAGTACTTCTATTCAAGTCACTCCATCATCACAGAAGGTATCTAATGAGTGGCATTACAGTTTATAGCTCACGGACACAACTGAGAGCCATTAATACATTTTCCTACTAGTCCTTTCAAATAACTCAAGTAGCTCTCCAGCAATCCTCATTCCTGCAAATCTTTTTGTAGGCGGGCAAAAACTGACCTGCTTGTGCCAGCTCCTTAGGTTTGTGTTTACCTTCTCAGGAACTGTCCCCAGCTTTCTGTTTGCATTTCCCCACTTGTGAACAGCATGACCTTGTACAGCATTGAGGACCTTGTATGACATTCTCAGAAAGTGGATTATGAGAGATGACAACATGTAGACCACGAATATTTACTGAGAAAATAGTAGACTGCATTTTGAAAGGTTTTGCCCCTTTACTGGTGTGCAGACAGAATTTCAGCATCCTTACCTTCAACATCGACATGTCCTAATCTAAGGGGGAATATTTTCAGTATTTCAGTGTAATATACAGATGGGTTCCATGAAGCTAAAGATATCCATAAAAATCCTCCCTGTCCTCTGGCAATCATCAGCAGTCGCACAACCCACCCTGTGCAAGGTGATGGCCACTAAAGGAGAACAGCCATAATAAATGCAGTCAGGTGATGGAACAGGGCTCTGAGAAGGAAGCAAAAGCTTGAGCCTCCAGAAATGCAGCTTTTATAGCATTGAACACAGGTCATAGAGTTCCACAGAGTTTCACAGAAGACCATCTAGCAGAGTCAGCTTGGAAAAGGCTCTGTCTCAATTTCCCTTGCTCCAAGGCCTTACCAGCCTGACACTTCCCTGAGGGAAACACAGGTCAAGGCTGACCTCACCTGAACAAAATCTTTGAGCAAACTCAGCTGTCCAAACGTATCAGTTATGTGGCCAAACCAGCTCATTACAATTTCTCAAAATGGAAATGGTTACAGAATAAAAGTTGTTTTCAGCAACATCTCATCCAAAATTTTACACTTATTACATATTACTAACTGTAAATGAAATATTAAATTTAGCTTTTTCAGTAGGTGACAGAATACGTCATTGCTAGTGGTAGAGCTCACCTAACACCTCTTGTTACTGCTGGTCTTCAGTCCAGTTAGGTCAGGATAGCAAAGATTTAAGTGTGTCAGACTAAAGCCTTATTTCCAAACAAGTTCTGCAGTGTTGACTTTTGAACTCCTTTGAAAATGTGATCCTGAAATAAAAGTAAAAAACCCAGATTTGAACCTTTTAAAACACATTGTTTTACAAAGCTCAAAATTTTCAGTAAACATCACATATACAACAGCTTTACAATAGAAACTGCATAATAATAACTCTCTACCAGTCCAGACATAAATTAAAAGTGACACATAGACTAAGACCATGTTGAGAACAAAGTAATTTTTGTCAGTGCTACAACTTGACTGAATTGAGTCATAAGTCTCCAAAACTATGGACACCATTGTAAGTCTTTCTGTGCATCTGTGCACTAAGCTCTAAATAACGCTCTTTTCATAGCTAATATAACTTCATTTTTCTTACAGGCTGTAGACAAAAAAAATTATTAAAAATGCTCTGATATAAATTTTAGTCTGAGAATAGTTTTGATTGGAGTACACAGGGTTTTTTTAGGAAAAGATAATTAACTCTGTGGACAAATATGTCAAAAAAAGGCAAATATTTTTAAGTATTTTTTTAAAGACATAATTACCATAACCTCACTCTTCCATTGAATCCTAATCAGAAAAGAAAAACAGATTTCTGCTGCTATCTAATTGCTGGATTTTGTTTCCTGCTGGCTTCAGTAGGTTTTCATCACATAAAGTATTTATTAATAGTTTAAGAAATGCAGGGATTCTTTTCTGTGTCAATTCAAGTAAAAACTGCATGAGCTCTTTGAAAAGCAATATATATGTTAGCAAGTAAGGTCTTGAGTATAACAGAAAAGTTAGAAAACAGCAGAGAAACGTTGCATTAGTATTCTTCATTAGTCAGTATAAAAGAAAAAACCCAGAATGGATTAATGAGGATGTACTAAGCTATAAATACTAGGAATCAGCCCACGTTTCACTTGGGGAATCGACCATTTTCCTTTGTTTACAATTCTGCTTTCTCATTTACCTGAAATAATGTTAGTACCAAACCACCAATCCCAGCTGTTAACAGCAGCCAGAGGTTGTTTATGATCAATGCCTTATTTTTTTTCTTTTTTGTTTTTTTGGAAAATTCAATTAATTTCTGTATTAGTCAAAGAATAAAAACCAGTTTAATTCTATGGCTTTCTCTGCTAAGATTTCTTTTTCTCAAATAAGATTGAAAATAATGGCTTATAGATACTCTGTCAGTGCTTTATTTTTTAATGCATCATATCACACTGCAATATATGGGGTATCACTCAAATTAAATTTACTCCTGAGAGATGCAATAACTTTCAATCAAACCACAGGTACTCAGCATCCTTCAGAAGCAGGTCTATAATGTAGGAGGAATGAATGGGAGAGAGCACAATCAGCTGGACAAGAACAAATTATTATTGCTGGATGCAAATAGCAAAGGCTTAGAAAAACTATTTTGATTAGCTGAATAACTCACAGGTTATGTGTGATCCCAGCTAAAGACATTTCTGACAATGTAGTTCTCAGGTGAAAAGATGTCTGCATTCCAGATGCAGATTCAAATGGCCCTGATTCAGAAATGCCTGAGTAGTGTCTTAATGTTGTTATACTAGTCATCAAGAATAATAAATAACTAGGAAATAATCCTTAGCAAAACATATGTAGCCGTCCTATTAAGCAGTTTCTAAGCTGCTTCTGACTGGCTGCCTCTCACCCACTATACCTAGATACAGGTAAAGCTGGTAAGTAGGAAAAGTGAAGAGATGTGAAAAGTAAGCAGGCAGAATCCACCTCAGGAGAGAAAACTTTTGTGTGCCCACACACAGAGGCTAAAGTTCTTCATACCAAACATTCAAATCACCTTTCAGGTGTTCAGGGTCCTTCCAAGAGCAGGATGTATTTTGGAACCATTCCCACCACTCACCCCAAGTGTCTCTTCAATAAAGAAACCCCTGGCTATAAAAAAGCTTCTGATAGCACTGCCTTAGAGTCCAACCCACCTAAAGTGCCTTCTTAAGTCTTAAATTGAAAGGGCCTGTTAGTTATTAAGATGCTCACCATTTATGAGTGTGTCTCAGCTGGTCACACATACAGGACAAATTAAAGCAACTGCAAAAGTTTCAGCTGCAGGAGCTGTGGAGAAATAACACACTTTGAAGTGGTTATTGTCTAAAGCTGAGACAAGGTAATTGAGAGGACTCTCTGCTTTAAGAAAATGAAGGTGTTTTCAGAAAACTTTTCATCCCAACTGAACACTTAATTGCTCATAAAAACACATTTTCAGTGATCCCACATTAGACACTTTGTGCTCAGACAGTGGCTTTGGATGGTGTTTTAACAGATTGTGAAAATTGTCATTTTTAAAGGGTCTGGACCATTTTAAACCTTCATATTTGTCTTCTGAAAAGAAAAAAGATCACCATGTCTGCTTAAAGAAATCATCATATCCTCATAAAAATCACAACATCTTCAGAATGGAGATTCAGGGCAATACAAGGTGTCCACAATCTATTGGGGCCCATTATTTTAGTGCTGCTTTGTCATACTATCTATAATTCCTTTGGATGATCCAAGTGTTTTTGGCTTAAGCCTTGTGCCTGGTGGGATAAACAGTTTTCTAAATTCTTTTTTGTTATCTGTTGATACTCAATTTACATCATCTGTTCTGGGTTGGGAAAAACAGTTCTGATTGGTTTTCTGTCCCAGTTAAATTTTTATTGGTTTGCATTACATACTTGACTACTGCTTTTCTACACTCTACTAATTTTTTTAGGTCCTTTTAGCCTTAAAATAAATCTTCTTTTCCCTGAAAAAGAAAAAACATACACTCCATATAACAACAAGTTTATAGATCTGTGAGTCAGAAAAATATGAAATTAAGAATTTGAATACATGTGACTTTAAAATTCTATTCAGAATTTACATGCTTGCTCTTTGGAAGGGCTGTAACCCATATACCTGCTACAAGCATTAGGATCCTTGCAGAAATTTTATATATGAGTAATTCTATATGCAAGACTATGTCATAAAATTTGCTGGAAATACATATTCATGTGTAAAGTTAATAGAGCTACTCAGGAATGTAATTTACTTATACACACCACTGGTAGCTGGCTAGGAAGATAATGCTACATATTACAGTCCACATAATGGCAACTTGCTCATCTAGTACATACTGTCTACTTCAGTACAGTATAGCTGAGTTACTTTTGACAAAAAAAAAAAAAAGAAGGTGAATACTACTCAGTAAGCACAAAATTAACAAGTGTTTTAAGAAGGCACTCATTTCTGTTGCTTGGGATTTGGTGCTTGATTATATCGGTGTGGATTTTGGTGGGGATAGAGTTAATTTTCTTCATAGTAGCTTGTATGGGGCTGTGTTTTGGATTTGTGCTGGAAACAGTGTTGATAGTACAGGGATGTTTTTGCTACAGCTGAGCAGGGCTTGCACAGAGCCAAGGTCTTTCCTGCTCCTCACCCCACCAACAAGGGGGCTGGGGGTGGACAAGGAGTTGAGAGGGGACACAGCTGGGACAGCTGACCCCAAATGACCACAGGAATATCCCATTCCATATGGCATCATGCTCAGCATATAAACCTGGGGAAAGAAGGAGGAAAGGGCAGATCTTTGAAGTGATGGTGTTTGTCTTCCCAAGTGACCAGTTCATGTGACAGAGCCCTGTCTTTCTGGGGGTGGCTGAACACCTGCAGTGGGGTGTTAATTCCTTATCTTGCTGGCGTGTGAGGCTTTTGCTTTATCTATTAAACTGCCTTTACCTCAACCCACAAGTTTCCTCTCTCTTTCTCTTCCTGTTCTCTTCCCACCCCACTGGGAGGGGGTAAGTGAGCAGCTGTTTGGGGCTGAGTTGCCAGCTGGTGTTAAACCAGAACAATATCATAAAACAGTTGTTGCCTCAACACAGACTTAGGTTTTTATCAAACCAGTTTCTCTAAAAACAAACATAACTCACGTCCCTACAGTAAATCCTGGAGAATTCAGCAGGATGCACAGATGATAAGCTTCTGGAAGACAGAAATGGTCTCTTACTATACCGAGGACCTACCTGTGCAAGTAAGCTGCCTATTAATGGAATCTACAGTACAAATAATGAGCAATAAAGAGGAGGAGGTGGGGGGGAAGGGACCTATACAAGTTTCTTATGAAGAAAACAGTGTGAGGATTCTCATTTCACTTTCAGGGATATAACTTTTTCCCTTTTTCCTCTGTATCAATATAGTGTATAGAGATAAATACATATATATTCTCTCCCTAAAATATCATCTTGTATTAAATTCTGTGTGTAGAGTCCAAGGCACTTCACTTTCTGCAAGGTTAACATTTTATACCTCATGGTGCCCATCTCTGCATTTAATGAGCAAAGCTCACAGAGCTAAAAATATCTCCTTTCATTGTTTATTAGCTCCATTTAGCTAAAAAAATGAGGCCCTGAGTTTCCATTACAGATGAAACGTATGAGTATTCAGCACCTACAGAAGGGAGATGCGGGCCCTGATTCTTCCTGTATGTATCCAGTATGCACCACGCACATAAAACACATCTCTTACTGACTTTGAGAAAAGTTGCAGATATTCAGCATGAAGAAATCTGATCATGCTGACACATTATTTGGTGTAAGGAATCAGGATCGTGCCTGCAAACCTATTAGCTTAAATAGGTTTTGTGCATGCCTCTGCTGATCCAAGAATGAACCCTTCAATGACTGAATTTTTTTAATAAGTTATTTTCCCAGCAGTTGAATACTGTGTTATTTATGTCCCAGGAGAATGCTGTACCAATTTAGCCAAGTGTTGTTTGAAAGTTACAGTGATGAGGGAAATCCAGTAGCCTTAAAACCTTTCTTTGTTGTAACCCTCACTTAATTTCAACTGCATGGGGTTAGGTGAAAGTAGAGATTCTAAAAACTAGAATTGATCTTATAGACTCTAAAGGAACATGGCTTTTGTAATTAAAGTGATTTTACTGTGCAGTGATCCAACTTTGTTTTAAACTCTAGAACAGCCTATCAATTTGCAAGATGCATTCCTTTAGCACTTTTGGTATACAAGCATAAAAAGTTCTGCAGTGTGTCTGGTTTTTCAGGTGAAACAGAGAAACATCTGCAATGCACTGGTTTTGTAGTCTTAGCAAATAATTGTTGCTGGTAAGATGTGCCACATATGCCTGTTCAAAAATTCATTTTTCAGTTTCATGCTTTCAGAAATGCTGTAAATTTTACTCACCAGCCCACAAACCAAATCCTGACTCAAGAGAATAGATACACACAGTTGGGCAACAGAAATCTGCCAGAGGCACAAATAATGAGTCAGCTTTTTTGCAGTCAATCCATAATTCTTGATTCCAAGACCTAGGTTATGCTACAGCCTGCTGTATTTTCCCTGATTTAAGCCACTATCATAATATTTGCCCACGTGCAATACTTGCAGTATATTCATCACTCTGCCTATCACTGAACAGTTTTCTGAGTGAATTCTCCTGCTGAACAATATCCTTCTCTCCTAGTAATATTTTATTACTCAAACTCTAAGCATATCCAATTGCTGGGCACATAGAAATTACTCCTGGTGAACCATTTCTTTCCCACTTTTTTAACAAATATCAGAACCAAACCGCAAGTACAGCTGACTAGAAAAGAATTTCTGCAAGAGTCACAAAGAGTCTTGGAAACTCCAGTCAGCTGCAAAAAGTGAAACATGATTTACTCCACTGGACAGCATTTCTGCAAATGCTGGGTGTACTACAGTCACATGTCAACAGCTACAGTAGTAAAAGTTTTATTTTAACTATATGAATAGATAAATGGAGCAAAATATATTTAAGGCTAATTTTTTACAGAGCACCAGTGGGAGGTGGCAAAACAGTGCAGACTGGTACAAGAAAAACGTCACAAAACAGTGATCATACTAGTTAGTGGGAACTTGCTTGGAAAATGCAAAAACGGTCAGCACACATCAGTACTAATTTAAAATCCTTCAATTCAGAAGATTCAAGAGATTGTGGACATTCATGATAAGAAGTTTTTCAGAGTCATGATCCCTAGAAACATCTATTGGCATTGGAAAGAGACACACACAGCAGACACAAAAAGTCACTTTCAAGCTCAATAGCTCCCTTGCAGGCATGCAAGACAAAGACATATCAGAGCTTCCTACAGAGCATTGCACTCTGCTGCGCAGACACAACTTGTGTAGCATTTGATAAATCATTTCTGAACTATAGTTCTCCATCCCTTGGGAATGCAAGACATTAGTATCCCAAAAGGCTTTTGGAAGGATAAATGCCATAAAGATAATGCCATCACTTAGCTATTAGGAAGCAGAACACACAGATATCTTTCCTAGATGTGTGCCTAGAGGACAGCTGGCAGTCTAGATGAGGTTCTTTTCTTCTATGCAACCCATACATTGACCAGCGTTCTTCCCCTTAGGGAGAATTTCACACTCCTTATGAGCAGCCTGGATGAAGACAGAGGCCTCATTTCCAGAAGAGCTCTCTGTGGAGTCATGTATCTTAGTCAGAGCCAGTCTGTTCAGACAAGACACCGGTACAATCTCCAGGCAAGGGAAGCAGCCAGCACTGCCTGCAAGTCAAACTTCATGGCTGGCAGCACAGTGTGAGTAGGAGGTAAGTCAGAAAGAGACAAGCGAATACTCATAAGGCTGCAGCACAGCTTCTGCTTAAGAAAGCCTTTTCCTCTCCCCACCTACTTGACATCTCAGCTCTGAATCGTGTTGCCATGACAGGTCATACGGCTTGCTCAAGATGCTCTTTCCTTTTGTTGTATCTTTCATGCAACAGGCCTGGAGGTGACCATAATTATGCACCAGACCCAGCGTTTCACACATTTAGGGCTGGCTGTGAATACTTTGTGGCTTCTTGTGAATATGTCATCCTTTTTTCCTCTAGAAAAGCCTGTTAACTGTTTGTGAGTATGTATTGCATGCGCAGGCATAGCACAGAAAGTAAAAGAGAGCACAAGAGCTAACAACGTTTAGAATGAAAATGAATTACAGAAAGGCGAACTGCCATTTAAGTAACATTATCTTAATCGATTTCATCAATAGCTAGGAAAATCTGATGACTGTCTTATGATCCAGCTCTCTCCCCTTGGTTATTATGTCCACTTGCCCTTCCCATTTCCCAGTTTGCAAGGGAGATGCTAGTGCCCTAGCCATCCTGACACAAGCACCTGTTGGATGCTCTTTTAAAATAAATTAAAAGTTTAAAGTAAGTTCTATGACTCTCACCAGCCCCAGCTCTATGTCCCTCCTAGTTCCTCACCAGCTCCTGCACTTGTCTCTTGGCTGTGTAGCAGAGCAAGACATTGCCTGCCCATATTGAGATGAAGAATAGAAAGGAGATGCAAACCACCAGCAGTCATCCCTCTGTGAAGATCCCAGTTAGAGTCTCTGTGGATGGCCTGCAGCCCCTCAGAGGCTTCATCTGGGTGTTCCAAGGGGCAAGGCATCACAAGAGAGGAGTAGAAATTATTCTGTGAGCAAACCATAAGTCTAAGGATAAAGACGATGAAAAAGAAAGCAAAAGGAATAAGAATACTAATGAATTTTAAAGCAGATTTCTGCTGCACCAATCAGTGCACTGTTATGCCATTGCAATTCATGACAATAAAACCACTGTTGTCCCCAAGTATAAAAGTATAAAAGATCTGACACAAAAATTTAAAAGTAAGATTCAATCTTTAAGCAAGATTGAATTCCGTAGTCTAAAGATGCAGTCATACACATAGATGAGAGTAAAGACTAGAAGGTCATAGTATGAAGTAAGAACAAGAAAGATCCAAGATGAACTATCCATGGCAAATAGGTCATGGAATTCAGAAGGTGCCCAGAGAGGAGGATCAGCAAAAGATTTATTTCACTTGGTCTTCCACCCAGAGGGAGCCACTGCACTGCCCTCTGCACTGAGACTTTCTGTAGAACACTTATAAGCTGTAAACCTTCCTCAAAAAAAGCCCCAAGACATGAACAGAGTGCCAGCTTTCAAGAAATGCATGAGGAGTGTCTCCATGTTTTTTCTATAGCCCAGAGAGAATGAGGATGCAGCTCTTCTTCTCTCAGGTGTGTGAGAACCACATCTGTGTCCCTTGCAGAGAACTAAGGAAGGAAAAGACCAAGCCTGTCAGTACATTAAATCACCTTGCTCAAACAACAATGAATGAGATAGCATCTGCTCACTGCCCCATAGCAGGGAGCAGCTGGTTCTTCCTGCCTTTTTTACCAAGCTCTGCCTGGCAGTTCATCTTGGACTGCATGTTCCATGTGCCAGGAACACGGTTCTGTTCATCCCCCAGAAAGAACCCCTTCAACCTCATACCTACAAAATTCTTATAGCCTTCTCCTTTTGTATGCCCTCTATCATCTCCTACTAAAGTTCTGCTTTACATAAATACACTGCTATGAGCAATTGAATTTGGAAAGTAACTATAAACCCCCCAAAAGATTTTACTTAAGACAAAATTATTAGCTCACTGAAAGTGTTAGAGGTGACCTCTGGCATAAAAAGTAATGTGGCAGTAAAGGGGTTAGTTTCTAAAGATACATTCAAATCCAATGCATGGTAATAATTCAGAAATTTTCAGTCATTTTCCAAACCTCTTGTGCAGAATACTGCTATTATTCCTCTATCTCTTTCAAGAGGTGAGTTACAGAAATATGAGACCTCTTGAGAGTAGTTATAATAAATCTTTATTGACATGCTTTTTAAATAGCAAGAAAAATTCTTCTAGGAAAAGCCTTCAAGTCAAAATGTTACCTAAATTCAGATTCAAACTTTTTATTTGTTAGAAAAGATGTACGGTCGTCTCCAAGTGCTTGCTGCTACTTGTTCTGAGCAGTGGAAGAAGTGATGCTACTCCAGGGGAAACATCTTTGACTCTGGAACTGTTGATCTTAAAATACAGTGTAGTATAAATACACAAAGTCATCTCAATCAGACAGGTACTATTCTAGGATACAAATTACAAGCTCATGATACACATACAGAGTAGTGCTGTGTAGTCATTGAAAAAAGAATCTGATCAGCAGTATCTGATTAGCAACAGATAAGTTCAATTCATTATGACCCATGCTTGGGAACTGAGGTGTCAGCATCTACATTGAACCCCTGAAAGGGAGCAAGGTTTTCCTGCTTTGTTTGCTCTATGTTTTTACGGTAAGCTCTTTTGTTGTAACAGTAAGCTTTTATGGGTTGTGCTTTATAACCAGTTCCTTCAGCCTTCAAGAACAAAGACAATTTCTATGCTGAAACACATGATCCCATCGCATAGCAAAGTAGAAAAATCAAGGTTTACTGCACTGGTTTCTAAATCTGTTCTAGTAAATAGCCTGGAGAACTTTGATCTATAACAGGTCTGTTGGTTTTGCTAATGAAAAAGCCAAACTGTGGAAGCAAAATACACAGCAACTGAGATTCCAAGACTCCACAGATGTTTGCATATACCTGTCATCACTGAAAATTATCTCCAAAACTTGTAGGTACACCTAATAGGAAGTACAAGAACCTTTGTGTGCAGACCAGGAGTTGAAATACAAGCAGAAAATACTCCAGTACAAAGGAAATGGAATAAAAGCTGGTTTCTGTCCAGGCATAAAATCCATAGCCAAAATAATGAAATACTTTCCCACTGATCACATGGAAACTAAGCCTTTTAATAATTTTTCTATATTGCTGACCGCCCTCCAGATGGAATTTTCCCTTCCTAACAGTAGGGCTGAACAAAGAACTGATAAAAATTGGTCCTAGAAAACAAAATAACATCACAGATTTCCAGTAAACAGAGATGAAAGGCCAGATTCTGATCCCAGGCAGATGATGTTGGCTTGCATCAGCAGGTTTCTGAAGAGCACAACAGCATCTGCTAAGTGGTGAAGAGTGGTTTGTGTCACAATGGCCGAAAACACCCAAGTTCCCAAGTGAATCACCTACCAGGAAAGCTGTACTTACAGCTGCCCCTTGCTGTAAGAGGTAACCTCCCTGTCACTTAAAAGGAAAAGAATCCAGGGACACAGAAAGGGAGCTCTGCTACCTTAGATGTGAACACTGATGAATTTAGGGACTGACCTGAAAGACAACTTTCTGTTAGATTAAGAAACTCAGCTCATACAGTAAATCATTATTCATTTCATCCCTGACTAATGGCCAGGTGCCTTAGTGTGCGGAATAAGATTTTGGACTGCATCTAGTTGAACACTTGCCCATGCCAGTTTCTTTCCAATAACAAGTATAAGCCATTCCAAGGAAATTATGACTTGTCTCATATAAAACTTCTAATCTTCCAAGACTTTTTCTCAGTTCATCCCATGCTTTTGGGTTCATACACTTGGGTAAGAAAAATAATGGAGGATTAGGGAGCTGTAAATACTTTCAAATATTAGGTCATTAAAAGTCAGTGGAGTAAAAACATAATGCACGTGATTCAGTAAAGACAAGTGCAAACCATTACTCTAATGCAGGAACTACCAGGTGCATAATTATGAAATAGAGAATTTCCATCTAAACAGAAACATTCTCAAAAGGGATCCACAAAGTTAAAAGGTTCAGGAACTGCCCAGAGTCAACATTATCATTTCTCTGCCCTGTTTCATTTCAGGCCACCTATTTGTAAAATGGAGTTGCTTTCATGCAAGCCTCCCACATACCTCAGAGAGGTTACAGCTCAACCAACATTATTGTGTCCTTTTGGCTGCCAAACCTCAAGAAAGAAGCTAACCAGAAAGCATCCAAAGAGAACAGTAACAAAGAAAAAAAACACAAAAAAACCAAACAAGTAAAAAATCAAAAGTAGAGAAGTAGACCCTTGAAGAAAAATGGGAAAAAGTGAAGCTCAGTTTACTGAGTTGGGGAATAAAAAATACATGGTAACAATTTCCATATATTTAAAAGATAAATGTTCTTTGTGTTCACTGGTGAATGGAAAATAAGTAATGGGTTTAAATTAAGAAAATAGAATGTAAGGTAAACACAAGGAGTAAAAAATGTCTATAATTAAAAGGATAATCAGGCAATAGTATAGAGAAGCACTTAGGAAAGTGACCCACTTGACTGGGATACTTTTAAGAACAGGGTATGCAAACACCTATGAGAAAGTCTCCCTGTATAATTAAATCTGTCTCAATAGAAGAATGAATAAGACTTCTTAAGGACCCTTCTAGCCATATTTACCATGATTATATCATTTTACAGTTTGGGTAGAAACGTTCACATTTGTAATGTAAGAGAAACTTTGAAGATACGTCATTGTTATACCTGGGGATGGATCATATACTCCTGCTCTTGGAAAAATTAGCTGTTATTTGGGACAAATGTGAGAGGGAAATAAATCTTCTCTCAAAGAGAGTGGAAGCAAGAAGTGGTTGCTACTATCCAGAATCCCAGCTTCACATAACACCAGTCAGAAACTGAGCTATGCAGAGAAAGAAAAACAGGCATGTTCACTGTGGACATTCTGTAAATTCAGAGATCTGTCTGCTGTTTGCGGAAGCTGTCATTACACAACCAAAGCCTAAAATGCCAGATGCATAAACACAGGGGGTGGCAGGAGGTCTGACAGGCAGAGATGCACTTATGTGGTCTAGAAACAAAAATGAGAGGATTTTTAAACAGAAAGAAATAAAATGCTGTAAAAGACACAGCAGGGGAGGGGGGAAAGGAAGGCTTGGATTATTAGGAAAGGAAACTTTTTCTTTTACTCACTTCTGCCATATTAGAAGGATCGGGATTTTGTAAATTATGGTTCTATCAAGAAATCATCCAACTTTCCCTTCCCCTTACAAACAAAAACAATACTCTAAAGGCCAAATACAGTCAAAGCAGTTCAGTCAAAAGAAGTTAGATAATAAACATGACAATGTGCAGCTGAGTACACACAGCCAAGGTCGGTGCAAAGCTCTCCATTTGTCTTAGAAGTCAAACACATGATTTTAACAAAAATAGGAGCTCTGTATTTAGGTTTTTAAGGACATGAATAGTTTAACTGAATGCAAGCATACTTTTAAAATTAGGCCTACATTTATATTTTTGTAATTGTTCATCATGTAATGAGTGAAAATGGGCTTGGAAATATAGCTTTTAGTTTCACAAAAGTTCTGTTTATCTGTCAGCAATCTGCTTTTTTAAGGTCTCAGACAATGTAATAGTCCCATATCACATTAATGGTTAAATCAGGACTTAAGTAGGCTTTTTTCTTTACAATCAAATAGGTTTAAGTCAATATATAAATTCGTAATTAATTCATTTCATTATTCTGAAATAAAAGAAAGACTGACAGCAGAAAAAAAATTGAGGTGCATGAGGTGAACATTTGTACAGAGTAATGTGCTCATCACAATTTTTTAAGTCTCATTTTCTGATATTTGAGTCAGTTTGAACAAGTGATTTCCTTTTCTATGATCCAGCCTCTTCTCCTGTTAATCCTCCTCCAAAGATACAATTCTTTCTTGTGGCAGTTCAGCTCCCTGCCATGCAAATGAACATAAATGTTATAAACTCATCATTAAGACTACACTGAAGAAGTGACGACAACAACAGTAAAAATGAGCTGTGGAGAGAAGAAAACTCCATTAAAAAAATAAAAATTGGATGATTGGAGTTCCTGGGTAGCTCCCTTTTCTCTCTAGAAAACAACTCATTTAACACATGTAACCCTTTTTTTCCAATGCAATACAGAACCACTTAGTTTAAATCAATAGGGCTATTCTCAATTTACATAAGTGTTAGGAATATCAGAATTTCATTTTTATGTTTCCATTTACTTTTCTTATGTATTAGTAATGATATCTCTTGCACATATTTATGGTATTTAGGGAGAATAAAAGGTTTTAGAGATGAAAAGTTGAGTCTTGGGTGAGAAAGAAGGAATTTCTTTTCATTTTTGTGATTCCTAAAGATTTTTATTATGAGGCAGTACACCCACCTTCCTTTAAAGAAAGTTAATTACCTTCAGAAGGAAGATATGGTACACCCATTATTTCCCACATTCCCTCATCATAATTCCAAAAAGACCATTTTCAAATGATCAAAAAGCAACAGCACAGTGGGCAGGGCGAACTGAGTCAAAATCCATTGTTTTAAAGAAAAAGGATCACCATCACAGTACACTGGTTGTATTCCAGATTACAATAATAACAGTCTGGACACCATGGCAAGGCAGATCCAACAGTATCAACCAAATAAACAATCAAATAGGTATATAAATAAATAAATGTGGATTTTTTTAAAACCCACTACACTTAGGATTATGTACAAAATAATAAATGCATCATTAGCAAGATTTTCACTGTGCAGGGGTTTTAGAACACCGTCCTTGGCTGATTTTTTTCAAAGCTTCCTCCCACAGTTATTCTGTAAAAAAGAATTAAACAGGTCTTCATTTGTATTATGCACCCTTTCTGATGACTTAGAAACAGCTTTGAATCAAACTTGGAAGGCAAATACAGTGAGACAGGAGTTTCATCAGAAGCCCAGCCTCACCAGTGTCTGCAGGTTAGTTGTGACAATAATCAATACACTGTGGAAAGGGAGAGGCCAAAACCAAATTTAGGATGGAAAACTGATTAGAAGGAGCTGGGAGAACTGTTGGTAGCACCAGGTATAAGGGAGTAATGAGGAAAAAAACATGAGTGGTGCTTCTCAGGGGAAGCAAAGGAGTAGGAAAAGGAGGAGGCCCAGCATCCACAAATTTACTAATACAGCGGATGAACTGTCTAATACAGTGGATGAACTAAGAAAAGAGTTGAAAAAGCAGTTGAGTATCTTCCCAAACAATAGAGCTCAGGTCTCAGACCCACCAAGTAGCAGACAGAAAAAAATCGAGAGGATTGACCTACTCATTTTGAGTGAGGGAACTTCTGGAGAATGAAAGAGAAGGAAACCAGATAGACACCAGGCAAAGGAAGGCAGTGCAAGAGGATAGCAGTGGTAGCAGTGGTGAGAGGTAAAGGGAAGCCTCAGGAAGAAAAAGGATCTAGAAGTGAAAGGAGCAAGGAGATGCAGGAGCAGAATAAATATGGTCACTTGCAGACAAGCACAGCTGCAAACAAACCAAGTATTGCTTCAAGAAAAATCTGCTCTCCTCCAGGAAAATGGCATGTGTTCTCCTCCACCCACAGGTGGAGCACAGTGAGAACAAAATGGAGTGTGTGGCATCACAAGGACAACGTGCTCCTCCACAGCCAGCAAAGAGCACACACTAATTCCTGCAGAATAAGTGCTTTCAAAGCAAACCTAGTAATTCATACAGTTAAGCTGATTTTGACTTTATTTTGCATTTCTATGGCACTCAGCATATTCAAATCACACTGCAGCCATGCTCACTTGTGCAACAGCAGGTGTAGGGCAAGTAGAGGCTGCAGCAGAGAGCACAGGGCGCTGACTGGGCTGTGCTGCAGCTCCAAACCAGAAACACATTATGTGAGTCCCAGCTCAGCAATTTAAATGCAAGTCTGGCCATCACCTTTTTGATGGATGGATGGATAATCCTTAAATTTTGCATAATCGATATGTCTATTTAATTTGATTTAAGCACCGCTAATCGTAAAAGAGCATCTCTCACTGAAAACACTTGCCACTTCCACCACAATATTTTTTACTAGAAACAGCACCAATCATTTTTGTCAGAGGTACGGGTTCTCTGCTTGTTCCAGTCTCATGCCACTATCCAACATTTCTTATTGGACAGAGTTGTTTTCATAAAGCTAATATCCTGCAGCATGTCATTCCATTCATTTCAGTGTCCTTTATCTTTTTTATTACCTATCTACCGATTTTTCTGCCAAGACCTTTTCATGATTGATCTGTTACAACTTTAATAGAAACTGTACACTTACAGAAGGCTTGAGGAGGGTCACATTTACTCCCAATGTAATTAAACTGACAGCAGTGGCTTTATCCCAAGAAAAATTTGGCTGTGTACATGCACAATAAATAATGAATTCCAAAATTACTCAATTGTTTCTATATCTCATTTCTCTTCTAGAGAGTTAAGGTCTATATTGAGCCATGTATCTTGGCCTTGTACACATCCTTTAGTATCAGGAGACAGCAACAGTAATTACATCAGTAATTACATCTGGGTTAGTTAATTGGATTTGAAATATTCTGATCATGAATGTAGATCAGACCTGGTTTTGAATCACAGGTAGGTTGAATTCCTGGCAGCCAGAAACATTCGTTCACTAAATCACTCATCTGCATTTCATTTGTTACCTATTGTTACAGAGGCGACAAAAATCCTAAGAATCTCAAGTCATTTACAGTTAGTCTTTCCTTCTATACCTACCTTATCACACATTTCACTCTTCTGTTTCTTACATGCTGCATGTGCTCCTACCACCTCTCCTTTTTACCTCCAGTGCCTGAGAGGTTGGTTTATGCCACCACTTCAGAAGTGAGTAATAGGCTTTCCTCTAACCCGTGTCTTGTATTCACCTCCTCACCATTTAACCATCTCCTGTCTGCTCTTCATAATCACTGTTCTCCTTCCTTTTGTGGAAACTTGCCATGACTGCCCAACTTTGAATCTACAACCTGGTTTCCACCTGAAAGTCTAAACATTGCCAATTTCTCTTCCTTGTGTTATTAAATGCTAGGACTGGCACCTGGGATTTTCCTGAGAGAAATGACTCTGTGACTAAGTTTTTTGATAAATGTCAGCTGTGAGAGGAAAAATTTGAAAAGACAAAGGGAACTCAATCCTTCATATCAGCAAGAAAACCAAAGCAGTTGTAAACTCTGCCCAGTTGCCAATATTTAAGAAATCTTTTATCCATTTAAAAGGCAGATCTAGGTACAGATCTCCAAGGCTGTACTTGGAGACCATATGGATTAATTTTAGGCTGTACATCATTTCTTATGTGGGCATCAGCTATTTAAATATTGAGGAACCTTACTAATGGAAGAACTTAACAAGGAAAACAACCTGAGATGACCAGCATCATGGGCATAGCAAACATCAGCATCATGCTTCATTACAGTGCTGCAGCACCTCATATCGTGTTATGAAAAGGATATTTTTGTGGCCCTAAGTTAGTCAGACCTTAAATAGATGTGCACCATGTAATGGTGAGCAGTCAGCAGGCAGCTCTGCTCCCTTCAAACAGGTGCTTCTGTGACTTTACTCCTCCAGTGAAAACAGCTGATGTGATACTTTCATGGCCTCCAAAGGCACTGAAGGATGACTGTATTGGGTTTACTTGACCAGCTTTTGGTAGTGGGAGGGGGAACCACAGGAGTGTCTTCTGTCAGAAGCCGCGAGAAGCTTCCCTTATATCCAACAGAGCCAATGCCAGCTGGCTCCAGGAGGGACTTGCTGCTGGCCAAGGCTGAGACCATCAGCGATGGTAGTAATGCATCTGTGATAACATATTTAAGAGGGAAAAAGAAGTTATTATGCTGAAGTATTTGCATCCAGAGAAGAGAGGTGTGAGAATATGTGAGAGAAACAACTAATTCAGACCCCAAGGTCAGTACAGAAGGAGGGGCAGGAGGTGCTACAGACATTGGAGCTGGGATTCCTCTGCAGCCTGTGGTGCAGAGCACGCTGAAGCAGGCTTTCCCCCTGCAGCCCATGGAGGTCAACTCTGGAGCAGAGATCCACCTGCAGCCCCTGGAGCATGGAGACCCATGTTGGAGCAGGTGGATGCCTGAGGGGAGGCTGTGACCCCAAGGGAGACCTGTGCTGGAGCAGAGTCATGGCAGGGACCTGCAGACCCATGGAGAGAGGGCCCCACGTTGGAGCAGGTTTCCTGGTAGGACTTGTGTCGCTTTGGAGGACCCACAATGGAGAAGCCTGTTCTTAAAGAATTGCACCCCATGGAAAGGAATCCACACTGGAACAATTCATGAAGAACTGTAGCCCATGAGAAGGACTCGCATTGGAAAAGTTTGTGAAGAAGTGTCTCCACAAACAATGTGGAGCAAGGGAAGATCTCCTCTCCCTGAGCAGCAGCAGGAACAACATGTGATGAACTGACCATAACCCCATTCCCATCTTCCCTGAGGGAAGAGCCCCGGAAGAAGGGAGGGTGAAAGGAAGGTGTTTTTAAGATTTGTTTTCCTTCTCGTTATCCTGCTCTTTGATTGGTAATAAATTCAATTAGTTTCCCCAGGTCCAATTTGTTTTGCCCATGACAATAATCAGTTACTGATCTCTCTCTGTCTTTATCTCAACTTAAGCCTTTTGTTATATTTTCTCTACCCTGTCCCGTTGCACTGGGGTGTGATAGAGAGGCTGTGGTGGGTACCTGGCATCCAGCCAGTGTCAAGCCATCACAACACTGTAAGTAACCTGTGTCCTCCATGAAAACCCAACACAAAATGTCAGCTCTAAGAGTATTTTGGTTTATGCCAGTTTGCAATTTTAAGATACCAAGAAAAGTGATTATTTTAGTTATGAAAAATGTCCTGCAAAATGTCCTCTAGAATCTGGAGCTGGGAAAATGCAGAAAAGCAGACCATCCTTTCCAAAACTATTTGGTAAAATGTAGCAGAGAAATATGTAAAATTTCCCAGTTTAAGCAATCTCCATGCAAACAGAAGGGGGATAGCACCTCATGGTCATTGTAAGCTAAATTGTGCCAGTTCTTATCAAATAACAAAACCATCAAACTCTGCACAAAGTATGGCTCATATATAGCAAGCCCACTTCTCAGGTAAAGTGTGTGGTGAATCACTGCAGGCAGACCAGAGGCGGAACCTCCTTGAGGGAGCCACCTGCCGACAAATACTGAGGTACAAGAGTAAAATATAATATATGTTTGTAAGCAATTTGCCCAGGGGAAAGAAAATGCTGTTCAGGGAATAAATAAGTACTCTGATGCAAATACTGTGCCTTGTTATTTTTTTGTCTCATGGCTTGCTTTGGTCACACATGCTGAAAATACTTTGGTTTTAATATCTCCAGCCCCTGGGGAAAGACACTTATTATTTTCCATTTCCTTCCCTTCCCCTCAATTGTACATCCACATTTAGGGTTTCAGTTCTGCTTCATTCTTTTTCTTCCAGCAAGTTCTGTTGATATTTTTTTAAATGGGAAGGTACGGGGGACAGAGAAATTGCACCAGGACCCATATTCTGTGACCACAGGTTCTGTATACTTGCAGGTATATAGCACAGCAAAATGTTCACTTCTCCACTACACCTGTCCAACAGCAAAAATTAATCCATCCCTTTTATCCCCCAGAAAACAGCCGTGGAGCATTGCAATCTGCAATCTCCTCTATCACACTGGGGACCTTTTCTTCCCGGTCTGGATTAGGGAGTGATACAATGTCCCCATCTGTTTAACGTGGTTCTGATTTATGTGCCGTGAGACATCCTGCAAACGCTCAGTTATTAACTCGCTAAGGTGAGAGTGTAGCTAATTAATGAGCGCGTGCGCGCACTAGCGCACGTGCGTGGCAGCGCACGAGCCGATCCGCGCCTGCACGCGGGTGTGCCAGCAAGGGATCCTCACCTACGGCAAAGCAGGGAGACAAGGCTTCCCTGGAGTCCCCCGAGCCACGCTCCACCGCCTGTTGCTCCTCTGGAGCCGGCACAGCAGCAATGACACTTCTCTGTGGTAAGCTCTCAGATTTGTAATGTCTGCACCCACTGATGTAGAAACTATGAAAGTGGCACCAGGAGCAATGATGGAAGGATAATTAAAAAATAATTAACAAGAATAATTTGCAGGGGGCCAAGGGACAAGAGCTTTTATTTCATCAGCTGGTGTAAGTGATTAAATAGGTACACAACACTGCTGTAGAAGTATCCTTTTTTATAAATCGAGAGGAGGGATGGCGTACAGGGAATAATTACCAATTAGTTTCTTTCTTTTGTTCTTTTGTCAGGCTGACTAACTTGCATGACCAAGTAGTTTACTCCAAAACAAGCAGTTAAAAATCACCTACCCTCACTGTGAAGAGTAGTTCTGGCAGCATGATGGTATCTGATGGAGAACACAGCTGCACAGATAAAAGGAAAAGGAAGAAGCAGAACAACAGACTCTCTGCAGTTCAATGCCCCTGGATGGGGGTATGATGGGAGGAGGGGAGGAAGCCTTACTGCATCTCACATCAGCTATCACAGTGCTCCTCTCATCTGAAATAATTTATTGCTTTATAAGAAAAGAGAACCAAAAGAAAGAGTTCCCTCGTGATATTTTGTGGTTTGTTTTGGTATCTGAAACTAAGATTACATCTCTAAGAGATTCACACTCTAAGACTTGCTTTCAGCAGACACATCTTCCTAGCAGCTGAACATCTTCCCCCGGCAAAGGCAGCTTCCCTGCAGCTGGTCAAGGTTGTTGCACCCTGCATAGCACCAGAAGGTGTCCAGCTGAGAGTAAATCCCACGTTAAGAGAAGCAATGCCCGTGATCTTGTGCATTCCTCTGAAAATAACTCAGCATCTTTCATTTGAACATTTTGTCTTTTTTTCCTTCTTTCTTGCAAGTCTTTGAACTCCACAGCAGTTCCTGCATCTGGACAGGACCCTGCTGTCAACCTTATCATGGACAGGACCTGTGCTTTCTGGTTTAGATTAAGAATCAAGAGGGCAGCTTTTTTTCCCCGGGGTAGTTTCAAGCCCTAAATCTGCTGCTTTCTCTTCAAGGTACATTGATCTCAGGAGTTTTTTTCTTCCCTTCAGCTCCCTGTTCTTGACATTCCCTTGTATTTGGCCTCTGCTAGAAATATGATCAAAATAGTACCAACAGCTAAATGATTCACAGGAATAAGAAGTAGCATAAAACATACAACAAGCCTGAGGAGCAGCCTTCTGTTATTAAAATACCTCAAAATGAAAGAATTGAAATCCCAGGTCAGCATCCTAGCTGCAGATTTAATGCCAGATTTCCAAGCCAGTACAGCATGAATACATTTCTGGGAAGTATCCAAGCCTTTGAATACTTTTCTAGACCTTTCAAGTTCACCAAGCATTAATGACTGTATGAAAAATGCAAATTAAGTACCATATGTGAATTCAAAATCAAAGCCTTATAAAGAACAATGTGGAAATGTATATTCCAGATGCATTTCTGCTTGCAAGCTAAAAGAAAAGCAGCTTTCAGGATTTTGCCAGGTTCCCCCATTGTAATTCTATCCTCTCTTTTGAACAGCTCTCTATGTAAATGATGATAGGGCAGTTAAGCACAGTGATTGTTAAATGCTTCCTACTGTTCAGTGGTGTTTTTATCAGAGGTTTTCAAATTCAGCATCTTTATCTACTGCCTTACAGTCAGCACTAAGTGTCTGCTTCTCACTAGTCCTAACAAATATCTCTTCTGTAAATTCGATCATTCTGCTGTCACAAGTATTATACAATATAAAAGTCAGGCTTCAGGCAGCAGGGAAGTGGATCTTCTCAAGTGCCAGATGCATATTCATTTCCTGCACTCAGTCCTGTTGTCCTCAATTCAGGGAGTACAAACAAGTTACCAGGCACTGCACCAAGGGCCAGGGTCTCGCCTGCACTAGGTTGGAAAGTCTTACAATCAAAGCAAGGTTTCCCCAGTGCCTCTACAGCACAGCACTTTCCAATGAAACAAATTACCATCAAGTACTCAAGAGTGATCACATCTCTCCTGCAGATTGCACTTGACCCAAGCAAGGTTAATTGTCATGTTAGTCTCTATGCACATAGGCTTTGCAGTAACAAGCTTTTCCAAAGGAAAACATGAAGCTCATGAAGCCCTTATTTTCCACATTTTCTGTGTTGTTTTCAAGATACTGAATTTCTTTATCTATTTGTATTTCTCTGTAATCACCAAAGTCTTTTCTACACAAAGAAAATTCTCATATAATTTCAGCATCACATTCCATGTCCTGCTTACAAACATGCATAACTCTTCACATTAGGACTCTGCCAGAATAAACTGGAGTCCACAGATGTTAGGAAAAAATGGGACATTGTCAAATATCAGCAAGCACTACAAAGCCATTTCCAAAAGCAAAGCTCCAAAGTTATTCTTTTATTCATATGCATCTATAAAATTCCCTGAAGTGTACTTTGACAGAGGCTTGCACAGCGCTATCTCCCCTGGCACAAAACACTCTTGCTCTGCCTCAGAACCTGGAGCAGGCTATACTAACTACATTTAGCTTCTTTACCACCTTTCATCCCTTCAGCCTGAAAGTCCACATGCATACTGGAAAAATACCAAGAGCTGTTTACTCAAAACCAGTTTTTAAGATTTTCTGTTTTCTCTAGCTCTCTGCTTGGTAAAATACACCAAAATGTAGGTCAAAGAACCTAAAGAGCTGGCTGCTGCAGATGGAATTTCTCAGATGCTACTGTAGCATTTGTAGGTAATGGTGGAGTATCTATCTACAAATATCTTGTGAAACACCAGTCAGTTAATTTCAGATTCAGTGGCACCACACAGTGAAGAGGGAGCAGCTTCTGGCTAAGGTATTTTTATAAACACGGGTGGGCATTTTCCTGATCTCTTTCTATGACCGGGTGACCTGCCTGGTGGATGCAGGAAAGGCTGTAGATGTTGTCTATTTGGACTTCAGCAAGGCCTTTGACACCGTCTCCCACAGTAAACTCCTGGAAAAGCTGGCAGCCCACAGCTTAGACAGGAGCACTCTTTGCTGGATGGTCAGGCCCAGAGAGTGCTGGTGAATGGTGCTGCATCCAGCTGGTGGCCAGTAACCAGTGGTGTCCCTCAGGGGTCTGTACTGGGACCAGTTCTGTTCAATATTTTTATTGATGACATGGATGAGGGTATTGAGTCTTTCATTAGTAAATTTGCAGATGACACTAAGCTGGGAGCATGTGTCAATCTGTCGGAAGGTAGGAGAGCTCTGCAGAGAGACTTGGATTGATTGGATGGATGGGCAGAGTCCAATAAAATGAAGTTTAATAAGTCTAAGTGCCGAGTTCTGTATTTTGGCCACAAAAATCCCCAACAATGTTACAAGCTGAGGACAGTGTGGCTGGACGGTGTCTGGGCAGAAAGGGACCTGGGGGTGCTGGTCGACAGCTGACTGAATATGAACCAGCAGTGTGCCTTGGTGGCCAAGAAGACCAATGGCATCCTGGCCTGTATTAGGAATTGTGTGGCCTGCAGGAACAGGGAGGTCATTCTTCCCCTGTACTTGGCTCTGGTAAGGCCACATCTTGAGTGCTGTGTCCAGTTCTGGGCCCCTCAGTTCAGGAAGGACGTTGAGACGCTTGAGTGCGTCCAGAGGAGGGCAACAAGGCTGGTGAGGGGCTTGGAACACAAGCCCTATGAGGAACGATTGAGGGAGCTGGGGTTGTTTAGCCTGGAGAAAAGGAGACTCAGAGGTGACCTTATCACTCTCTGCAACTTCCTGAAATGTGGTTGTAGTCAGGTGGGGGTTGGTCTCTTTTTCCAGGCAGCAACTGACAGAACAAGAGGACGCAGTCTTAAGCTGCATCAAGGAAGGTATAGGTTGGATATTAGGAAAAAGTTTTTCATGGAAAGAATAATAAAGTACTGGAATGGTCTACCCAGGGAGGTGGTAGAGTCACCATCTCTGGATGTGTTTAAAAAAAGACTGGATGTGGCACTTGGTGCCATAGTCTAGTTGAGGTGTTAGGACATGGGTTGGACTCGAAGATCTTGGAGGTCTCTTCCAACCTTGTTATTCTGTGATTCTGTGATTTTGTAACTCTTACTAAATTAACTAATTATAGGCTTGACCTGTCCACTAAAAATGGAATTTCATACCACTTTTTAAATTAATTGTTCCTGAATGTTGGAATACTTTGTTTTGACATGTTGCTTTAGAAACTTGAAAGATTTGCTAAAATAGTTTAAACTGAAACAACAGCAAGAAAACCATTTTATTCTTGGACAAAATAAACTTCTAAGGGAGGGAGGAATGTCAAACCAGCTGTTACAAAAAATGCTTTCCATGGTTTTGATTCAGTCACTGAAAAACTCTGTTCATGTCTATCTTAACTCCTGAGTACAGCAGATCATTTCTGTCTTCTACAAAAATCTCAGCGCTATCATAAGGGCTAAGTGCAAAAAAGCCACATAAATGAAGGTCAGCTGCTAAGAAGAAAATATGAGTTAGCTAGAAATTGCTTTAGACAGGAATCCAGGTGAAGGTTTCTCATTCATTGAAGAGTTGAGAGTAAAGAACAGTTTTCCCATAGGAAGAGACAAGAAAACCTAGCAACTTTCACAAGGATTTTGCAACTCAATTGTGCATAACACAGGAATCGTCATTCTTTCAAGTCCTCCATGAGAGCCACCATTTATGATGATACCTTCAGAAGCTATGAAAGGAAAATTCATAAAGCACTATAAATACATCTTGTAACTAGATCTTTGTGCACACAGGCAGAAAACAACGGAAGGCAAAATCATTTGCTGTGTTGGACTGGGCACAGTCACCCTCAGTAGAGGAATAATCCTGAAGGAAAGGAAATCAAAATAGTCACGTGCTATTGAATAAAAGCATTTAGAAGCAAGACATTGATAGTATGGTACTATCAATGAGCTTTTCATGATAAGGCTTTATGCTAGAGCAAGGACTGATACTTTAGCTCTGTCATGATAAGGCTTTTTGCTAGAGCAAGGACTGTCAGATATTGTATAAAAGTCTCTACTCTGCTCAAGGATCCTAGGAGATCTACAGCAAAATAAGAACTATTGGAATAAAATTTGAGCTGGAAGTTACTGTTAAAACTTTAGCTTTTACTGGTGAAACACCCAAAGGTCTCAGCTGTCCTACTGACAAAGGCCAATACATATGAAAATGCACACTGCAGCTGTGAATCCCAGAATCCAAGGCAAATATTCTCATAAAAACAGAATCCTGGTGAGGGGTGGACGGGATGAAGTGCTGACACCTGGAGATATTTTCACTCATCTTACAAGCATGACACATTTAGCAAAGCTTTTGGCTAATGTTAACAAATGGAAACAAGTAAATCTCTCAGACTTTTATTCTGCAAATTTTCCACTGGCTCAGACCCTCCAGCTTCACCAGTCCAGTGCTGTAGCACATTTTTCTGATATTATCTAGAGTGACTGCTTTATTTCCATACAAAATGCCAAGTGAAGTTTCTGAAGTGGGAACACTTTTTCCTCCAAGGAACAGTGCTATATCTCCCATCTGTTTTCAAAGAGGCAGACAAATACTTATCAGATGATAACCTATCGTGACTATCCAGATGACACATACTCTGTTCAATAACCTAAAGTGAAACCCTCTGGTTTTTATTACTTTCTAGCACATCTGTTCCTCTAACAGAATTGCTTATAATGCTGAATGCCAGACAAAACTGGAAAAGCTGGATATAAGAAGAAAAGGCCACCACTGTCATGTGTTGTTAGGGGGCTCCTTAAGGTTTTTTACACAAGGAGTGGCCACCTCAGCAGTTCAGAAGTTGCACTTCATTTTTATTTGGTTCTTTGAAAGGGGACAGTGACAATTTTAATGAAATTACCTTTGTCTTCAGATCACATTGGTACACAAAATCAGAATCATAGAATGGCTTGGGCTGGGAGAGACTTTAAAGATCATCTAGCTCCAAACCCTGTGCCATGGGCAGGGACACCTCTCCCTTGACCAAGTTGCTCAAGGCCTCTCCCAACCTGGTCTTGAATACCTGTTTATCCACCTCCTCATGCTACTATGAGAATCTCCACACAGTGCTTTTTATCATCCTTAACAGCATAAGTACAAGAGGAAAAACATATATCTTACTCACAGCTGGTACAAGATAAGCCAAGATAAACAAGAGAGAAAACTAACACACTGCTGTACTTTAGATACACAGTATGGGAGGCAATACCCTAGAGAATCATGTTAAAGAGCCTGTACAGTTAGATGTTGTCAGATGTGCATTGGCCTTTCATTGATAGTGCATGACACCATATGGAATAAGAAGTAGAAAAACAATTTGAAACTTTATGTTTTTCTTTGTACAGGCAGCCTTGAGAAAATAGTCTATGGTGATATAAAAAGGACCATATTGACCCCTTTTCCCTTTTGGCAGTTGAGCTGGCAATAACTGTCTCTTTTTATTAATATTGTTTTTATCTAGAGCTGTAATGACCATCCAACATAGGTGAAATGAAAGACATTTGTTTTATGCCTAACACCTCAGTGGGAAAAAAAATTCAATGTATTGCGCTAATTTGCTAAATAACTTTTTGCTGTCGAGGAGAAACAGCCCTCGAGGGCCAGACACCTCACCTGGCCTGCTCAGAAGCTAATTACAAATCACTGTGCCTGAGAGGTGGGATCTTAGTACAGAGCATGCTGCAGTCTGCAGCTCTCTGTGCTAACATGATCAGCAGCAATGACATCAATTACAGAGAAGTTCCTTGAGGACAACCTAAATCTTTCTTAAAACATTAATCAGATAAATAAAAAGTAACAGAAACTATGGAACAGCGCTGTCAAGCCCAAGCAAGCTGACAGATACTGTGCCTGACTGTGTGAACTCACTCTGTTGAGATCAGCACTGAAACATTATCATCTCCAAGCCACCAGCAGCAATGAATTGAACCAGTTCATTTCCAGTCACTACTCTGTAGAGGAATAGAGAAATTTATTGGAAATTTTCAAACAGAGATTTCTATCCAAGACATATAGAAAAAGAGGGATATTTCTCCCCCTAGCCAGGAATCTAGGGTAGGAGACCTCACTTTCCTATAGGACCTCAGGATGTGTCTGTGGTGCAGGTACCATCCAGTATAACCAGAATATCCTACATCCCTTTCTGACATAACTGCCAGCAGCAGAGATAGATCTCTGTGTTTCTCAGTGCAGGTTATAAAACCCAGCTAAGATACCTAACATACAACTGAACAGGTTTAGCAGCCTGCACTAAGTTTTATATTGCCAAAATGATGCTGTTAATGCTAATTTAAAGATAGCTCTAGTCTGAAAGACAATTGTCCCAATTTCACCTGGAAGAGTAATCTGAAATATCAGCAGTGAAAATGAAACTTTGGCTTCATAACTTCATTGATACCAATGTGACTAGGACTCTGAGTTTCTTTGTGATTTTTCAGAGGGGCATGGCAAGTCAGTGCCTGTCTTGCAGATGGACTGGTCTATCTCAGAAGCCCTGAAGCTGGTGAGTAAAGAGGAAGTTAAAAGAGGCTTATGAAACAGCAGCTCCCTAAGTCTGCTGAGTGTGATAAATGCAAGCAAAACACCTCCAAAACAGACAATTAAACACATTGAGGAATGCTGCCAGTACAATCAAATTTATTATTCTTAATTTCTTTCTTTGGAAGCCCAGCTCTGCTTACAAGAAAACCCTGTAAAAATTCAGTTGAGAAGTTGATGCATATGCAGAGCTTACACTGGAATTTTATTCTTTTGCACCTGAAATATCAGAAAACAGTGTTTTTTCTAGCTTCACGCAGGATACAAATCCTTAGAGTGATGTTTTTCTTGAGGTCTGGTCTCTCAAATCCATATACTCAGACTTTGTCCTTTATGTTTTTCTCTCACTCCTAAATATTTTGGTTTATTTTATCTTCACTTTCAATCAAAGACCCAAATTATATATATTTCCCCTTTCTGACTGGATACTAGGATGACATATATAGGTCCTTTTTCATCAGAATAGCTCACAGAATTTGTTCCTTTATTTTATCACAGCAATATCACCTCTGCATATTGTGTTATTACTACTAAATGATAAACAACTCCAAACAGTATTTTTCAGAATGGTTTGTGCCTAACATAACATCTCACTCATATCATCTTATATTAAAAAAAATAAGTATGCTTTTCTCTGTCCTCAGTCATTCATCCATCTTGGACTTTTCTTATAAGGTAAATTCTTTCAATTACTATGGGCATTTGCGGATCATTTCTGGCTGGGATAGAAATACTTTCCAATAATATATGTAATCTTTTACCTATAATTTGCAATCTAAAACATACAAGTAAGAAAATATATACTAAAACTCATCCAAGATGATTACAAACAAAAATATATTTAAAATAGCTTCAAAGAACTTACAGCTAATAACATGCCCATCTGTATAGAAAATAGTTGTTGAAAGTCAAGAAGTCACAGAGTTGTGGAATTGTGCAAGCCCAGAAATAATTCTTCTTCCAGAAAGTACCGGGAACCAAAATATTTGGCTTTGCAGTCTCTGCTTTGAAACCCCTTGTCAATAACTCCCAACTGTTCAATGAAACTTAAATCTTACTGTCTGTTAGCCTCACAAGAATTAATGCACAGCAAACATGAAAATGCTTTTCTTTACCCACCTATTGCTAATACTATATAGGAAATTCCACCGTGGAGTTTCCTCTCTTTCCACTAAAGCTCAAAAAACATCATCACTTTCCCTAGCTAAATCAAACTCTGCACCTCACTCAGGGCCAGTTTCCAAAGTATGCTGTATAAAAGAAGGATTTATTCCAATGATCTACGGCTCAAACTTTTAGAAAGAAGTAACCAAAGTAAACTAAAATCTTATAAAAAGATTTTAATCAAGCTGCCATTCCACAGAGGTTTGAAATTCAATATTATTTAGAATGTTAATGCAATTTTACTGCCCTAGTGCTTACAATGAGCATTCTTATTGCTGCACTGGCATTTCAGCAGGATTTGACTTGGTCACAGTAGAGCAGGAAATAAGGTTGTTCAGAGCGAGATGCGTGGTGGAAACAAAACCAGCAAAGCAAAAGTTGGTTAGGGTGATGGAAGGCCTAGCATGAGAAGCCATTTATTAAAACTCATAATGGAGGTGACAGTACTGAGGGTGGCAACCAAAAAGTGTCAGTGTGCCATTCACAAGGGCTGCAGCAGTACAACAGAGATGTCAGACAGGAGTGACTAGGAATGAAAGTGGAAATCAGGCACGAATACTGGTAAATAGTAATAATAATAATACAGGATAAAAAATGACATGTCATGAAGAAAATTTATGAATAAATTATTCTGCTCAGATAGAAATATGTACAATACTATGAATTGGCAACATAAGATTTTAATTAAATTATGGGTGTTTGACTCCAGTTGTTTCTTATAACACTATAAAACACTGCATAAAAAAGCAAAGCTTGTTTTTCCTGATATATATATCTGTGCATACAAATATGCTGCTACAACAGCACGGAAAATTTACACCAAGGTGTTTCTCTTTGTTTTTTAATAGACAATAAATTTTCTTTAATAGACTGTAAATTTCTGTTGTATAGATTGTTTGTATGCAAGTAAAAGCATCTAGGTAGGGCCATAAGAAACAAATCTCAGGTGGATAGAGAAAGAAACAGGACAGCTCAATAAAATTAAGCTGCTATTACTTGACTTTTCTCATCCCCACAATACCAACCAGTCACTATCCCCACGCTCCATGTAGGGTGAGTAACACAGAAAAAAGGCTGAACGGGCTGCCTGTAGCTACAGAGAAATCGCCAGAGACTGAATGTAAAGGCAGGACGGTTTGGGCTCCTTGCCGAGTTTTTAAAACCCGGACTGTCTTGCCATCAATACATACATTTCTCTGCAAAACTGCCCAAACTGAACGCTCATGGGTTTTGCTGCATTAGCAACTTAATCTCCTCAACGCCTCACTTGTGGCCCGAACCCTCTTAATTAAGATTCAAGAGGACCAAAGCCGCGGCTGCTCAGGGTCACTGGGCAGCCCCGCTCCAAACCCTGGTGCTCTGGGGAGGGACCTTCGCTCAGGTGCTCCGCTCATTAGGGAGCAGGGAGGCTCTGTGTGCGCTGCAATGCCACGGGTCACGGCTTTCCCCGTGTCTCTCTGAACTGGAGCAGGAAAACCTGGGAGGCAGAGCGCTGGTGGGTTCGGCCGCTGGAGGGGCACGGGGGTGGGGGGTGTTTTGTGTCAGACCTGTGTGCTCACAGCCCGCAGGGGTGCCCTTGCCAATTACTGCGCTCGGAAGGGTGTTCCAACTGGTTAGGGCCTGACATTGTCCACCCACACACACGGGAAAAACAGGATCTTCCTAAAACCATCTCTCCGTGTGTTTACACAGCAGGGAGGGTGTATATGGCAAATACATTATTGCCCTTGACATTGTGAAAGAAATTACTCAAAAGAGAGATCAATAGAAATTTGTTACAAATGCGTGATAGGATGATTTTTAAATTGGGATAAGGATTTATAGGGAGCTAACTCAGTGAAAAACAAATACATCATGAGAAATATCAAATATTTTTTATGTGGGAGGAAGATTTGACATTGAGGATTTTCTCTAAATATTTGTAAGCTGTGTAGTGACTAATATTAAAATACCAAAATGACAGCTAAAGGCTTATATTAGCACATCAGCAAGCAGAGGCAGTGTATAAGTATGACTGCTGGGATGTTTGAGGATATTTAGAGGCTGACTGAGGTTGCAATATAGTTTTAATGAATAAGCTCAGCAAGACATTCTGGTATTCAAAAATTGTAAGTAGTAGCAAAATTTATGTCCAGACCAGTACAAAACAGGGCTTGCCTTCCTTTGTCTTTGAGATCAGTCTGGTTAGGAGATGGCCGTGGTTTAGCTTCCAATCACTTAGCCATTTCAAAGGCAATAGTGTACCTACTTTACTTTTCAAATTATAGCTCTCTGCTTGGTGACCTTATGTGTCGAGGATTAAGAAAAAGTGGATATATTCTCCTGTGGAAATTGCAAAAATCAGCTTCCCTTGTCCTTTCTCACGTTCTACATGTAAGCAATAATCAGTCTCACAGCATATAACAATTTAGAACAGTATTTTACAGAAACTTGATTAAAATTACACAAGTTGGGAAGAGGGGGAAGATGAGAGCAAAATGAATTTGCAACTGCCAGAGGAAAACTCATTAACCTTGGTGGGCTTGTTAGAAAGTTGTTTTCTAATGCATCCAGGCACTTCTTTAGATGTCCAGTGTATTCAGAAGCTTTGTTTACCTGGTCACTACAACTGACAACTACCAGGAGAGAGCAAGGGCTCCCATCCAAGGCACAATCTGAATTTTGCATCTGAAAAAAACAAGTGAGAGGAGACAAGAAAGGAAAGAAGATAAGGAAAGAGAGGAATGGACAGAGGAAACTTGCTAGACAAACACCTCATCTTAATATGAAGTTAAGATGTGCCTGGGACTTGCAGCCAGACAAGGAACCTGGGAAATTTTCAAGTGTCAAGTAATAAAGACTGTTGGGGTTTTTTTTAATTGAACAGCAAATCCTCATCTGAGGCTCTTCAGTGACATTCACCGTATTAGCACCTCAACACTTCAAAAAATTCTTATGCATTTAAATTTTCTTCCTTAATTCTTCATAAGTCAAGGACTGTATCGAATAAAACAGTTTCAAGTACTGATGACAGTACACAGAAAATAAAGTGATGCCTGGGGAGGGATGAGTCAGGAAGAAGAGCATGGCACCTCAAAGATACTAAGACTGAGCCAGAAGCTTCCCTCTTGACAGTTTGCCCAGTGCTTTGGGAAACAGCACCTCTTGCTACCCTCCAAGCCATCTTTGCAGTCTTGGCTAGGGAATGGGTTACAAATTCAGGTGAGATGCCCAAGCCTGTGAGGAGGGTGGGGAATTGCTGCCTGAAGGGGAAAGGCAAAGCAGGAAGAAAGAGTGAAATTTATGAAGATTACACTGCAAGTTGCTATCACCAGGAGCCACACCAGGCTGCCTTCAGGAAAAGCAGCAACTGTGCCTGGGTCTGTTCTCATCTTTCCCTGTTTCTCCCACTAAGAGTGGAGAAAGGAAGAAGTTACACATTTCTTACAAGGAAAATATCATGTGACAAAGAAGAAAAAAATCATGTGACAAGAAAAAAGCTACTCTCCAGAGTTTCCAATATTTTTATTTTTTCACATTTTCTCATTTGTTTTTCTTGGCCAGTAGGCTGGTTTTGTATGCTTTTGTTCTCCCAAACCATTTCATTCATTTAGGAATATATTGGAAAGCTCTATCTCTTCAGAGATGTTAGATCAGAAGACGGACCAGTCCCATGCACTTAGTGAAATATATTTTCCCTCAGACCATTGCCTAGTTCATTTCTTTCATCCTTTTCAAAGCACAGATTCTTTTTCCTTGTCCTTTGTGCACTGAGAAAACAGCTTTCTAGAAGGTATTTTTGGTTTCAATTAAAAAAAACACCACCAAAAAACTCCCAGCGCAGTCTAGGTAAATTTTTTTTCCTACCTTTTTTAGCTTTAACAGGCTTAGGTTTCAGCCAAGACTTACAAATTGTGGGGCTCTAAACTTTACATTTTGTTTTGAGGGAAATGAAACATATATCAGATATTCAGAAAGAATTGCTAAATATCTATTTTATTCATAAACCATAATGAAAATAACTAGAAAATGTAATTGAAGATGCAGTGAAGGCTGGTATACACAAAGATATAATCCCTGGCTCAAGAAATCCCTAAACTACAGAGCAAAAGAAACTGGGGAGAATACTAGGGATAATAATGTTTCTGTTCTCAAACATCCCCACATCTTCTTCAGGCCAGTTTTGTAGTCAGGTACCAAGGTAGGTGGATCTCTGCTCTGATCCAGTACAACCACTCTTATTTTCCTAAAACACATCAAACATCTGATAAAGTCTGACAGTACCAAAACTGACATGGGCTGTAGTTAGTGATTAACTAAACATTGGGTGTTACTGGCCAAGCCTGGTTTTGGTTGTTATATTATTTGCACCACAGCCAGCTTCTCCATATATGTTCCAGTTACTGGCACAATAAAACGTTATGAAAAGCAGCATAAAGTGGAAGGGGATGGCAATCACAGCAGCAGGGAGACCAGTCACACGGTCCCATTGCACACAGCGGGGCCTGGCACAGTACATGAGGCTCCAAGCCTCTATTTACTAAACTCAGGCTCTGTGTCACATCACAGAGGGGCACCACTCCACCGGGGAGCCTTGTGCACACACAGCCTTGCTATTACAAACAAGCTGAAACTTCGCTTTGCCCAGTGTTCTGCTGCCTTCTGTAAATAAATGTTGTAGGTATGACCTGTCCATCTCGAGCTTCCAATTTACATGTCATAAAACAGACATTCTGCACACTTCCTTTGCAGAATTTCATCTTCAGTTTTGATAATAAGGCAGCTTCTGAATTCACATCTGCTTCTGGAAGGCTAGCCAAACTCTAAAGAAATTGCAGGAGGTATTAAAAAGATCAGAAGTTCAAAAAAAGTGCAAAAAAATAAAAGCATATGGAAAAGATGCTTTCAAGCTTTCATAGAAAATTTGAAAAAATATTTAAAAAATAAAAAGTAAAATAAAAGGAAAATCTTTTCCAATAAGAAATATACCTTTTGTCTTTATTGGACTGTCACTGAAGCCCTTTGGCCAGTGCAAACAAAGAGATTAATGATTTCCCACATCTCACAAGAAATATGAGAAAAAAATCTGTCGAAACTTAGAGTTCCGTCTGTGCAGCTAAGCACCAGCTTTGGCATTATATTCAGGCTTAATGGGAAATTAGAAATGAGTGGATTCTCTTTTTTATCCCATGCCTCCATTTCTATCATACACATCCATTACACTGGTACATCTGCTTCCATCTGAAGGTGCCCAGTTGTATTGGATCATGGTCTGCTCTGGTACAGAACACTGAGAGGAGCAGATGACATTATGCCTTGGCTCTACAGGGGAGCTGCAGTAAGGCAAGTGTGAAATACCTTTAAAAATATATTCTATAAATGCGTTAAATAACAACAGTCAAGGGCAAAATTCATTTTAATAGCTCTTATTTCAAATTCTACTGTTACACACGCTGTGTGGTTTCAGTGTACAGCTAAATTCTATGCTCAGCCCTGTCTTGACCTGGAGGGCTTTCTTGGCAATGTGAGCGAGAGTCCATATCCAATACTCACTTTTCTGTCCATTTGCCTCACGGGCTTGCCCTGGATGCATCATGCAAGCCCCTGTAGATAAATATTTTTGCCTCATAGGTGCACACAGACATTAGATATTCCCAAATAAATATAATTATATGCATGTATGTGTAGCCACATTGGTGCACACATGCACTTCATGTCAGTTCATTTGACATCAATATTCTAGTGCACTTCTACCTCTAACAATGTTCTGGTATTGTTACCCTTATGACCGTCCTGACATTTTTTTGACAGCAGCAGCAAGAGTCACTTTGCACTCATTCTTGCCCGACATCCCAATGTCCCTGCCTTCCCCCTCTGAGGGATATTATGTTCCCAGTTTAGCCCCCATACCTTCAAACTAGGCTCAGCACAGAGATGCATGTGGTTCCCTTTAACAACACCCATGTTACCTTCAACGGCAGAGTGAAGAAATACTATGAAATCCAGGCAAACAGTTCAGACTGATTTAATCTCAGCTCCTCATTGCTGAAGCTAGGCAGACCCTAGACTGTCTCATATCCCTGTAGACCCAACTTACTTTTTAATTATACTATTAATTCCTCTTGACTTTACTGTTTTTAAGTCACCCAACGCACATTGGTCCTTTCTGAATACAGTGCCTATTCTTCTGCACATCTGGGCAGCACAGTGAGGTCACACCTGCATTCAGCATCCAGCTACCAAGACAGACTAACCTCTCACACATCTTCAACTTATCCCTGGCTGGAGCCCCACCGTGAGCACCTATACTACAATTCCTGAAGTTATGAATACAGTTTGATGACTTCTCTAAGATACTTTAATGTCTCCAGGACTGTTTATCCTCTCTAATGAGTTCTACTGAGAGAGCAGGCTCTTGTCCTTCAGAAGGTGCTGCAAGGTACAGCCAGCAGAAGGGCAGCTTTGAAGTTTGGGCTCTTCAAATGAGAGATCAAACCATATTAGAAAGCTAATGATCTCGGAAAAGAGATCTGACAGGCCATTTAGGAATGTCAATAAAATGTCCAAGGAAACAAACATTATTTTCGTTGATTTCATTAATCTTGGCCCAAATTTTTTTTGGAGCCAGCACAATTCAGAATGGCAAGCACTTTATCCATATGACAGCATAATAAGAAAATTGCCACTCAGGCTTAGAAAATGAGCCTTTTCCATTTTCTGACATTCATTTATCCAGGCGAAATCATGCAACATCTGAAATTATGTAGGCCTTATCTTGAAAAACAATGTTATTGAATCACAGAAGCTGTCAATACAGTTTTAACCTTTGAAGAAAAACTTTCTTTTCAAAAAGAGTCACATTGCCTTTTACAAGGATAATTTTGAGGTGACCCATGAGCATATTCCAAAGAGTTCTTTCTTATTACAGTATCCAATATCCTCTAAAATTATCTCACTTTTCTGTTCACTCAAATAATTGGCATAAGTGCTATGACAGCAAATAATTCATGATACAGTGTGCAAGTTATCACCTACTTTTAACAGATCAAAACCTGACAAACTATTCCTATCTGTTAGAATAATAGCAGGTAACTCCATTGAACAAATTTAGCATTTAGATACTTTGTTTTGCCTCCTTGCATTATATAATATTTCTAACATTTTATTTTAATTATCCTACCTAAAGAAGAAAGAAATGCCTAGACATTGCAGATATTTATCCTTGGTTTACTTTTGCTCAGTTTTAGCCTATTATTTGTATTTAAGCTTCTCCCTTCTATTCTTTTACATTATTCTAGTTAAGTATCAATATAGCTACAGCTACTTAGACAGTAATCTTTCACACAGAATTGAGCAAGCAAAAAGTAATCCAAACCAGTGAGAACTGCTTATACACTATAAAAATCAGTATAAAATGCCTCACAACACTAGACCTGATTGATTTAGTCATCATGAAAATGGTACATGATGAAGAAATCCCAGTTTTTTTCACGAACCATTTGCAATTGTTTGATTATTGTAGTTCTATCACTGAGTTCTTTGACAAATTCAAATACAGACTTCAACCCACTGGTCAGCCAGAAAACTATTTATAATTACTTATTTTTCATTTAAAATTGTGATTGGTGGCTTGTATTACACTTCATTTATTCTCTGGAAGAAATAACAATGTAGAGCATGCGAGTAGTTACCAGTCTGTCGATGGAAACATTCTCAAGACCTTTTTGCTAATGCTACAGCAATACAGAGGGCTCTCTAAACTTTTCACACCCTTTATTAAAATGTAAAATAATACAAAGCTATTCTTTATGACTGTGAGGAAAGCAATGAAAAGGGCATATTTTAATACATCAAAAGATAACTATCAACATACAACTCAGATTTCATGAGGAAAACATTTGAATCAAGTAGATGCAGTTCATTAAGCCACAAAAACCAATACTATGAAATGAGGTGGATCATTTGGAAGGACAACATCAGTGTGAACAGAATAATTTCCAAAAGCATTTGCATGACGTAGAAGTTTTCTTGGTAAAGTAAAGGGTTTAGCCGACAGTCACAGCTGCAATTCTACAACACAAACAATCCACACTAGCTGTGAAATGGACCTAGCACTGCTGGGGCAGTGAACTAACTGCTCATGAGCTGTAGGCACCACAAGGCACTTGCTGTGCTTAATGAGGCAGCCAGTTTATATCCCTCCATGTTTCTCCACACTTGGGGATACCAGCTTGTTCCATTACTACATTCCAGTTGCAGGGATCAATACACCTGCCTGCATTTTTATGGGCTTTATACCAGTGAAATTTCTTTCCCTCAGTTTTTTTTTCCTCTATAACAGAAGTTAAAGTGATGAAACCCTTGCTCAGGAAATTAGGCTAGGATCACCTAGAAGGTTCTTGTTCTACACTTTTACAGGAATATTCAGCATCATGCTGAAGAAATAGAAAGAAGACATTGAGCAACTATTCACCTGTCATCACACTAGCTCTTCAGGAAGTCCGTCCCTCTCCCATTTCCTTAAATACAGATCTTCCTGTGCAGATACATCTACCAACCAACATCAAAAATACATAAGCACATCTTAAGTGCTTGTAGGCACAAGGTTAAACAGGAAGCCCTCCTTCAAAGTTATGACTGAGTTGTCAATACAAGAAATGGAACAAGCATTACAGTCTAATTGTCCTCTATGACCTCCATGTATATTAAATACTGCTGCTCTTTTCTTCTTTGCCAGCTACAAAGGTGAGTGTGATGCAACAATCTCCAGATTTTAAGTACCATAAGTTTTGTGAGTCATAGTCTCAGCAACAGCAAGTACCAGTTCAGCTCTTTACTCGATTTGCTCACACCTACAAGGCAAACAAGTATCTGAAAGCTACACCCTGCAGGTAGGCAGAAGGGACATTTCTAAGTCATTTCAAATACAAGCTTGTGGCACTGAGGACTCTTAAGAAGGGGTGGATCTTGGGGCTTTTTGAGTAACAGACAAAATAAAGTACAATGGTTCATGAACTAATCTCAGGAACAATTCATCTTAAATTTAGACCTTAAACTACTGATTGCTACTGAACTAAGCATCAGCCACAAGCTATTGATGAATCAATTAAGACCCAACTGACTGAGTGCTTTAAACATTTTTAAAGAATATCTGAACAGCTTAGGTCATGTTTCAACTCCACGCCTTACATAAACGTGTTCAAAGCACTCAGCCAGCAAGCCCTAGGATATTGGACAGTGTTTAAGGAAACAATGGATTCACTGATAGTTAATTGCTTACCATTAAAGTGCCTGATGCTCTGCTTGTCTCTCCTCAGGCCTTCCTATTCTGCTTTCCTTAGGACTGTTAATTCCCTCCATTCTGTGTCTCTCTTTCTCCTTTTCCCTCTGGATTTAACTCTGTCTATGCACCCCTTTTTCTTTGACCTTCCCTCCTCACCCTGAATCCTCTTCTTTGGTTCTCTGCCCACCTCCCCTTATTTTGATCCTCCTGTAAAACCAGGTCAGCCCTGCTGCCCATGTCTACCAGGGCTTGGCATACATTTTGCAATTGCTGGCTACTCAGCATGTGTGCAGCCAGTCACCACAGTGGGTCCTGTGTCCTGGAGGAGCTGAGATGCTGCCAAGCCAGAGACAATTGACTCCTTGCTGACTATTGACTTGTAAGGCACCACAAGCTCCCTGATCCACAACCCCACTGAGCTCAAAAGCAGCACAGCTGAGTCTGAGAAACATTGATCTCACCTCCAGCTGTGGCCAGTACCAGATGCTTCAGAGAAACAAAACACCCTGTATGGGTAAACACACCAGAATTTGCTGTGATCAGATGGACAAAAACTGCAGCTAAAAGCAGGTTATGTGACTCTTCTAAAAATAAGGTCTATAAATCCACCCTGCCTTGAAATATATTTCAACAATATCAGGTTTGGAAAGAGTTCCTTCCTTGTGGAGGAAATATAAGAGAAATGTAAGAGAAAAGAAATATAAGAAATATAAGAAATATAAGAGAAAAGCTTCACAACAGTGTTGTTCAGATATATTTGTGAAGACAAGGATTTTGTTCATTTAATTGAGTGATGACTTACAGCAGTGAATCCCTCCTGCATTTTCGTTTGAGCTACAAATTTATGTTCCCTGTAGCATCAATTAGTGGGTATACTTTTACCACAATTTTTCTACCACTTTTTTTTCCCCTTTCTAAAGTATAAGAAGAGAAGAATATCCCTTACTTGTTTCAGAGGTCTAAGCCACAAGAAGAAAAAATAGTCTTCTCTCATAAGGTTTATCTTCTGCTTCTTATCACCCCCTTACCTTCTAAAATTCCTATTTATAAAAGGGAAACCAACACAGTATGACCAACAATGAAAGGTAATGCATTGCTGTCACTTGCATTCTCTGTATTACTGTTTTCACAAAACCATGCTTAATATTTTATTTTTACCCACTTCTGATTTGTCCTTAGAGGCATCCAGGACAAACAATTGATCACATTTTTTCATGTTGAAAATTAATATTTTCATTTGTCTTCTTTGATTTGTGGTCCATTTTGGAACTTCAGGTGAGTAGCTTTTTAACAATTTTATGAGATACTATGTCAAAGGCCTTTGAAAGTCCAAATAAATCCTTTATACTAACCTCCTAGGTTGAAGAGGAGTTAAATCTCCTTGACATTTTAAAAATTGAGGGTAGATCTTTATGAATCTAATTTTCATAAGAAAATTTCTGATAATACTTCAAATAATTTTTTAACAAATACAAAAAAGTTGTGTTTTCAAGTCGATTCCCATACTTTCAATTCCTAAAGATAACTTGAGGGATATCAGTATGAACTGATACCAATAGAGTACTACACTTGTACATTTTTCATTGTCAGTATTTCTAACATACATTTGACTCTTTGCACACCATCACTGTCAGAGAAATGTTTGTTGCATGTTCATCTAAAAGAACAGAAGACAGCATTCCTCATTTTTTCCAGTAAAAGTTATTTTCTGTACATAACACCAGTTATCAATTCTGCCAGGTTGCACAGATCAGATGAAGGAGGAATTAGTAGTTTAGGCATAGCAGAACTCTTATATCACCAGTGGCTCTCTTTGTTACTGCTTTTGGTCTCAGCTTTCAGCAATATCGTAGATTTTACAGCAAAATTCTTCTTTTCCTATCTCGGACTCATGGTCTCGTACTAAATGTTAAAATGAACAGAAGAGTATCTTCTGTTAGAAGCTCTGTATTTCAGCCTTATTTCTTTAGATGAAACAACAGAGACTGATGAGATTCAGTGTGCTTGTATCCTGGCCTCTCAAACATTTCCAGAAAGACACTCCATAGATTTCTGAGAGCTGAGTTTTAGGTTCTCCCCTTATTTATGCTCCTGTCTCTGAGGCAAATGAACAAAAGAGTCACAAACACAAATTAATTAAATGCAATGAGTAGAGAAATGGAAAAGAAAAATCATCCATTAATAAGAAATCACTTACCAACAACATGATCATTTAAAATTTGGCAGACCCTCTGAGATGTATTTGTAACCAGAAGGAAAAATGGGGGGAAAAAAATTAACTAGTCTGTGTTGCTGGCAGAAAACAGTGAAATTAACTTGCAGGTTGTGTTAGCACTGAAAATCAAGTCACCCTGACAGAACAACCCTTGTCTTTTTGTGATTAGTACAGTTATCATAACGACAAGCACTTTTGCAAAAACTTTCCAAATTCTGCACTCAAGCTTTTAGTCCCTGTTTTCAGCTGATACGGGGTCTGCAAATACTTTCATATCCAAAATCTAACTAGAACACCTAAAAGTTTTGAAATCAAAATAACCTCCCAGGCTTAATTAGCTTGCTTGTACTTGGCCTATTAGAATAAAACCCAAAATTAAACGGTATCAATAATCTGGTGGTCTTATCTGCAGTTGAGCTGACAGTGGTTTAATTTTCCCTTTCAATACAATATCAGCTCTCAAGCATTGCAGTGGTTGTGTTTCTTACCATCATTGATAGAAACCATTTTTTGTCTCCTTACCTGCTGCACACTTTCCCTTGGATGTCTCATCATCTTCTATGAGCAGATAAAAGAGAAAACTCAGTGCTCTCCACATTATCTGATACTGTTAAAAATTCAACACAACACTCCCTGTCACTTGCTGATGCTGTTGCAGGCTGCATCAGTGGCTCTTCACTTCTACCAGACATGCACTGAGTAACACAGTGACAGCAGACTTGTGAGCTCTTCTTTCTTATCCACTCCTTTGGGAGAGATCTGTATGTGTTGTGCAGTATCTGTCCAACCAAGTGAAAATATCATATTTCAAAGTAATTTTTATAACCCATCCTCCCAGTTGAGGTTGTAGAGGCTCCATCCCTGGAAACATTCAAGGTCAGGTTGAGCAGGGCTCTGAGCAACCAGATCCAGTTGAAGATCTCCTTCCTCATTGCAGAGGGCTTGGACTAGACCTGTAAGGGTCCCTTCCAATCGAACTGATTCTATGATTGTAATTACAACACATTGGAATTTATACCTCAAATCTTCCACTGAGTCCCAGTGGTTCAGTTAAGTCAAACTGGTATTTCCACTGGGTGCCTGACTCTTACCTTTGTCATGCTTCTCCCTCACTTTCCTGTTCTATCAGCAGATCATGCTCCCATATGCTCTGGAAGACTCTCAGCTTCCTGACCAGAAACAACTCCAACGCTGAGTTCCCTAATCAATATATTCACACATATCCTTTTTTAACCTAAATCATTGCTTGGAATCCATCTTTGCTGTTTCACCTAGAATAAGAAGTCATATAGTTAATGACTGCTTGAGGCACAAATAGGCCATCCACGAACTTATAACAACAATTAAACAGTGGAAATGTGTCTCATCTCAAAACAGATTTATTTTATTTTCTCCTTTGTCTCTCTTTTCAGGTCACATCTTTCCTTAAATTGTGCATGTTTATACAGCACTTAACACAGTGGGGGTCCAGTCTTGGCTAGAGTCTCTGGGCAACAAACATTACAAACATTAAGTAAAAACATTACACATGCTTTATGCTGATGCAGATAATAATGTCTTTAGAAGAGGAAATTTCATTATATAACATGACAAATGTGATCAGCTGAAACTGTGGTCTCACTGCTTGCATACATTGCAGTATTAACTGTGTTCTTAAGAGTTATGTTCATTAAATAAAGTACTAAACTGCTAAATATTGGACCATATCTGTAGGCACACAAATATGTGAGCATAGATCACAAGTTATTACTCCTGTCTTCCTAATGTTTGTTTTCCTTGTAAGCAGTTGTTACACCTGTCAAAGAAAGCCACATAAATCCAAAGAAAGAGGCAAGAACTACATGGCTGGGAAGAGAAAGACACACAGTTCAAGGCACAGCTTCCTTATTAAAATATAATTGCTGACACAAAGAGGTTCAAAAGCTCTTGCAATACAACAAATCCTTTGGAGGACTGAGACTCGGAATGAGTCTCGCCACAAGCACCCCACCAGCCCCTGTGCCATTTGCTGTGCTCAATTCCCTGTTGAGCCCTGGTGCTGGAGGGACATATCCCCAGGCAACAGGGCACCTCTGCCCAGGACCAGCCTCCTGCCCTTGGCTGTTCCTGCCATGCATAATCACTGCCGCACTCTTTAGGGCACAGCATGTGCACGTCATGTCCAAGACTGGTCTATGCACTATCACTGGTAAAGCATGAAGCAACAGAGGGAGCAGGATTTGCACTTACTCCTCTCACTTCTCTCAGAAGCCTTGGCACTGAGATGAACCATGCTCCCCATGCTTGTTCTCTCTTGCATTGCAGACCTTGCAAACAAATGGCTACACAAATCCAGACACATGTTGGTCTTCATTTTGCACTCAAATAGAAAAGACAGGAAAATCTAAGAGCAGCTCAACCCTTGGGGAACTCTCCCATGACCATCCCACACCCACCTGCTCATGGTATGCACCTGAGAGATGTCTTTGAACACTGCCAGGCTGAGGAAGGAATTGACCTGCATCTCCCTCTTCCAGGGATAGATTTTTTATGGAACACCACTCTTTCTTCTTAGCATCTACCTTTTAAAATGAAATATCCACACCTCCTGCACTTCCTCCTGCATTTACTCTTGTCACTGAGTAGTCCATGGGCACCTAGATGAGCTAGGAACAATTAGCAACCCTGCCAAGGCCATCTGAACAGCACAGACCATACATTCATGTGCTCCTGAATACTGAAATGCTTATACGTGAGATTGTCACAGCAGAGGCAGTTTCAATCATGTGCATGTCCTTTACTGCTCTCCAGTTCTCAGCTGACTCCTTCTACCACTGATTAGTGTATGTATATAGTGGATAGATAATGCAAAACAAAACCGTGAGAAACTTTGAGTTATTACCTAAAAACTAATTGAATATTTCAGATTTTGTTTTTCCTCTAAGTAACTGAAGTAGATTAGTTGTTTTATTTTGTTTAAAAGTGCAGAGAGATGGGGTTTGTCTTCAAATTTAACTAGGGACATTATTAGTACATCTTTTAAAGCTAATATTTATAAAAGGACAAAATCAGACATCATTGTCATCTGTCACTGAGGCTCTACCTGACTTTAGCTTTGCTCTGCACAACTATGCTTAAAACAAAAGCCTAACCACAGACACACAGCTCTGTGATCATTTTCTTCAAACAATGGAACCAAAAACTTTTCAAAAGAGATTAGCGACATTCCCTTTTTGAAAGCTGACACTGATGCTTTACAATATAGCCCAGCAAGAAATAAGCAAGTTGACTGAGGCATTGCAGCTGAAGAGGGGCATCTTCCTATTGCATCTGTAACAGTTGGCAGCTCTTGTCAGTACAGACATGAATGTTTTAACTGCTGAGCTTTACACATCAGCTAATCTCCTACCCAAAATTAAAGCTGGGAAAAATGGCCATAATTGACAGGAAAGTTTCTTTGCCTGTCTCCTGCCCAGTTGCCTAACTTTTATTACAGCATAAAAGAGAAATTACTTGATTCTACCAATGCAATACACATGCTTTACTGGGGCTCCTTTCTGCCTCAGGCGTGGCACAAGTTTAGCTATTATTCTCAGGAGACCTATGGAAGAGATTATCCGTATGATGAAAAAAAAGAGGAGGGGGAGAAGCAGCCAACAAGCAGCCTAACCTTGCATTATCCATCTGCAGAGTCACTCAGCTGTCTGCTCTGAACTGTGTCCATAGAGCAAATGTTCAATGCTGCTGTTAGTAATGCCACTCTCATTCACTCAGCACTGATGGGCACTGCAATCATTACAGAAAGATTGTTCTATCTTCTTTATTTTAAGCATCAGCCTTCCAGCCTTTTCACATTTCCACGGAGGAGCCTTTCCAATTGGAGGTCAGATGAGATACTGCTGCTAAGACAGAAACACTCGTAGTATACTAAATATCTGACTTACACCTGGGGGAGGTATTAAAATACACCAAATACAGAAATGGACTATACTTGCTGATGCACTGCACTTCAGAAAAAAATTAATTTGATTTTTTTTCTTTTTTTTAATAAAAACTTGTTAGCTTTGAATCAGCAAGATCATGAAGACCAAGATCTTTAAAAGTTTGTATTATAAATGCATATTTTCAGTTCTCTTACACACAATTGTTCAATAAGCATCATTGAAACATTTCCAGGTGAAGAAGAGGTTAATTGTTCAGTGAAATGACAGAAGGTAAGCATAAAAAAATAAAGATCCATGATGCATATAAAAGAATTGGGAGACTTGGCTTTGAAATGGCTTCCATTACTCATGAGTGACAAAGCCTCAAGAGAATTTTACAGGTCACCCTAGGTGTCAATGAGACTGCCATGCCCCAAGACACCAATAACTTTTGCATCCCTCCACCTGTATTGCTGCATTTCCTTAGTGCCACAGGTCTAACAAGCTCAGAAGAAAATTAAATTGTAACTCCTAAAATAGAACCTAGTTCAAGCCAAGCACCATTCCATTCTGGAAGTTAAACCCTGCTGGGAATCTCACCTTCCTAATAATTTTCTGGCCCATAAGAATTTGGAGCACCAGGCAGAAGTGAGGCTTATACCACTATTAAAATAGTCCCTTTCTTGACAACTGCTACTGTCTATTTTAAGCAGATTTCATGCAGGTCACGTGATTATTGAGGTTCAGGATTGCATCAAACGTCCCAACCACAGCATTGTTAATGGTCTTGTCTTACCAAACATTTTGGAAGCTGCTCTGGGAGTGTGCCAATAAATCCAGCAGGGAAGAATTTGTGGGCAGAGAGGCACAAGTCGAAAGTAGAGTGTCAATTAAGATTAAACACATAAATATAACCTCCCGTTCATATACTGTCCATACAACTAAATGCTATGGAGACAGTAAGATCAGCAACTCAGACCATTCACAGTCTGCAGCTTGGGTACTTCAAGAAGGAACTGTAACCACCAGTGAATGGGAGAACATAGATTAGGATATTCCATACAGAAAAAGAGCAATTTATGCCTGAGTCTGGACAGTCTGTGCCTGTGTCTGGAACAGACTTGTGCAGAAAAGGCAACCAGAGAAAGCCAGAAACCTTCTCCAAGACCTACAAGTTTCCTCCAGCTAGGGATGAGCAAGTGCCCCCCTGGCAGGAAAGCATATGAGTTCATGGGTCAGTCTCTCAGAAAGCAGCCCTGACCTGCACGGTGGCCAAAGATGGGAGAAATCAGCCTCTACTGACTCTCATACAAACTTTACACGGGATGATGTTACAAGAGTTGGCCTCCTTACTACACACTTTGAAAATATACAGCCTATGTCCTTTACGTGTATGTTTATATTAAAAATAATCCTACCTGCCAGTCATAATTCTCACTCGTGCCTAATCAGTGTAGTCAGGCTGAAAGATATTTGTAACTTTTCCTACAGAAAATATTTATTACTGAATTCAAACATTTAGTTTCATATGGACAGAATAAGAACTGTATTACAAAGCACGACATTTTCATGTGGGTATATTACTTATTGAATTATCATTATGTCAAAAGGTCTGTATTTCATAACACAAAACATTGAAAGGCCGTCACTTGGGTATTGTTTTTCACTCATGCTGGGGAAATAATATTAAAGGGCCACTGTTGACCCGAAGTTTGACCATTTCTACACACAAAAGCAGGAATTAAAACAAATTTAATGCTATATATCATCTTGCCACTTTTTGTGACTTTTATGACCACAGTTTTCAATTAAATTTTCTCTCTTTCACTGATCACCATGCAAAAAGACAAGAGGGGAAGCTGATTAAGGCTTTGTCAAGACCTGTCACATTTAATAACAGTGGGTTCAGGTATCACCTTCTAAATCAAACAAAGCCCAGTGGTCTGAGCCCTAGATTTCCTACCCTGCAAAGAGACCTTTACACAGAGAAACCCCTAGCATCACAGGGAGTTAGCAGAGATTTAGGATATAACTGACTGTGATAACAGGCACAACACAGGCAGTGGAAATGTGGACTTAAGAACAAAACAAAAGGAAGAGGTGCCAGAAAATGGGGAAGAAAGCCTCTGCTACTGCTTGTCCGTAACACTCTTAAATACTACCTGTAGCAATGTGAAACGTAAAGTATTGTAGACAGAATAACTATATTTATGTTGGTGGTCACCCTCTATCACCACTTTCAAAAGAGGTACAGAATAGCAAGTCTTTTTTCAAAAGGCTGCTACTACACAGGGCATAAAAGCAAGATGTCAAGTTAGATTTTGAGATCTCTATTAGTTTATGTTATCTGTGATTTCTATACATTTCCCCGCTGAGGGCAGGTTATGCCTTAACAAGTTTAAGTGCATTGACTTTGCTTTTAGGCTATCCAAAACCCTTGTTTAAAATTAGTTTTGAAGTAGTGATAACCCTAAGGTAAACAAGATCTAGTCAGAAATGCCTACTGAGTGCCTTCAGAAATAAATCTACTCCATGTGTGAGATTCCTCTCATCTCACTTTTGTAATCTAAAATGTAGGCATATGGTTGACACTAATGGTCCCTCTGTAATTTAGAAATTGGCATGCAGGTCTGTTCCCAAGAGTGATTCATTTAATCAGAAAATAAATCAGATACACATTCTGCTGGAAGTGCCTGGTCTTTCTCCACTGCCTACAAAAAAAACCTCAAGACAACCTCTGCAGTTAATGTTAAAGAAGAAACACTCATCTCCAAACACTTATATGGTGAATGGTAAGGGAGAAAAAAAACTTACCCTCATTGTCTATGGAGTCCACAGGGTTACAGGTAATTTTGAAATATGAAGTTCTCTGATCTAAAGATTTCCCAGCAGCCAGTTTCCAGTATTTTTTCCTATTCTGGCAAGCTTGTATAGACCAGAATTACTAAGAGGTGAATGTAGGCCAAATAGATACAGCAATACGACATTTTATAGGCAGTTTTTTAAAATAAAACCAAATGGTTTTATTCACAACTTATGCAAATTGGAAAGAGGTTTAAATTAGAAATGGAACTGAAAAAGAAGACACTTATAGAATAGCATGGGCATTCACACAAGGAATCAAAAGTTACTGGCATAACTCTGGGAAAAAATAGGTCTGAAGAAAAGATGGGAGGAATTATAGAACAACTCAAAGGAGATGAATGACAGTTTATCACATTTGCACTCATTTTCTAACACAACTTTTAAGCTCACAGAGACTAAAACTCCTAGTATATGCCTCAAAAGGCTTCTTCTTTATGAGTAATCTATACCCTCAAGGGATGCAGCTTTATGCATGGTCTTATACAGCACTTTGACTAAAGGATATATATTTTCTCCCCAAAATTTTATTCCTGGGTGAGAAAACAGACCTGCAGGCCTTCATTTTCCCAGTTTGGAGTGGAATGTGAATTAATTTTTCACAGTTTCATAATTTAAAAATGCAAAAGGAGTCTGGTGTCCCACTTAACACAGATTGCAGTACTTCAGTCAGAAGTATCTTCAGTACCTGCCTTTTGCTTCTCTACCACAGAAGGTAATGGCAATGAGACAGAGAAAAACTTTGCTTGCTGTGATTAAAGCTGAATTAGATTGTGTTCCAGTGTTATGCTTTCCAGTCACTTACTGCACAGTCTTTGGATTTTGGAAGAGAATGTCTGCATTTTTTTTCCTTCTATTTTCATCTAAAAAGGACATAAATCCATAGAACTATTCATTAGAAAAGCTATTCCACAAACAATTTTTGTAAATCCATAGCTTTCAGATATACATGCAGTGAATAATATGCATTTCTTACACAAGAGGACAAAAAACCAGTCTTCATGCAAGCCCGAAGTTTGAATAGATTGTTACTTTCGGTATTGGCCATTGCTGAGTGTTTACAGAGAAAAAACAAACTATGCAGAATGAGACCAATTATGAAATAATATGTCACTGAAATGTATTTTTTTCCCCAAACAGATTATTCTATGCCCTGAAGCACAAAGAAGATAATTCCCATTATTTTTGTCTAACATGATCTTAGTTCTTTTAGATGATTACTCACAGAAGCAATCAATCTTCTTGGATTACAAAACCTATTTCAATATTCAATATGCAGTGACAATCAGATGCTCAGGTCTACATCTGGGATGTCAAGTGTATATCCTAAAGCTCTCAGAGAGGTAGACTGTTACTCAGCGTGCTAGAATACATAATTTTAGTCATAGAGGATCCCTTATGAGTAAAAGCAGAACTACTCTTAAAAGGTATTTTGTGGCATATGAACTCTCTTATTTGGTCAAGGACTCTACCCACACATGAGACTAAACCGTCTTGAAATATAAATGACAGCATAAACTAATCCTCACACACTTAACATATACATAGACATCCTATTTATAGGCTAAAGGTGAAAAAAAATTAATATGCTGCAGAGAAAAAGTATATCTGTATTTATACAAGAATCACCAAGACCTCTAACACCACATGAAAATTGCAGCTGCAGGAGAACAGAATTTTTTCCCCAGTAGGACTCTGGAAAGTGTACCTTCCACATATTTGATTAGATAAATTGCCAGCAACTGTACTCTTTTGGAGGTTCTTTTACATCTAATTGTAATCCTAACAGGCCTATGTCACCATAGCCTTTGAAGCCATAAATCTTATCATTGACATCTTTACAGCTTTTTTGTTTCATACCCCAAGCACAGCAAAATTGTCAGATCAGTTCATGAAGAAGTGACAGGCTATTGTTCTTGCTTGCATTCGTGAGCACGTCATTAACACAAATTTAATGCCCATAACATTTTAGCGGCTTTGATTAGGTATAGAAATCTCACTACACTGTGTAAGGGACAAAAGTGCATTACAGAACATAAGTGAATGCTCATAAAAATCCAATCATTATATTTTTAAAGGGAAACTAGAAAAAAGCTAGCAGCTTCATTAAAAGCAATCCATTCCAGCTGGTCTTGAAGGATAAATATTTTTGTTTTTAAGAAGAATACATGAATTATTTATTTGAGTCAAAAGAGAGCAGTACATTAATCCAGGTTCTCTACCTTCTGCCCAGATTCAGCTGACTGTAGGCTATAAAATTACTCAAGGGAAGTTAGTTTCATTTGGATTAGCACACATATTTAGTGTATAATAACTCACAGTACAGAAAGATCTCACACTGGGACTGAGAGAATGCCTTTTAATAAAAGAGATCTGGATTGCAATGAAGCCATGAGAATTTCTAGTCAATGGTGTATGAAATACAATTTAAAAATTGGTTATTCCATAACCTATGTTTCAATATCATCTTAGAAAAAAAATAGACTTCACTTGCACTGCAGTGCAAGCTGACTGCAAGTAGTAAAAAAAGAGCAACTGAAGCATCAGGCTGTTCTATAGGGCCAGAAGCAAGGAAAGCCTCAATGCAGGAATAAATGTCAATACCTAAAGCATGTTAAAACAAAGGGGTTTAAGCAGAAATTTACAGTTCAGTTTTTGGTAGTGTTTCCTCAGTTCCCTAATCAGTCAGTAGCACTAATATTTTTTCAGTAATCACTTCATATTTACAGCCCACTGCTTTCTCACATTCAGAAAAATACTAACAGGGAGGTACCATGTTCACATTTGTCAGTATGAAGCTGTTTCAGGGATTATAGAGCTGCTAAGGTCTACAGCCAGTGGTAGGATTAGAGTGCTGTGGGCACAAAAACCCAACCAACAAACCAACCAACCAAAAAACCCTAATGAATTTAAAAGAGTCTAAAAGGACAGGAAAGAAGGAGTTTCCTGATAAAGAACTTTGCCTGAGATTTGGTATTGGAATTTATTCCTGTCTTGCAATTTAATCATCCTTAATCTTTGCCTGTTTGTTCCATATACTTCCCTATCTTCCCTACCACCACAGAGCTAACTTAGAAAGTGCAGTTTTCAGAACAGGGATGTCACTCTAGTACCCTAAATGAATTACAGATTTATAAATATATAGGAATTCAGAATGATCAGCTTGTAGCACACCAACCACATATGCCCTCTGTTACATGATTCAGATTATTAAACATGTGAGTTTTTCTCATAAGCCTCTTGAGCTGAAAAGGCGTTCATCTCAGCTCTGCAGGCTGCCTCTGTGGCTGGAAGGTTAAACATATTTTTAGGTTCTGAAATACTACTCCAGTGTAGTCAGTATTCTGTGCCCACACACATTCCCTATGCCTTCAACAGGGCTTCTACAAGTGACTCTAGGAATATGTCCTCACTCAAAAGCCAAGGCAGCCTCTTAAAATTTCTTTGCAAATGAAATCCAAGAGGAGAGCCTGCAGGGTTTCCTAGGCATAACTGAAGCCTCCTCTTGAAGAGGCTTTGGAAGAGACAGCATTTACAGCGTCTTGTTTGCATGAAAAATGTAAACCATCAGGGTGATGTTTGTGCACAGTGAAAAGTATCATGCTTACCCTGTATTCAAAGTGTCCAGAGGGCTTTCAGATCAGAATTTTTTCAAAGTGCAAGCACAAAATTATTTTTTTTCCTAGCTGCTGGCTCTGAAAACTTCAACTGAAAGTTGATCTGAAGGGCTTACATTTATTGCACATTGCAAAGATTTTGTGAGCCAAAATGCAGTCTAAATTACAGATATGAAACTGCATTTGTCCACAAGGTCTTCATTTCTACCTTGGAAATCTGTCCTTGTGTCTGAAGCTCTGTTAACAATTGCTGATACTGTATGAGCCCTGTGGAATCCATTTTTCCATCCTATAACCACAGGTTCTGTGATTCAAGCAGAAGTAAAGCTGTAATAAAACCTCTTTATCTGTGATAGTGGTGACCGTCACTGCTCAGTCAGAAAATGTCATTTCTATTCTTATTTCTCAGATACAGCTACAACTCCAGGAACTACCATGAAATTAATTACATAACGGAAGTGGTATTCCCAAAAAATAACAAATAAATTTTTGAAAATACAATGAAATGGTCTTGTCAGAAAAATACTGGTTTTCATATGTGGCTTCTGGTACTAATTTCACACTAAAAACAAGGAGGAAAATGCCAGTGTTAACTTCAGCTCAATCATTTGGGGGGACACACCATAGCTGGCAGCTGTAAGATAACACACATTTCAGGTAGGCACAGAAGCATGGGGGAGCTGCCATAAGTTCACCACAAAACCACAGCTGTGTTAGCCCAGTTGGAGTCCCTGATAAGTGCTTTCTATAGCTGTAAATCCATACACCTCATGAAAATCTGCTGTTACTTTGTGTAAATGCCTAGCACTCTTTAGCCTACGTGACCTCTCTAATACAGAGACATGTAAAGTGATAGCCAGATTATTTCGATTTCTCCTCCATCAATGACTACAATATTCCTTTGGAGTTACACTCTATTAAGAAACACAAGCAGAGATCAATACTCAGATCTTTATCTGTTTCAACTTTATTTGCTTATTCCCCACTGTGCTTTCTGTGGGGGAATGATATCCAGTACTTTCTGGTTTACGGGATTTTGAACTACACCAAGATAATACAGTTCAGGAGAACTGTTCACCTGAATACTAAACTCATGTGTGCAGGGCTGAAATTAAGATAAAACTTTGTTTTATTGGTAGAGAAAGAAAGTAAATTCAGAGTCTTTTTCTCTGCTCTAATCTTAGTGTTTTCTGCTCAGTCTGTATGAGGTAAGAAATCTCATACCTTGCTGTAAAACCTCCATTAGATCCTCCGTGGTAGGACTTTACAGCAGCCTTTGAGCTTGAAGGCAATGGATGAGGGAGGTGGGAAGAGCCTGCAGACCACTCTGGATAGACAGTCCTTTCCCAAATTCCTTTGCCAAACAGGGGCACAGCCCCTCACCCTCCCTTCCCTCCTCCCCAGCCTCTGGCCTGCTGTCTCTCTGCTAAAAGTTATTGATCTCAACCTTTTCCAGCAGAAGGCCTGGTACAGTATCTTCAGGCAAAATCATTAAGTTACCTTAAGTGTCTCACCTCCTGTGTGTGCATCCTTATGAAAGCAAGGCTCTTCCTCCACCAGATGCTGATGAGAAATACAAAGCAGTAACATCTCCCACCATCCACTACTTACCAGCTGGAGCACAGGTGGGAGAGGGCTGGCTGAAGGCATGTAGGTATTTCTTTAGACTTTCAGATCTTCACAGAGAGGTGAGGAGAGAGGCCTGAGTTCCTGGAACCACAAGTCCCTGCTAGCAGAATCACGAAATTATGGAATCATTGAATTCAACCATTAGACTAGCACTGCTAAGTGCACCACTAAACCAAGCCTTTAAACTCTACATCTACCTGTCCTTTAAATACCTCCAGGGATGAGGACTCAGCCACCTCCCCGGCAGCCTGTTCCAATGCTTGATAATCCTTTCCCTGAAGATTTTTCCTTAACATGCAGTCTAAACCTGCCCTGGCACAACTTGAGGCCATTCCCCCTTGTCATGTCACTTGTTGCCTGGGAGAAGAGACAGAGCCTCTCCTCACTACAGCCTCCTTTCAGACAGTTGTAGAGAGCAAAAATGTCTCCCCTGACCCTCCTTTTCTCCAGGCTAAACATCCCCACCTCCTTCAAGCTGCTCCTTACAAGACTTGTTAGCCAGACCTTCATCAGCTTTTGCTGCCTTTCTGAGGACACACTCCAGCCCCTCAATGTGATTCTTGTAGTGAGAGACCCAAAACTGAACACAGGATTTTAGGTGTATCCTCACCAGTGCCAAGTACAGAGGGACAATCACTGCCCTGGCCCTGCTGGCCACACTATTGCTGGTACAGGCCAGGATGCCTTTGGCCTTCTTGGCCACCTGGGCACACACCAGCTCATGTTCAGCTGGCTGCCACCCAGCACACCCAGGTCCTTATCCAAGAGGCAGTTTTCCCTCTGCTGTCTCACAAGCCTGTGGTGTTGCATGGGGTTGTTGTGATCCAAGTGCAAGATCTGGCACCTGGCCTTGTTGGACTTCATAGAATTGGCCTTGTCCCATCAATCTAGCCTGTCCAGATCCCATGGCAGAGCCTTCCTGCCCTCCAGCAGATCAACACTACTGTCCAACTTGGAATAGTAGTACATTCCTGAGCCCATGGGCTGCTGAAGGACAGTCAAACCCAGGCACAATATTGTGCTAATGCAACTCTTAAGCACGGCTCCCTCTGCACACATCTGCATAATTACAACCCAGACACTTTCAAATTGTATTTCGAGTTTTCACAAGAGCAGAAATTTGTATTTTTGGCAAAGGTACCCGCACCAGAATCACTGTGTGCTTATATTCCTAGCACTTCCATGCTTTCCTGTCTGTCTTGGGACTTTACGATATGGCTCCTTGCCTTGCTCTTCAATTTTTCTGTGAGCAAGAATTGATCTGTCCTCACCAGGGCTTTTACAAGCCTTTATTCATTTGCAGGGCAAATATCCAGTGAATCTCAGTTGGAGTACCTGCATTTAGATTTATTCTTCCAACATGCCCACCCCATTGTGTGGGACTTAGTAACACACCCACATGCTTAGGAGGGGCGTTCATGCTTTAGAAACAGGCATGCATCCAAGAGCTGTGCTGGATCAGGATCAGAGTATTCGCCACCAGATGGCACCCAGAGGTGGAAAGTTTTTATTCCCTTTATTACATACTTTTATGATTTTCTTGTGCAGTAGTGACTAGACACAAGAGTATTAGATACTATCCCAACAGCTGTGATTGTTTCTCATCTGTTAAAGGCAATACAACATTTTAAAACCAAATTATTTATCATTTTTATCCAAGTAGTCATGTGAAAGCAGGCACATCAGGAGCACAACACGAGTCAGACATATGTTCCAACACCACATTCCCCCTCTGTTCAGACCGGCTAGCCTGCTGCATGTTCTCATGCTTGAAGATCCAGCACAACCCTGCAGATTTCATTTAATTTCATCCACAAGCACTCCCAAGCCACAGGACTGGGGACTGAGATGGAAAGACTGAATGGCATCAGAGGCACCAAGATGAGATGCCTTAACTGCTTTCTGTGTATCACGTCACTGAGAGACACAGGTTAATAAGTAGGTCTGAGCACATTGTCTGCAGCATCTCCTTCTGAGAACTTAGCAACAAATAATTACAGTTTGTACGATGTCAAGCTGTTGCCATGTCAGTAATACCAACTCTATTTTATAGTTCACATTTCCAAAGCCAAATGCCACTGTGCTGTGATCACAGGTATTCTCAGGCTGAGCCACATAGACACAGTTTTAAACCTGTTAATGTTTATAGGAGCTGTTGTCCAACACAGCGGGAGGTGTGCTGGAGAGTTTTTTCGGCCTACCTAGCAGAGCCTGAAAATGAGCCTGAAAGCATTCGGGCATGCTATCACAGAAGCTCAGCACCTCATGGAAATACCTCCTGTCTATGGGCAACAGGCCATACTCACATGGATGTTGAGTCACAGAATCACAGAGTAGGAACAGACAGGATTTAACAAGAGGGGAAAAAAAAAAGCCAAAACACAACACAAAACCAGTGCTATGTTTTCTTCTAATACAGTAGAAGGTATCCAGATCTCCAGAAATCTTCATGGCCGTATATTCCCTACTCCTATGGCAAGTCTGTATTCTTAGCATTACAACTCACCAATAATCGTTCTTTTACTTACCTTTTTTTTTTCCCCCAGTTTGTGCCACCTTAATCCCTAATAGAGGCCACTACTATTATTAGTATTATTATGCAACTCAGAACAATTCATCTAAGTAATCTCCAGTTTTCAGGTATCTTTATTCAATCACATATTAAGCAGGTTCCACTATGAAAGAGAGGTTCTGATATGGAAAGGTGCACACACATACAGGTTTAATAGTTAAAAGCTGTTTGTACTGTTTTTAAACACTGACAGTGAAATTCAGTGTAGACAAATATAGAAGGATGCAAATAGAGAAAGGCAATCTAAGTTTTACATCTGTAGGAGAGAGCGTAGAGCTGACCCCTGACCAGATTTTGATCTTCAGCTCATAATAAATAATTTAAAGAAAACATCAGAATGATGCTGAGCAGAAGCCAAAGTAAATGTTCAGAATTATGAGAATTTTACCATAGTAGCTGGTATCATGCTGTGTTTTGGATTTGTGATGAAAACAGTGTTGATAACAGAGAATTTTTAGCTATTACTGAGCAATGCTTTCACAGAGCGTAACTTCACAGAGTTTCTCATGCTCCACCACCAGTCAGTTGGCTGGGGATGCACAAGAATTTGTGAGGGGACACAGCCAGGACAGCTGACCGCAAGTGACCAAAAGGATGCTTTGTGGCATCATGCCCAGCATACAAAGATGGAGGAAGAAGCAGCAATTGGGAGATGTTCAGAGTCATGGAGTTTGTCTTCCCAAGTCACCATTATGTGTGATGGAGCCCTGCTTTCCTGGGGATGGCTGGACACCTGCCTGCCCATGGGAAGGACTGCCTGAATTCCTTGCTTCATTTAGCTTGTGTGCACAGCTTCTGCTTTACCTATTAAATTTAAACTGCCCTTATCTCAACTATGAGTTTTCTCACTTTTACCCTTCTGATTCTTTTCTTCATTCTACTGTGGGAAAGTGAGCAAGCATCTATTTGGGCTGAGCTGCCTACCACAGTAAACCCTGGTATGCCACTACATACATCTCTTCATGAATACTCTGTGCTGTTCTTGTGCCCCTCTCCACAGCAAAAAGGAGATGAGAAAAGATAGCAGAGAAACAAAACAACATTGAAGCCAATTGCAGAAGTTGTCTGAAGCCTTTTCCAGAACTATTCCCATCACAGGGAACAACTGAAATTACTAGTATTATATCCAGAGCCCAGATGAGGGTGCATTGCAGAAGAGATCTATGGAACTGTGAAGATGTGAACAAGGAGCAAATGCTCAGAGTTCACCAGCACAAACTGACGAACCTGTGGCAGGTAAAAGTAAGCATGGCAGAAATATGTGCAGCAGAACACACAAAGCAGTGAATTCACATGAGATTAGAAGGGGATTGAACAAAGAAGAGAACACCAAAGACATGATATGGTTCAGGAAGACTGTGAGCTGCAATATATTAGAGCATAACCTAGGGAAATATCACACTGTGTTTTCTCCTCTCTTACACACTTCCCTGCACCTTGCTTCTCAAATTAAGGCTGTTCTTGCATCCATTTCCATTTTTAAAGGGTTACAGAAAGCAGTTGCCTGGTTTGTCACCTGTGTGGTAAATGTCGTGGTGGTTTCTAATGGAAATATTCATTTGCAGGATGCTCAAAAATCCATATATATAATAAGCTTCTATTTAATAGAAGAACCTCAACCAAATGGATTAATCAAGCTCTTCTTGTTTGTGGGGAATCATTTATGAGCACAGTGCTTTGCAGATGGGTTAATTCTTCGTCCTACAGATCTTCAAAACACAATGTAGACGTAGAAGACAGTCCACGTGAGAAGTATAACCTAGTGCTTGCCACTGCCTTGTCACTTCCCAGGACAATTTTGTTGTATAGCCTAAACCGCAGAAATAGAGTAAACTCCCATGGAGAAAAGGACAACCAAAGTAGGGACAGTGATAAAAGATTAAGCAAAAAAGAAAACACCAATAAAGCTAACAAAGATCGCCAGAGAAGACTCACAAGGAGGAATTGTTATCAACAGGCCTGGGTCAAGAAAAAAATCATGGTTAAAGGAAATACAGCTTTCATTTGGGGAGGTGAAAGAAAACTGAAAAGGAACTTTTAACTCCTGGTCCTCCAAAAATTATCTGATAAAAAACCCTCACAGATAAACAGGTGCAAATAACTTTTCTGCCCAGTGGTCTCTCAGTTCAATAGTTCTCAAGAAACTGAACTGGCCAATCTAATTTATTAGGTTATTAACCCCAAGAAACTAGGTTTTACAGAGCCCTAGCAACCAAAAACCACTAAGAGAGGGTCTTCGCTTACATATTGCTTTTATCCCCAAGGTCTCACAAATTCTTAAAGCACATTTGCATCAGTCTAAGAACAGTAAACTGCCTTCCTCTCACAAAGCTCCAGCTACAAAAAGCACAGAGAGGAGCCATTTGTGCAGCAGAGAGGCTCTTACCTGGAAGGAAGACTCCTGGTGATAGGACAGAGAAGAAAACCCTCTTGTGATTTACTGCTGCTTGGTGAACAGACATCACCCTAAATCACATCAATTAGTTTAATTTAGAGTTTCACAGACCAGTACACAGTGGCAGGAATGCAATACTGCAGTGCAGAGCAAACGGGAAATTGCTAGTGGGCATTTTTTCATTCCTGTTCATCATAAATCTGAGTGGATGAAAAGTGTTGGTATTTTCCTGACTGTAACTGAGTACCAAAGCTGATACCTTAAGGAACAAATATAGAAGCACAGGAAGGACTGTGAATGAAGAAAATGTAAAATATTAATGAGAAAAATGCTGAATTGGCTTAAAACAAGAGGACCTAGACCCTGTAGCCCAGAGCAAGCCTGGAGACTGGCCACAAGTAAATGCAAGATAGATATTTAGGTGGGTCTGCAAATTTGGAGATTTCTTTATTTATATTTTGACATTGCTTCAAACTGCGTTTCACATGGAGCCCTCTAAATCCATAAGAAAAGCATAAACACTCAAACAGTGGATTTCTTTTATCCCATCCTTCTTGTGATTAAGCTGGAAGGCTGTCAAGGATGGACGTCAGAGTGAAATAAGTTTAGATTTGAATTATAGGTGCAACGTCTTTTCTAGGCTGTTTCTGAGCTTCTCCTACACTGAGAGTGCTGGGGGAGGGACAGTTTGGACAGCTCCAAGACCACACAAATGGGCTCTCAGTGTGGGATGAAGCATCCCTTTGGAGAGCTAATTGAAAGAAGCGGTTCCGCAATGGCTGCTCAAGGCCAGATCTCTATTGAAGACAGTTTGGCCAACACAACTGTTGACAAAGCAGCCAATATCCGAATCAGCTGCTTGAGCCAGCCTCTCACACTGTCTTCCTTGCTCAGGCTGGAATACAGAAATCACAGGTCCCTGCGTAGTGCAGTGGTTCCTGGTGCTGCATGTCTACATTCTGGGCAAGGAAACCCTCCAGTTCTGGAAATGCAGCATGCTGGCAGTTGATTCCAGTGTATTGAGAAGTGCTAGATCTAATAATTCTTATTTATAGGTTAATATTGGGACTATTTGAGAGATAATATCTATTGTTAGATCAAACTGCAGTAGCTGCAAATTGTTTAAAAAGGAGGTGTAAATCTACATGTGTTCAGAGATTTAGTTCCTCAGCTGGATGCTTGCAAAGTCTGCAAATTGGGTGCTGTTTGTACTGATTTAAACTTCTTTTACCACATTAGAACCAGCTCTATGGGAGAACGAGTGTCCTCTTCCTCTCAGTGCAGTTAACAAAGCAAAATGATCAGAGTATTTTCCCTGCAAAATTCCTCATTTAAGGATGTTGACAGACAAGCAGAAAATGATATGGTGGGGAAAGGAAGAATATTACTCCACAGATGAATTTTTTTTCCAGGATGAGAAATCAGATTCCTCAATTTACAGTGATGTGTAATGTCATATCCATCTAAAAATAAATAATATAAATTTATATCAGAGTAGGTCATCTTTACATTTTCTGAGTAAATTAAATCAGATCTGATCTGGAATTCACTGACACAAGCAGTGAACTCTAAAATGCTCTTTTCATCCAGACACTGTTCATAGAAGAACTGCACTCAAATTATTTTCACTCTTTGCACCAACTTAAATGGCAAAGGAAGGAAGATGCAAAAGTGCACAAGGGCATATAATTTTTTTCATTCTGATAATTTAAGATATTAGTGGTATAAGCAGCAGCTATTTTAAGAATGGAATATATGCACTTCCTTCTACGCCTTTCCAAAACCACTTTTCTTACTGTACCTAACAGTCTTTGCAGTGCTCTCCACAAATTATAAACATAATTAATTGATTGTGGTCTGTATTAAACTACTCCAGCAGGGGACATCACATATGCAGCTGTCAGCTGCAAAACTCAATTCTGTCCTTCAGAGCTTTGTCTTCCACATTTACATTATGCTGCACCTGGAAGACATTTTTCACCATTACCAGATACACATAAACCGTAGCTTTATAGAAAGTATAAATAAACATACAGAGGAGCTAGTCATTGAGACTCAAGCATCTATTACAGACAGTCATCAGCACCAGACACCACTAGACATACAGCAAAGGACCATTTTATTAATTCTGTGAAAGTTTGCAAGTCTCCTACCTAAAGATCAATTGTCTCAAATTTTCACTTCTTAAGCTCATTCAATTACAACCAATATTACTTACTTCATTACTGGACCTGTTCCTCATGAGAAAGTGGTGATCATTTAATGCATCAGGCACAAACACTGCTCTACATTCCACTCATTGGATTACATCAACACCATTTTTATATGTAAGTTAGCACAGTGGAGTGTCCAAGTTTTCCCATTTGTTCAGCAGCTGAAAATATATGGCAGTACCTCAGTCAAAGTCTGCCTGCTGTCAGAACCAGATGACAATGAATGATTGGGTGACAGTGGATGACATTAATCTCCTTTTCTTGCATACGGATGATCATCAAGCATAAAATTGCAAATTTTGGTTAATCTGGGGCTTCTAAAAGTCTGCTGAAACCTGGTTTAAATGACTGCTCAAGAAAGAAGGAGTACCAAAGTTTGTAGACCAAATTACCTAATAACAGGGAAATATGCTCCGGGTAAATCAGCTTGGAAAAGTGCTTTAAATAAATAATAGTAATTAAAAATCTAAGAGATGAGTAGAAATCTGAATTGGAACTTTTTTCTACCCTGTTTAGTTAATGTGTTTTGGCACTGATTCATAGCCTTATCTCCTCTATCAGCACTAATATTTTAACTAATGTAATTCATTAAATTATGGATAAAAGCTGAGGAATGCTCATTATTTGGACCATAAGACTGGTTTAAATGTTTTAAATTGTTTTGTTCCCTGACACAGACTGCCTTGAATATGAAAACCGTTTTTTTCTTCAATTTTGTTCTAGATTTGCAATGCCTTCCTCTCTATATTTTGCTATTATAATTATACTCATTCTGAAGCCATGTTATTTGTTAAAAAAATACTAGCCTTAATCTGCTTTTATTTTACTTTAAAACACAAATATATTCTTTAAAGTGGTTATATTTCAAAGTTTCATGTCTTACAGATAGTGAAACATGGTTGGAAGATGCACTGTCATAACTCACTAGGACAAAATAACTTCATACTGCCTGTGAGTGGAGGGTTCCTTCTTTTCTTTTTTCACTCCAAGTTGCATATTCCTGGGCTCTGAGGGTCACAGGACAGAATCACTATTTATCTCCCTGAAAAGCAGCAAGAACCAAACAGAGAGTAAATAAAAATTGAGACAGAAAGTATCTCTTTAGGATATAGAAGTGCTTTGCACCATTAAATCTCCAGGAGATACAGATTCCCCAGGGACTGACAGCACACAAACCAGAGCCCATGACACACATCTCAGTCACATTGCTCCTGTGCCTGGGCTTGTCTATCAGCTGTAATAAGAAAACATTTCCACAGCATAAATGCTTAATAGTGGAGAGAGACAACGTGATTGATATAACTAGAAAGCAAATCCAGTCGTGTATTGACTGCATTATTCCACTTCCTCTGCAGCCTGACTCTGGGACTTAATGAAAGAAAAGGAGTACATTAAATTCATGCTGACAACAAAAACCAAAGCAGAGATCTCTTAGCTATTCTAGGAACCACCTGTAAAAGTTAGTTGGCTTGGAGCAGCAGTAAGCCAAAATCTTCATAGGGAAATATGTGATGATGTAATGTGGTCATCCCAAATGCACGGCTATAAAACTTTATAGCACACCACCATTTGCAAGGCACTATGAAGATTTTATGGCCATGCTTCTGGGATGAATGCTTTGCTCATGAGTGATGGAGCCACCAGTGAGTTATGTATGTCTTTGCCAGAGGAGCAGCATAGAACATAAACATTTTTATAGGACTCCACACCAGCTCATGTAGTAATCTGAGGATGGACTCTCACAGTTTTACTTATTTTTGGTCCCTATTGGAAGCACAGTGGTTAGAAACACTGTTCTGTGATATATCCATCACCATCTGACATATCCATCACCACTCCCTTCAGCAGCTATATACATAATGGAAGTTTTGTCAATTTGGCTGCACAGTTATAATGTGACTTACAGATGCCTGTGGTATTGCCATCACCACAGATACGATGGACATGTGGCCAGGAGGAGTCAAGAAGACAGCAGTGGTCACTGTCCTGGAGGACTTAACCATAGTCTCTGCTCCCATAATCTCTGCACCTCTGAACACGCTGCAGAACGAAGTGGAAATCATTCCACTGCATTCTTTTGATGGGCTCTGTGCTTTGTGGGTTTTCCGTATATCAAGTTATCCAGCCAACACACAAGACAGTCCCTACAATTAAATTGGCACTGTACAAATCTGGGCCCCATAGCTACACAGTGACCTCAATAGAAGGTAATTAATCTGTCCCATCCTCCACTTTACACTGGGCAAGTTTATCCAACAACCAGTTCCTCAGAGACCTCCTTGAAAGGAAATGCTGCTATATATATCTGGGATTTCATCTCATGTGTTAAAACGGAGCCAGGAGTCACCTTCAAAGAAGTGCTTGGGACATTATCCAGTCTGGAGACTGCCATGAAGGGTCTACAGCTGATCATTTGAAAGAAACAGAGCTAAACCTCTAAAATCCAAAACTAGTATAATTTTATGAAATCAATTAATTTATTCTCTTATGTTTGTGTATTGTATTTGTCTCTCTTACATGAAATAGTGATGGCCTTCTCTGGGAGCTAGAATTCAGGATGCATGTTGCTTTTTCTTCCATGCATCCTTAGGTAGACTTATTTTAGTAAAGAACTAATCAATACATATTAGTCTAACTGGTCATCCTTAATAGGACAAGTTAGTAGCCAGAGAAGGTCTACTGGATCCGTCTTTTTCAAGAATGTGGTTTGCTTGATTTTTAAGAGTTTTGTATTCTTTCTTCTTCACAATCTGGTCAAACTATCCATCAATTAAGAAAGAATACTTTAATTGCATGAACTTCCTTTTATATTGTGCTCCTTGACTGCTGAAGTAGTACTGCTGGGTTCTGCTACCAGTTTTAACATTTCAGAATATCGGGGACTTGGTTTGTGAAAACAGCTATTAGAAAAAGATGTCACAGCATGCACACTTTTGTTAATATATTCATTGCTGTATGTATATATGTATAAAACATATTTTAGTACTTCAAGTAAAGAAATAAAGTGCAGAACAGTTTGAACAGCAAATGTTCTTCAACCTACAGAGAGATGGGAGGATGTATTCATCAAATGGGTTGTGTAATCTATGACAAGATTAGAGGGGGCTACAAAAGAATACAAAAGAACAAGAATAACAAGAAAACCAGGACCAAGTACTTCATACTGAGCAAAACACCCCAAAGCAAATTAATTAAGGCTGTGTCACACAGGAAGTATTCATCTTGTGCAGAGTGCCACCTTGGTCTGAAAAATGCTGCACAAAAAAACCAATCCAAACCAAACAAACAAGTAAAAATGTCCCTCACATCTTCCACCCTATGCATTCTGCTTTAGAGAGAAAATGCAAAAGTTTCTGCTTTCCACCTCTTTTCACATACTAAAAGCAGTAAAGACACAGGAAGATGATACATATTTCCTGTTGTCATACGTCAACAGAGCTGTTTAATAGGCTACAGTCACGTGAGTAAAACTGCAGAAAACGCGGGGGTTTTGAGGTGGCAGTGAGGTCCAGCTCATAGATGGTAGACTTGCTGTTGTGTAACTGAAGACTTAAATTGGTCCATCAAGTGCTCCATTGCTAGCAATCACATGGGAGAAGAAAAGAATCCAGTGTGAACTTCAAGTCTAGGTTATGTTCATGGGGGCTGACAGACAGGAACAAAATTGTGTCTTTTTCGTTGCTCACAGAGGACATCTGATATGGAAATAATTTGGAGATGATAGGCACGGAACCTCACAATGCCATTTCTAGAATCATTTTTCAGCACAAAGCTGCACTTTAAACTACTGTCAGATAATCAAAATATTTGGGAGCCTTAGATGATACTACTACTATCTGATGCTATTACCTTTTTGCCAGAGACCATCAATTTATGTCACTGAAGAAGAGGAAAGGAAAGCAAACAACAGATGAAATGACGAACCAATTACTCTCTCTTTTGACCCAGTGGCATGATCAAAAGGAGACCCTCAGCATCTGACTTCACAAAATTAGATTAATCAGAGCCATCTATCCTGGCAACATATTGTTCATCAAATGATTTGGGAGGGGTTTCTTCAAACTGTGTGTGGTTCAACACTGAAGTCAGTTCTTTGTACCTCACCTTGGACACTCCTCAATGTCTAACCTCTCTCTGTAACCACCTGAAAGTTTCAGCAGTGGGAGACAACTGAACAAGAGATGAAGAAGAAATGTTTGAGAAAGACACCTACTAATCACTAACCACGTGGTTTGCAGGGTCGCACATGGGCTGGGCGGGGGTCTTATGCAGCAGAGCCAAATGTAAAAACAGGGAGCCTTATCATACAGTTCATTGTGGCCCTAGCAGCACTGAAGCCAATTTAACAAGAGGAGCCAGCACAGGAGTAAATTGAGCAAGGCAGTATTTAGAAACATAGTTGGAGGGCAAAGGATGGAAGGACACAGAGTCTTTCAAAGATATGCACAGGAGTCAGTCAGGCTCTCACACCTGTACAGACACCCTTTCTTGGCAGCTGGCAGCAGGTTCTGCTCTGGTGCTTTAAGGGAAGCTTATCTAGCTTTGCTCGCAGTGAAGCGTGAGATTAGGTTAGACAAAATATTCACATGGCTGTCTCAAATACCTTTCTCGATTGCTTTTCTCTATTGCTAAATGACAGTGCCTCCGTATGAAGAAGAATTCCACTAAAGTATCACAGTACTTCCAAAGCAAGGAATTGCAGGTGCCTGAAACCTAGCTGAAAACAGAATGTGGGGGACTCACTGACGTACAGCAGTAAGCTTACATGTTTGTCCTGGAGACGAAAGCAAAGGGCCTGGTTTGGGTTGGATTTTTTACGTTAGCATAACTTCAATGCAAGTTAAAAAAACCAAAAAAACAAACACCTTTTCAGATGTGCAGACAAGCCTACAGAAAGGCAACAGGCATACAACACTGGAATCACAAACATGGCTAAGAGCTCCTTCCACAGTGACATGCCTGGTAGCAAATCCTTCATCTCGAGGTGCCTAAGTATACAAGGACAGGTGGTGAGAACGTCATGTGTGCCAACACCCAGAGACTTGATGCCCACTGATACTTCTTTTTTTTAAATGGGCACTTAACATTTACTTCATGACTGATTTACAAAGTCCTGTTGGGCATTAAAAAAACTCCAAATACCCACAACTCATTACCATGCTTTTATCAGCACACAGCTCAAAATGGAGCACCCCTGGCTTGCCACTGGTAGTCTGCAAATACTGTAAAACAGACCAAGCAAAATTAAGCACAACACTTAGAGATTGCTTATTTCTCTAAAAAAAAAAATAACTCCTTTGATTGTTCAAGTCCCATCTTCTGTCATGAGGCTGTTGGTGAAAGCTAAACTCTGAGCCCTTCAGTGGGGTTGGCAATCCTCAGTGCAAGGCTGCCTTGATGTTCAAAGTGGATGACTTGTTAACCCCCAATGCAGACCTCTGCCTTTCCACTATGCATGCGTATTAGTTTAAACTGATAATTTCTCTGAAAGCATCCTGCTTACCTTGGTAAATCAGGTGAGGCTTGTTTATTATTTTCTTGTCATTCAGAACTATGCACTTAAAAGAAGAAGGAAGACTTGTAGAATAAAAGGGAGAATGTGTGGAATCCAAAGTTGAAAACTTCTGTAAATATTTGCATTAGTATCATGTTTTAATCCAATGTGTTTTCTTCATCTATAAACAAAGTCAAGTTAAAATACCACCAATCATGCTTGAGCAATCTAACATCCTATGTGTTCTGTCTTCTTGTTTTACATGGTAAGGAACTGAAAAAAATTAGAAGATGAGGAAGAGTTAATTATGTGCTGCTGTCAAGCTGAATGATGACACAGATAGGACATAATTACATCCCAGCACTTCAAACTAACCTTTACAGTCTGGGTCTTGTACTGAGGCCAGATTCAGGATGGGGCTGGTTTGGGATCCATTGTCTCTCTCTTGTGTCTTTTGGAGGGCATGGTGCAGAAAGAGTTATGGAGGAAAACACAAAGGCAAATAAGAAAATTAAGCTAATATTTTTTGAAACATCAAATGAAAGTTACTTCTAACAATGGAAAATACCCCAAAGAGAAGGAATAGAAGTCCTTTTATTTGAGCCAGTAAATCTGTTCAAGACTGATGTTCAAGAGTTATAATCTTGCATTGACAGAGCAATGGGCTATGTGACCCAAAGCTTTTCTGTTTCTGTGGACCAGTTTTTTTCTCTCCTAGTATAAATGTCTTGAAATTTCAGATTGACAGTGTTGTAACTGAGGAGAAGGCAGCACTGTAATATGATTACCTGAGATTCTTCTAGACAGGAGTCACACCCTGAGCTCACATCCGCTTGCCACAGCTCTCCCTCCACTGTGGAATGAATTAGACCAAACTGTCTCCCCATTCCAGCACATCCCTCATCAGCTTCCAGCAACAGGGTCAAACCCCTAAGGAAAATGGTCCTGAGTTACCCCCAGATGGCTGGGATTGACATGGCTCTGCAACTATCCACATGACATTACACAGAACAACTCAAAGTTGCAGGGGAATACCAAGAGTGAATTTCAATTTGACTGCCCCACTGCATCACCATCACTCTCTGCTTGGCCCTGTGATTCCTCAGAGGTGCAGATACACATATCACTCCCAGTGTTTCAATGGTATCTTTTTATGAGAGAGAAACTGTCTTCATCTCTTGCTTGACACCAGTGAGTATTGGGCATTAAGAACAGATCTTTCACAAGATCCTTCAGCAAAATTACTATATTCATTTTGTAATTAAAGATCTTGTGAAAACAAAATGCAGTGGGCACAGAATTGAACAGAGAGAATCAAATAGAATTTTCCACTGTCTTGCCATACCACCAATATGGGAAATCACACTGAAATGTAGAAAACCAAAGAGCAACAGTACTACAGTTAGGTAAAAGTTTGCATTTCAAATACTAACAAACAAGACAGAAAATATAACCTGGTACATGTGACATCTTCTTGGTTTTTTATTTAAAATTATCATGAGATCTATAGCTTCTACCCAGTTGCAAGTCATAAACAGATAAAGTGACTCATCTTATGGTCTTATCCAAAGGAAAACATTTCCTAACAAATCACAGAGCCAAAGATGAAAGCCCTGAAGCCATATCTATATCTACACTAGTAGGAAGGAAACATGCCAGGGCCTGTTTTCTGGCTCTGAGATCAGCTGACTCATGTGGCCACATGTCTTCTACTAAATTCTCTTAGCCTCCAAAACAGGGTCATCCAAACTGCCACAGCAAGTACAGTCCCTGGCATTTGCTAAGCCCCGCACTGAGACTGGAAAGTCTTTGAGAAAACACTAGTTATTCTGGCTGAAAAGAGTGCCAAGGTCTATTTCAACAAGTGCCTGGGAACACTGTGACATCATTTAATTCAGTAGCATAGGTGCAGCCTAAGTCTCAAATATCAGAGTTTGATTTAAATCTGTAGAAGTAACAGCAAGGCAGGAAGTTAGATCTGGGATTTTTACATATGAGACTATCTTTAAACTGAGTGTCTGACTCATTATGAAAAGGAGACTCACTGTAAAAGTCACAGTAGGATTAAGCATCCTGGTGTTTGAGAGATGTTCAGATCTAGGTTATCTGGGTCTGAGATTATGCTTAAAGTATATCTCTAACTGAAACACTCTGCTGACATCAATCTTGAGAAATTAGTATAAGGTACTTTCCCACTGTAACCACAACAGTAAATATTAACGCTGAGAGACTATTTTACAGCGTTTCTTCACTGCAGTGAACCAATGCAGAATTTATTGTACCTGGGGAACTGCCACAGAAAATCTTTAAAAAAAAAAGTTAAACTAACCTTAAATAGCTCCTTGGTTATGAATGATAATACCACCAAGTCCTTGTGTTCTGGTCTGCAAGATTCCAGAGGAAGACTGAAGCGTATAACATCAGCACAGAAGTATTGCAAACTACCTCTGATTAGGTAGACCAGTATACGCACAAAGATTTAATCAAATGCTGAGCAAAGGATCAAAGAGAATTAGAGATGCAAAGCTCCAAATTTAAGACCAGATTTCTTTCCTCTTTGCCTCCTATGATCCCCAGCAGGAATTCCAGGAGATTCATGCCACTGACAAGAGCTGCTTCTGCCTGTGCTCCTGCATTTCAAAAAGAAGCTGCTCTCAAAGTTCAAAATCTACACAGTTCTCCAAAATCTGTTTATTCACTGTTTTTAAAGTTAAGCCTACTCAAAGGGCAAAGCACTTTACTCAGGTAATCAAGAGAAAAGCAACTCACACAAGGTAAGTAAGCAGGAACAAAGTGAAAGATGGAGCTTGGCAGCTGTTAAGCATAATCCCAGTCTGATTTTGTCTCTCACAAGCCCTGTGGCTCCCCTTAGTTTCAGGGATGTATCTACTACTCTAATTGCTCCCACAGCTGTTGCAGTCATGGGCATCATCCCTGCAACTCCTTCTACTTCTGCAGAAGGCCATGCACGAGCAAAAGGCTGCAAGGCCCTCTGTTTCTCTTGAGAGAAATGCAATCTCACATCTCCTTAATGCAATAGCAGTAGCATAAAGCTTTATAGAGGGCTATCAATAAGGATAGGAGCTAAACCAGTCCCGTGTAAGGTGTTGTCTAAGTGATTAAAAAGCCCAGAGACAAAACGTTGGCTGAAGGACAGAGCAGCATCACAGAAGCTAGAAACCTCAGGAAAAGTCTCATAAATGGTCTTCTTATTCACTGGAATTTCTGAATTAGGGACACATATCCTGGCTTATTTTTCCTCTCTGCCTGTTTGCTCTATAAAGCCAAGACCTGAAATTTAAATGGCTACTTGACATGTCTGGTTTAAGCAATTTCACCTCAATGGACTTCCTTCAGCTATGGTTGTTTATCAAAGTGCTGACCCTTGAACTTTATTTCCCTACTAATCTTATCTTTTAGTGATCTCTAGGAAGTTGACATATGGATCAGTGTTACCAGAGTGACTGCATAAGGTAAATTTAACAATCCAGTCTGTGCTTTTACATATTTACATAGAAGGGTGAAGAAAATGCAGAAGACTAATCTATGTTTGATTTTAAAGGACATGAAAGTATGAAGTCCTGATTTTGCTAGATGAAGTCCTTCTGCTTTCTCTAACATCCTTATTGCAAAATCCTAGATGTGATACAACAAACACTACTTGAAAAATAAATTACTAGTTTGTTTCAAGGCAATAGGTCTACCTTGGGCTAAATATAAACTTGGTAACAAGTTATTTACTCAAATAAAAGTTACTGACAGGTTAAAGTAAGTATCTTTAAGCTTCTTTTTTCTTTATCCTGAAATATTTCTGCTCTAAATACACCTCCTCTGCTTCGGCTTCACAAACATTGAAATAATCTTGTTTCTACTCCTGATCACAGTTTATATAAGCAGTGAAAAGAGAGAAAATGTTAGGACTGATAGTACAAAGGAATAAGGTAGCATTGTGCCTCCTTTCTGTCCCTGTTCCTGTAGACCTAACTTCTGTTCTCATTGACTGAAGGTTAAAATGAGAAAAGTCAACAGCCATTACTAATAATAAAGTGTTAAGGAAACAGTGGAAGCTCTCTCTACATTTGTAAGAAACTCATATGAAGAAGGCAAGGTGGGAGGGCAAGGAGGGACTTTACTCCAAGGCAAAACTTAAATGTCAGTATAGATTATCAGCTAAAGCTGTGTTATTTTGTGCTCATTCCTATGCCAAAAAAATCCAAGCACAGGCTTAATTATAGTAATCAAAATATGGATAGAGGATAGATTGTCAGTGTTATTTTCTTCAGGGGATTGGTGTAAGCAGTATAAGCAATCTCCATGTGCTGATAAATCTGCACCTACATTAGTACATTTAGTCAGTATGGTTATAAAAGCAAACCTTTCTGCAGTGTTGGGTGAGACCTCACTTGGAAATCACAGAACAGAGAAATCTTACTTATTTGCCAAAGAAAGGGCAGAGAAAATACTTCAGTTGATCCCTACTTTTAGGAAATGTTTAGCCTTTGTGCCATGTACATGAGTTACATCTGCAATCATTCTTTACCTATGTTAACACACAGCCTCTGCCATTTTTCCTGTAGCCATATTCTCTAAAATCAAGGATAATCCTATAACCATGCAGATACCAAGGCCCAGGTGGCACAGCTCATATTTTTACATGGTATGCTATAGCCTTATCCTGGAGAAGAATCTGGTAATGTTACAGGTGTCCCTAATTTGCATACACAAAAAAAAGGTTAAAACTTATTAACTGTTGGGCAATGCCAAGGCAGCTGAGCTGGCCATGTGGGTGTCTGTCTGCTCTGGGCATGATGCTGTAGGCATGAGGGTCTGCTGTGAAACCCTGTCACAAAACTACAGACTGGAATGTCCTTCTGCTTCATGTTCACCAAGTCCTCTGATGATTGACATTTCCTGCAGCAGGCAGCATGGAAGGACTTGATACCATGTCTAAATCACAATCAGCTACTTATTTTTCTAAATTATATCATCCCCTGTACTTTTACCGAAAAATATTATCTAAACAGAAATAAGGGTCTTGCATAATCAGTACTTGGTTATTTCCAAACAAGCATATAATGATCATGAAAATCATGACTATACATTGTTTCTTATAATTTCTTTCCTAGAGAATTTACCCATATCCACTACTATCACTTTCTAATTGCTATCAGAAACGGTGCTTCCACCCTCCACCTCCTCAGTTCTCCTCAATTTTTCTCACCATGTGAGAAAATGTTTCCTAGTCACAAAACCCACGAACTACTTCCTTATAAATCTTCCCTAATTTCAAAATGACAGCAATACAGTGTGACAGCATAGGAAAGGGAGATAGAAACAGAGCATGCAAAATGCCAAGCTAAAGTTTTCATTCAAAACTGAAAAAGAGCTTTGGGTTTCAGTTCCACTATTCAAAAAGCTCCTGCCTTCAGCTATCAATTTCCATTTGATTTCCAGTATTTTCTGGTGTTGGAAAAATACACAAGATCAGAGCCAAAATAAAGGAAAAGCTGGTCCTAATGGTATGCTCACCACTCTTGAAAACAGAAATTCACAAGAATTTGGATCAACTAAGGTGGCTGGAAAATATTCATATTCTTTAAGTGTTTTTCCAAAGTGAACTTTCAATGTTTTTGACATTTAAGTTTTATCAAAATAAATACCTGCATATTTGACTGGAACCCTACTCAACTCCTAAGCAGCTTTTTTCATTGTTGCACAGTGTTGTGGTATTCACACCACTTCTGACTTTAGAGATACACATTTCTCCTACATATCCATGACAGAGATTGATGCAAGTATAAAATTAAATGCCCAATTCTACTATTTTAATACACATCCCATGTAACAAACTGTTGGGCTTCAGTCCCACAAACTTTTTCACACCTAAGAAAACCATTTTCCTTGAATTATGTGGAAGAAACTAGGAACTTAAAATCTTTCCCTGCTTGTTTTCAGAACCAGGTTGTTAACCACACACTAACATGTGCTCTTTATAGATTTTATAGGTAAAGAGATGGCCACTTATCACTGACTTTTGAAGTTACAGGATGTCATCCATAGTAGTTCTTTCACAGTAATATCTTTTTTCATGACCTGCCTTCCTTAGGGAGACTTGTTTGGAATCATTATTTTTAAACTAAAGCTCATCTGTTTTAAACAACATATTCCACTGCATTTCTAGGTCCTCCTTGACATGTCCCACAGAAGGGCACGAAGGAGCCCAATGCCTTCCCTTCTGGCTGCAACTGAGCTTGACCAGTGTAAATTTGTCTCTCCTGGGATGCAAACAGTGACAGTCTGGTACTACCACATATCCATCCTGTCAGATGGCTACTGCTGAGAGCAGGCCTTAGAGAGAGCCAGACCTCTAGTCAAACACAGAGCAACTGTTTTTACCTAGATTTGGTGGTCCTACGCCTCAGACGGGTGAGGAACAGTTCTCAGAGTGAAGGGCTTGGCTACAGTGATGTCTTAAACCAGTGTAATTAGGTCTGTCCCAGACAAACTGTCATGGCATTGAGCTCCCAGTTCGACATAATATTGCTGTTGAACAGTAAAATAAAAGAAAGCCATACAAACCAAACAATTAGAGCTAAAATTTTCATATCTGCATGAATCTTAAAGCAACATCTGTCAGGGATTATTAGTGCCACAGTGAAGAATTTAAAACCTTGCTCCTATGATTTCTGCTTCACTGTTGTCCTGCTTCCTTCTATCATCTTGTCCTAATACTCAGTTGTGCAATTACAAAGCCTTGCCTCGTTAACCCAGCCCACCTATCAAACCATTTTACCTTCCTAGGGCAGTATTTCATCATCCAAATCTTACTGTCCTGTGTTATATTGCTTACCACCTTGTATCAGATTTGATGGTTTTAATCCTAGGTCCTTCCCTTTCATTTCTATTACATCACACTGTTTATGCATTGCACTTGTGTTTGCATTGTCCTCTGTAGACTGTCTTTTATACACAGAATATTTAAATGAGAAAAAATTCAAGGACAAATGGAGTTTACACATAGTTACTCTACGGATTCAATCATTTTTTTGCTGAGCTAACTGAACAGTTGTTAATAGATTGAAGAACCAATGCAATTCCCATACCAAACCCAAAGGAAGACTGGTTCCTTTCCCTGGAAAGTTTTCTTTTAAATTATTAATCAACAATGTAGTTAGGACATACTAAGGATAAGTTAAAATGACATATAGTAAAAACAATGCACTTAAATCAGGTAGTTTCTTAGGAGACTCTTACCCATTCTTGCTTTTCATATTTAATTCTTAAGTTTTTGTTTTATATTTTTTTGATTATTAGCAAGAGGATGATTCTTTCTGGACACATCTAAGATATTTCCGTACCACAATTAAATTACCTAAGTTTAAATTATTTTCTAAACTAATTTGTTGATGTTGTGGTACAGACCACGTAATCATAAAGAATTAGTAGATGATTACTTCTGCAGGGTACTGGAAGAAATCTCACTCTCACAGGCCTTTGTCCTCATAGGGCACTTGAACCACCCCAACATCTGCTGCAAGGATGGTAGAGCAGGAAGAAAACCCAGGAGGTTTCTGGAGTTTAGCAATGATAACTGCCTGGACTGTGTGCACCAGTACATGCTGGGCACCAACTGACTGGAAGGCAGCTTTGCAGAGAAGGACCTTAAGGTCCTGGTGAACAAACTGAACATGAGCTAGCAAAGTGCCCTTACAATAAAAAAGGCTAACAGCCTCACAAGGCTGCATGAGGAAGAGCACCACCAGCTGATTGGGGAAGGTGATCCTTTCCCTTTGCTCAGCACTGCTGAGACACATCTGGAGTGCTGGGCCCCCTTCTGGGCTTCCCAGCACAAAAAAGACATGGACACACTGGAGGGCATCCAGTGAAGGGCAACAGAAGTGACTAAACCACTGGAGCATCTGTAATACAAGGAGAAACTGAGAGAACTGGGACTGTTCGGCCTGGAGAAGAGAAGAGAAGTATCTTATGGATTAAGTCTATAAGCACCTGATGGGGAGAAGTAAAGGAAACAATGCCAGACTCTTTTCAGTAGTGTCCCATAAAAAGACATGAGTCAGTGGGCACACAATGAAAAACAAGAAAGTCTATGTAAAAATTGAAAAGACTTCTTAATTGTAAGAGTGATTGAACCAGATTATCCATAGAGGTCGCAGAGTCACAATCCTTGGAAATATTCAAAACCTGAGTGTACACAGCATGACTTGCTCTAGGTGACCCTGCCCTGAGCAGCAGTTTTGGACTGAACAGTCTTGAGATGCCTTCCCAAAGTCAGCCTTCCTCCATTTCTGAAAGCTATCTTTATTTGAATGCTGTGTGAGTAGGCTCCAATCTCCCAGCCTTAGGCACCCAGCTTGCCCTTCCTTCAGTGCTCTAGATGTGGAAGTCAAAGGTCTTACTCTAATCAATAGAGTGACAGTAATGTCTCCAGTGGCAAATTTTACCTGCCTAAGCATGAGGGACTTTTTAGTTAAAGCACAAGGCTGTTAGCAGAATTACAAAGACTGGATTTCATCCATTGATTTTTCTGCTGACTGAAAACTACAACTCCAAAAAACCTACTGAACAAGGGAATTTAACTAAGGTCCAAGTGTTGTGTTTATCAGAGAGTTATTATTCAAATAACTGGAGCTAGTACAAAAGTCTCATCCCTGGCTGAGTTTATTGCACCTTACCGCCATTCAGCTGGTGCGCTCTAATGTCTTACCCTTAGGTAAATTGTGCGTGTGCCTGAATCAGTTCTGAGTTTGGAATTATGTGATGCAGATAATATTTTCTGTTATCAGAAAGCAAGTTCAAGTCCCCATGCAAACACACATTCCTGCCTACATCATTTTTCCTGCCCCCACAATCCTACCTCTAGGGCACACCTTATACAAACAATAACCAACTCACTAACACAGCAGAAAAGAAATGCTTTTTCTCACTAGATTGATTTTCTACTAGTTGAGCAAGTTTGGCCTGGCTTGGAGCAAGATCATAGGAAGCACATAGTCTGCTCAACAGAGAGGTCAGGATTGCAAAGCAAAGAATTGTAGGTAAAAGGGAGGGAAATGAGACAGAGAGTGATGGGGTCAAACTGCCCTGGAGGCATCACTGAACCTCCAAACTGTCTCAAGCTGTATCATGTAGCTTTACCCTTAGCAACCAATCATAATTCATAACACCCCCAGGCATAAACAAGTGACAGAAACAAGACTCCCAGTCACAGACGAAGGAGAATATGGAGTTGGAAAAATGAAACCACAATGTGGATTTTCTTCTTTAAGCACACAGTGCAGCACAATGTACACAGGCGTCCTCATCCACGTGGATGCAGGAGAGTGGATGAGCAAGGCTAACATTACTAGTAGAACAATGCAGGCCCCCATGTCACACTGGAAGGAGAAAAAGCTGAACAGGGCCAAACCGAAGTGAACTTTTTTGATCTACAGGAGCAGGTTGGCTTGATATACCACAAGAGAAAGAACCAAAGCAGGGAAAGAAGTTGTTGTAATAGCTAGTGCTTCATTTCAGGCTTGCACTCATTTCCATCAATACTGTTGGACTTCAAACAAAGTTCCACATAATCGAAACAGCTGCTAAGAACAGAAGACTGCACCAGGTAATGTATAGTATTAGTTCATATCTTCCATGAACTCCTGCATTAAAAAAATTGCCCTTCCTAGTGGTGTCACGGCAAAAACATGCTTTTTTTCAAACTAAAGGAATGAAATCCTAAATAAGTGTGTAAAAAAATCCAGAAAAATACCATGTCTGTTCGTGTAATTCTACACATAAACTTTTATGTCACAAATCTGAGACTAGGATCACTGAGGTTTAAGAGCTAAAAATGCAAAATCTAATATGTCATGTTTTGTTTCACTGCCCTGAATATGCAGAACCACATATTTTTTCATGTTTATTACTGCTGATTTAAAGCGTTTTCTGGGAAGAAGCTGACAGCTCTCCTCAGTTTTTTCTTGATATTCAGGTGTTGTTCTAAACATAAATTGTACTTTGAACAGTTATTTTTTCAATGTGATGAAATAAACAGTTGTTACTGTTGAATTTTATTACAAAAATAGAGACTTGTCATTAAATTATTCACTCGTTTAGGAGAGTCATTGTCTTGCAATTATGTTAGGTAAAACTTTTGGAAAACTGGATCTTTAAAAGTTATTTAAAATTAAGTTTTCATATATAGCAATGATAGCAGCTTTTCCATTCAGCAAGGATGTCACTGAATAACTAACAGCATCTTGATGAGGTACCTTTTCTTGGATTTGTACACGTGAACGAACCAGTGAGTATAGAATTAGTTTCCCTGACCATATATCTGTTTTGTTAAACTATTTGAGTGCCTGTTGGGGAAGATGAAACAGGAAAGCCTTATAAATATGATTGCCTGACAAAAGATTTTGAGAATATGAAAACTATAAGCGACATCAAAATGAAAGCCACTTTTGAAATACCAAGTCTTAGTTACTGAACAACTGGAAAACAATGGTATGGCCGACTGAAGGTAATCCCCTCTTGATTGAACAATACCCTCTGCTTGCAGGCAGGTCCAAGGGTCAGAGCAGACCCTACTAGCTCAGCAGAAGGGGTCCAAAGAGTAGTTTTTAGAAGTTAAGATGTAACACTCTATGGTAATATAAGAACTCTTATAGGCTGTATGTAAATGCTATAGGATTTGTATCTTGTATTAGATTGGTTAGTGACAATTAGAATATTCAGTACAGAAGATGATTTATTGTATTGTAACCAAGACTTCACCATTCCTCTCTTACTCTTCGCACACTCTTACTCACTCTCTTACTCTTACACACTCTTACTCTCTCTTCACACACACTTCTTCACTCTCATTCCTCTCGCTCTCTCTCTCTCTTACCCGCTTACTCTCTTGCTCTCTTGGGCCTGCTCAGAGCTGCCAGCTGCAGCTCTAAGCAGTGCCCCTATACCCACGCCCTTTGCAATAAACCGCATGTTCCTAGATCTGACTATAGAGATCTCTCGTCTCCGTCCATCCCGACCGTCCGAACCACCCAAAGCTCCCTACAAGTGCCCTTGGCATCACTCTGTCTCGTACCAGTCACTACTCTCCTAGGTAACACACAGATGTGATTTGGAGGATGGCACACACTTGGGACTTGTCCACATAGATACTTGGAGCAGAATGAACTCATTGTGGAGCAGAAGTAAGATTAATTATAAGAACCACACTGTGAGATACTGAGAACGGTCCTCTGTCTGATTAAATACATTAGAAGTAGCCATAGGGTCCCTGGGAAGTATTTTGAAAAACAGCCTGCTGATTGACCATTATTTTAAACATACATAAAACCATCAACTTCACTGTAGTGGCCCTTACAGATGAGAAAATGCCTGTACCCTGCGGCAGATAATGCAGACATACAGCATAAATATAGTGCCCTGCTAAAAATCATGGGGGTATTGGCTTGATCTTCCCGTTGCTATAATTTGTTTGTTTCAAGCATTTAGTCTAGTACATGTTGGGAAGAGGGGGTTCCAGCCTTTTTCTGAATTTATGATTAGCAAACAAGAAAACAATTTCACTTGCCTGAATTTATGATTAGCAAACAAGAAAACAATCAAGGCAAAGACAGATAAGACCACTGCAAGTAAGAAAACACCAGATAGCTATAATTATATTTGCTTGATTAGATTGCAAATAGGTATCTTTCTCTCATCCAGTAATTCTGTGAAATGAGCAAATTGATAAAAATAAATAAATGATGGTATGGTAGAAAGGCATTATCTGCAGCATGAGCACAGGAGGGGTGAAATCAACTTATTCAGAGATGATATTAAACAAGTGCTGAACAAAACTTTTAATACTTCTCCTGGCTTTTTAACTATTAGTAATTATGTGTTACCTGACAAAAAAGTCTCATAATTTAAAAAAATATTATAAAAGACCAGGCTGGATGAAACTCTGAGCAACCTGGTCTAGTTGAAGGTGTCCCTGCTGATTGCGGGGGAGGTTGGACGATGAGCTTTAAAGGTCCCTTCCAACCCAAACAATTAAATGATTCTAAGTACAGCTTCCACATATATGCACAGGAAGAAAGAACAGTAGATGTTACCTTGCATTTGAAATGCAAACTGGATGACAGCATATACAAAATGTAAGATAAGCAGAACTCTCCACCTAATTAAGGACAACAAACTTGAACAGGGAAAATGTTAAGAAATTCTGAAAACTGGTAGCTAATACCCAATAAATCTAGAATTCCTTAAAGAAAACTATCTTAATGCAGAAAAATAGGATAAACTGAAAAAGGATAGGTGGGTAAATGGTCAGTCCTTCAGTGGTCTAAAGATCAAAGCACATAGAAACTGTAAATTAGGCAGAACTGATACAACAGAGTTTGAAAGACCTTACACAGACAAAGGGAAAACAGTGTAAAGACCATGGCTGAAAATTAGATATCACAAACAAGAGAAAACATGCACATTGAAATGGAAACCCTGGGAAAGGTCTCCCACTCTGTAGCTTGTATGCACTTGTAGTCCCACGATGCCAAGAAATAAAGAAATGCCACTCCCATGTCAGGTAGTTAGTATAACGAAAGGAATAAATGAAGCAGTTAATGAGAAAGGAATAGGAAGTCAGATGCAGCGGGGGAAGACCAGACTAGAAAATACTTTTATAAATTAGTTGTTTTCACACTGGTTTGTCCTAATGAGTTTCACTCTCATGTTTAAAAAGCAAGTACCTGGGCAACCTCAGAAGCATTGGCAGTTGTCACTGAGAGTTCATGAAGGGTGGACAGATATTCCAGGAAACAAGGCAAATGTAATGCTGGCATTCTTCTTTCTTAGGAAAAAAACTGAAGAAAATAATCAGTGTGTAAGCCCCTAGAAAATGACAATTAAATAAGTAGCAGTCAAGAACAAATCAAGGCAAGGAAATCTCATCTCTACCTGTGATGGAGCAATGGATCTCACAGATGGGGGAGAAGCACTACCTTTGAAATACTGTGATTTCAGTACAGCTTTGGGCACTGCCTCGCATGACTTTCACAAGCAAGTGCAGATTAGAAGGTGCACTACCACACACAGCGGCATGTCTGCTAGATTGCCTAGGAGTCTGCCCCAAGTCTTATCTTTGCACAACTTATTGCATCCACCAATGGTTTGGGTCAAACAATACATACTGGGCATGCTGCAGGAAGGGCTGTGAACACCAGGGGACAGGATTAGAATTGTAATCTAAAGCCTCTTACCAAATACGAAAAATGGTCATGAAGAAAAAAGATGCACTGTAGTCAGGACAAATAAATAAAAGTCTGTGCTTAAGTAGGAATAATCCACTACACAAATACAGAGTGTACAATAACCACTTCAGCAGTCAACATGGAGAAAAGGATTTGGCATTATGAATTACCTTCTGAAATTGCATCAGCAATGTCACGAAGTCGCAAATAAAGGCAAGCAACATGTAAAAACTAAAGGCAAATATGACCTGTAGGCATGACCACCCACTGTGTGCACAGATTAATGCTTCTTTTAAGACATGGTGTACAGTAAAACACAAGAACAGAATAAGGGAGGACCATATGATATATTCCCACTGGGGGCTATAAGCATTAGTTAGACAAGCTCCTGTACAGACGTGGCTAATCCTGCCTTTGGGCATGTGATTGGACTCGGTGGCCTTTCAAGGTACTCAGCCTTACCACTTACAAGTTCTGTCATCAGTGAAACCTTCCAGCACAGCCTAAAATTGCAGTGGCAGGACTGCCCTCACCAATACCACTCTGGTATTCAGAGAGCAGCAGTGATGCTGGGAGCTGTCCTCTGAAAAACACACACAGTGAAATGATCCTTCTTCACCTCTCTCTATGCGTTCTGGCTTTAGAAGGGAGCTCCACTCAAGTACTGAACCTATGGTGTTGTGCTTTGACACCTTGAAACTGAGGGAGAGTCACACATATCCTGATTTCCTTAGACAAAAAAAACCAAACAAACAAACAAAAACAACAACAAAAAGAAGAAATCAAAGACGCTCACAAATTTTCTTGCATTTTGTCTCAGGATTTAGGAGCAAGGAGAGAGTGAAGCAGAGCAACCTGGATCCATTCAAAGACACCAATGAAACACCTGCACAAATAAGGTGGTTAAACTAGCAGAGTAAAATCAGAACTTGAAGGCTGTATGTCCAAATTTGACTCCCATCCTCCAAAGAAAGTGATAGAAGTAATTAAAAATTCAATTCAACAGTGTCAGAATGAGTTGGACGAATTAGCTGGGTAGATAAGAGATTTTAAAGACTCTGAAAAAAACAGGTCATGATAATTGTGGGAAGTCTCGGGGACTGCAGGTGAAGACTGTTCTTTCTCTCTCTCTGCCTTTCCCACTTCCCAATTCACTTCAATAGACCTTCCTCTTCCTTCCTCAGGAGGGACTTGCCCAGCCACTGAAATCCAGTCATGTCTAAATGACTCTCCATCTTCCTTCTCCCACAAAATCTTCCCTCCTACTCTCGCTAATAGTTGCTCATCTACCTCCCCCTTTACGCTTTTGAATGGGTGCCCCCTTGCACCTTTCCATGGGGGTCTGGGCAGGAGTTGCCATGTCCCCTGTTGGAAGCAAGAGGCAGGGAAGGGAGTGATGCAGCAGGACAATCTGCAGGAACCTCTCCCTCCCACCATCCCAGCAGCACCAGAAACGACAGCAGCTGAAGTCTTGTAAGGCAAGGAAAGAAACAAGGACAGAATTTCTGCCTTCAGAACTCTGCTCCTGCAGGCAGCTGCCGAGGTTGGATTTTGGGAAAGCCCACCCTGGCTTGCCTGTGGGGGCAACATACAGCAGTGCCTGCTGCCTAAGTAATCCCCAGTCTTAGAAATTTGCACCCTTCCCTTTTCCTTGGGCAGCAGCTTATCCTTCTTCTCTTTAAACCTCTTGGTTTGGGTTTGTTAGATTTTTTTATCATAGCAGAGTTTCAGTCTGTAGCAAAACCTGTATAATGGATGTCCTGATGTCACAGACATCTTCATCATACGAAGTAAAACAAACCAAAAGAATATGAACAAAACCATCAAAAAGTATATGGTATGTCTTTGAAATTATTACTGGAGAAAATAACAAGGAAAATAAATTAAAACTTCCAAAATTTCTGTTCAAATAAATTGCGTAAATAGTACCTGAATCAACAGATAGTGGAACAGAGCTGTTACAGCTAAAACAAACAGCATACATACATTTTACAGATATCTAGAAATTAGAATTCTTTCCGTCAGTGTGTTTTTGAGTCTTACGCACTAATTTAGCTACAATGCAGCAGAGCTCACACTGCAGTAATAGAATATTGATTGTACAAAGTTCAGAGACAAAGAAGTCATATTGCTGAACTTTATACACACGCATGTTGTTGCGGTGAGAAATCCACATCAATATTCTTTGCCAAATGTATCCACTCACCACTGGGCCTGCTGATGATTTAATGACAAAATATAGAATTTTGGTGCGACAAAGTTCTCATTAAACTAAAATTCCAGTAATGGAAATGACCTTGCATAAAGGAAAAGATTAAATGTTCAAACTCAGGAAAGTGTGGTGCTCATTTAGTTCTACTCTTTTGCTGTTTATTAATATATAGCAATATACTTCAGAGTTGCCAGGGACTTCTCTGAAGATGAATAATATACCTGTAGTGCAAATTTCACATCCTAATTAAAAGTAACCTGCATTTTTGTAGGTCTTCATGGGTTTGAAACCCAGTGTCAAATGAGTGATAATGAACCAGTGGTCACCATGCAAGCATTATTCCTCAGAACAGCTTTCCAAAACACTTCTTCAAAACAAATCAATCATAATACAGGAGTAATTTGAGAGTAATGCAGGCTGCTTGCCCCACATTCCTTGCTCCAACCTCTCCTACGTGCCACACATCCCACTCCACAGCTGGGAGGCACCTCCAGCATCCACTGCTGCTCTGTTCTTTGCTTCTGTTTCACCACTGAATCTAATCACCCTCCAAAAGATCATCTCTTAACTCCTCCACAGGATATCCTGACAGTGGCATGAATATAACACCAATATTATATGTATTTTGAGGCAATTTCTATGTAATGGCAGTTATACAAAAATGGATGCAGAGTCAAGTTTTTTCTTTGAGGTTTTGTTTCATTGGTGGTAGTGGAGGGAGGATTAGGCATTTAATCAACTACCACTGACAACTTCTAGACAAAATACTGTACTGATGGTCTGATCCCCTAAGGCAATTTCCATATTTCCGTTTTCTCATTTGGAAGGGAATAACATTACTCTATTTTGTTCACTGAGCAATATCCTATCAATGATGTATTATGAACATGCATATCCATTGAGCATGCTCTGGGATTGCAAGTATCTTTTAAAAAATCACTGGAAATAACTTTGAGACACTCAGAATACTTGCAGTAATTTTTTACTATGCAAAGCACAGAACTTTATAAGCAAACAAGTTTTGAATTCTCACATTTTTGACTCCAGATGTATTTCAGTAGCCCATGTAATAGCTTTTACTGTAAAAATAATAGCATAGAAATAGTGTGAGATCCTGCCCCCATCCATTTGCTTCTCCTCTCCCATTATGCTTTTACTGTCCTTTCATCCTGCAGAGACAAATGTTGATTACTCCCCACCAATTACCACTTCCCACTACAATATACAGCACAGGAATAAAAAAATATTACAACCTGTGTTTTTGTCATCTTCTCTGAGTTTCCATTAACTGTTAACTACAACATTTGACTTCAGAGGCAAATCTCCTTTAGAGGAGGAGAGATTGGTACCATTAGAAATTCGACCTTCCACCAGTAACAAATACTTCCTTTAAAATGCTTACAGTTATTTAGAAGCTAAACATGTCTTAATTTGACCTAAGAATAAAAACATAGTATCTGTCTTTTTGATTAGTATTCCTTATGCTCTTCTATGTAATTACCTTAAAAGTGTTTACAGAAGATACTGCTTGCAACCAGCTTTTGTATCCCTTTGTATTGTCCCTTCAAGGCATTAGTTTCATATACTATAAAGCACAAGAAAGATGCCTTTATTACCACAATTCATTAGAATGTGCTAAAGAGTGCCAAATGAAGAAGCATTTTTTACAATTATTGTTATTACCTAGTGTAATTTACATTTTGCTGACTAGAAAAAAAAAGTTATCTTTTAAAATTAAGCTTTCTTGAAAAAGAGGTGTCATTATAAACCCTCATGCAGAAAAAGCCCGAAGGCTCTTTAAATTTGCTACTTTGTGTTTGAAATCCATTAACCTGCACCAGCACCAGCTTAACTAATTTTGAACATTTTTGCAGGAAAAGTGCTCTAATCCTATCAACCGTCTAAGACACCTGCATGGAAAAAAAAAAAAAAGGAATTCTGCTGGAGGAGCTAATTTCAGAAGAATAGTCTTCCCACAACTGGAAATATTTTTTTAGTGGATGGACACAGTACACTAAGAGTTTTCATTTTGCATTCCACATTTTAATAGTTGTCAGGATTCAAAACACAAATGGATGAAGCCCCTCTGAAATTGTTGTGGAGCAGCTTCTGAGGGAAGAAAAAACTATAGAAGAGCCTATCTGGAGTAGTTCCCGTCAGATTTTGGCTAGTGGAAGAGAAAGTCCTGCTGCAACACAGAGCTAAGGAAGCTTCGTGTTAGACAGTGTTCTTCAACCCACGGAGTCAGATCCCCCAGCAGCTGGTTAAATGGGGGGATACCTCCTTTCATGGGTCTGAAAACTTGTATCTAAGAAAAATTACATCTGCTAAACAGCAGGCTACCTCTTTTTGTGTCTTCAGGGGGAAGAAGTTGCAGGACGAGAGACTTAGTCCCAAATACCCAGCATGGCCAACATTTTGAGCCATTTCCTCCACATGTTAAGAGTCTGCTGAGACTAGAATTTGTTGCTGGGTGTCTTCTCCAGCACAGAGAAGAGGTCTGTCTGAAAGACTCTGCATTTGCTTGGGCAGAATTTAGGGCTGAAAGATGAGTATCATAAGACTTCAATAAAAGGAACAGCATATTGCATGTAAAATCAATAAGCTTTGTCCCAGTAATGATGACAAAAGCTGAAGAAGGCTCTGAGGAGGCTCAGAGTGAAGAAGTTTTACAAAAAATATAAAATAAATTATGAAAATAGATTTCTGTGTCTCAGAAACAATGTCTGCAGTACAGAGGGTAGAAAAACCAGAGAGATCAAACTTCCTCGGGTTCAATGAACAGCAACAATTCACAAATGAAAATAGTACATGCCCAAGGAGTTGAGATGCTGTGATAAGATGCTTCTTGAGGACTTCCAAAGCAGAGAGACTTCATTCCCACTAGGAATCAGTCAGTTGTTTTTACCTGTAGTTTAAACTATATAAATTTAAATTATGAATCTGCAGTGCTAAATATCAGCAGTCAGCTATGATGTCATTATCAGAACTGGTGGATCACTGAGTTGTAACACTGACAATATCCTTTGACGTATAAAAGTTTTAAGGGTCTTTTATCGAAAGCCTGAGACCAAAACCATGGAAATTATCATGCTCAGAGAGCTCTGGCTTGTCCCTACAAGTGCTCTCCCTGCACTAAGGTATCTGAGAAGTTGCTAATATTTTCTGGTGTGGGTTCCCCCAGAGCCACATAGATCCTCTGTGTGACACCTATAGATGGACATCTATATCATCTCCAGAAGGTCAGAGAAAAGAGAAACTCGGACACTAGAGGAGACCAGCAATTATCATAGAATCATGAATTTGCTTGGGTTGGAAGAGGCCTTAAAGATCATCGGTTCCAACACCCCTGCCTTGTGCAGGAATACTTTCCTGTCGACCAGGTTGACCCATTCAGCCTGGCCTTGGCCACAACAGGGCAACCTGTTGCATTGTCCCACAGTGAAGAATTTTTTCCTAATATCCAATTAAACCTACTGTCTTTCAGTTTAAAGCCATTCCCCCTTGTCCTATCACTACATTTACTACATGAGGGAAGACAGAAAAAGAAGACCAAAGAAACACTCATTAAGGGATGCCCATGTTTGGTGAGGTATTACTTTTGTTTCAGTGACAAACAAAGCCTTTTGCAGTTAGTTCATGAATAGAACAAAGTAATTGAGGCAAACTTAAGAGAAGAGCAGACTGGCTTTAGACCCAAAAGATGATGTGCGAAACACATTCTTGCTCTAAAAATACAGAAAAGGCTGTCCAATAGCAAAAACCACATGCCACAAATGTCAAAGATTTTTAAAAGTATTTGGCAGCCTGTGCTGCAATTGACTCTGGACCATTTTAAAGTAAAATTGCTTGCCAATAAAAACTATTACCATCATCAGGGTTTTATGTTAAGGTACACATTGTGTGGTCAAAGAAAATGCAGACCTGATCATTTTTTTAAATGGTGTCAAGTGAGGGTGCAGTTCTCTTTAGCACTGGCACCAGCTGCACATTTAGAACAAGCACGTACACAGGGCAGACAGACACAACACTGGCACTGCCTGTCTTGACTGCACATCAGAAGAATTAGGTTTTAAATAAAGACATTGCTCTTCTCAGTAACAGAGTAGCCGATTTGGAAGCTATGGCCTAAAAAATAGGGTTAAAGCTATGACGAAATTTAACTTAAAAGGTCCACAAATATTCATGAGAATGTGTTTTCCCCTCTCCTCTTCCCTTGAGTGGACATTTTGACAGGGCCTTGATAGTTTAATCTGAATAAACCTCCTCTCTCCTCATGGCCCAGAACACAGCGGCTCCCTCACCCTCTGAAAAGATGCCCCAGTCGTCACCCAGCTCTTCTGCATCGACGTCTCTCTAGATTAAGTGCTCCTTTAAGGAAAACCCATGTAACAGAAATCAGATTACATACTTTGAAAGAGACAGGATTTTTTCCCAGAAGGGAAAAACATTACTAATTGGTAAGGCCAGACTACAGGCTCTCAATCCTGCTTCCAATTTAAAATACTGATGTGAAGCCTGGATATCTACCCGCGCACAAGAAGGCATCAAAATGCCTTCAAAAGAACATAAATCAGGAAAATACCAGGCAAGTAGGAAATTAATTTTTAATGAATGTTATAGCTGGCCACAGAGTTCAACAGCACTCTATTTCGAAAGGTACCTAGAAGGAAACCTGGGCCATGTTAAAAACAAACTTAGAGTCTGTCAATGTCAATATATCATTGGGCAAATAAAGGGATGTTGAGGAACTGGATGGGCAGTCATCTGTTAAACAGCATGTTGAGAGGAAACACAACTGTTTTAACAACAAATAACAGCAAAGGGATACAAGTGAACCAGCCCAGACAATGTAGGCAGAGCTCTGCCTGTGCTTAAAGAAGTGTTCGGCCATGCAGGAAAGATTCAGAGCTGCCTATTGGCTTTTAGAATAAATGAAGATTTAATTCATCACACTGCAGTAATTGATGCGATACACTGACTTGTAGTCAATTCTAGGAAGCTTCTGGGTGTAGTTTGTAATGAAACCAATGAAAAATGGAATTCAGGTGCAGTCGAAGGGGGAATACTTGAGCAGACAGCCTACTCTTGCAGTCTAGTCTGAGGAGATTGGAGCAAATTCCAGCCTCTTGAGATGTAATAGAAGTTCCTTTAATTTCAAAAGCATCCAATTGTCTTACAATTGCAAAAGGTTCCTTAAGGACAGATGCAGGAATACGGCTGAACAAAATACTCAAGATGATTTTTTCCTTTTTTAAAAATTTTAATCACCAACTCCTTTAGTCATGCAAAAATACCACTTGCAATAACACAATTCTGAACTAAGGAAAGCAGTCCTTTCTCTTTAAATATTTACAAAATACAGCATTATAAAAATAATCACTATTAACTTTTGAAGTAGAATGCTAATGTGAATTATATTGCAATTCTTAATTATTTGAAAATTCTACCAAAGTTTTCAGTGTGATTCAACACCTGATACTTTTGTGTGCCTTTTCCATAGGTCCCATTAAACAAGGACTGTAAATAGGACATTGAACTGACATCTTTACTAAACAATTCTTTTCATGTGTTCTTAAGAATTCTGTATGTGTATATTTTTCTTATGGATTTCAGTAGGTTTTTATCTCTTTTCATTAGCAACTTATCTGAATGGCACATTCATTAAAAAAAGGACTTCTTCTGTTTTTGCAGATTGTGTAAATTTAAAGATAATGTATTCTGTACCAGCTCCCCAGTAAGATAAAACATATAATGACATTATCCAGTAATTTGAGTATTTTATTGACTTTATATTCTGGCAGTATGTTTCATGCCTCATTTGGTAGAAAACTCATTAGACTAGTGCAAACCATGTTTTAATGCAATAGGTTGAGACTTCTTTCCCAACTAACTTGAGTTAGTTATTTTCTGTACTTTCATGCTCAAGTTAATAAATTGTAAACTTTCAGCTCTTCAGTTTGCTCTGATCTGCTTTACATACCATTTATTGGTAGCTCTATATTTTGAGAGAGAAGAAAGAGATGAAAGTCAAATTATCCCCTTGGGTTCATGGAATAAATGTTGCCATCATATAATCTGTATTCTTATGGGGCATTAGATTTTATTGAGCTCTCAACTTGTGACAAGAGCATTCACTGAAACACAGAAATGTCAATAGGAAAGAACATTGAAGAGCAAATAGCTGAGAAATTTCAAAGCCAGTTTCATGAGTTTTAGTCATGATTTTGGATTCAATAGCTGAAATCAATTGGAAGATCCGCTGCTAGGATCTAGTGTATTCTACCAGCAGACATAAGAAGATTGCTAAAATGCTTATTAATTACAGCTGCTGCATATGCATGCATACAGGTATGCACATGCAGTAGGTTTGTTGGTTAACTGAGTGACTATCCAACTAATGGAAACTCAGGAGTGGATCCTTCAGCAATTCTGTGTTGCAAGCTTCAAGACACCTGAGATCAGAGTGTGTCATGGCCTTAGCTTCGATATTCAAGGAACTGACTGAGTCTAGACCTGAAAGTACACAGAGTAACTGGCAGAAAAGCACTGAATTCTTATTAAGGTCATCCAACAAGAGTGCAGTTGGCAACGTATTATTTCTGATTATAAAGCAAGAGCTGACAGGGCTGTGGTTTCATCATGCACATAATATTGGGGTGGAAAACACTAGTCCTAATCTTACAGTGTAGTTACTCAGGAACAAATGTGGAAATTTTTGGAAGACAAATTTACAGTTTCAAGGACCTGGCTGTGTTACAGAATCTAGAACACAAAGAATAAATGCCTCTCTAATATTACACTTTTTTCCTAAAATTGCATCCCTAGATGGGATCATAGGATTGGAGAATCACAGAATACTTGAGATTGGAAGGGTCATCTGGTTCAATCTTCTGCTAAAGCAGGGTTTCCCTGAGCAGTTGCCCAGATCCATGTCCAGATGCCTTTAGAATATCTCCAAGGATGGAGGCTCCACAACCTCTCTGAGCAACCTGTGCCAGTGCTTAGTCAGTTATCCTGAGATAACTCAGGCTGGATGGGGAGTCACCCTGCTGACCAGTGGGGAAAAGGCTTATATGCCATTTGAACCTCTCTTTCTTTTTCTTTGTTCCTTTTCTTGTTCCCTCTTCTCAATCATATTCCCATAGGTATTGGGGAACTGTTGTTCGACCCCCAAAGAATTTTCCCTGAAGCCAAATCAGACCACTTCCCTCAGCCTCTCCTCACGGGGCAATCAATTCCAGGTGTTAGTAACTATGCATTTGTCCCCACTGAACTTCCCTCTGTTTGTTTCCCTAGCTATGGGAATTTACGCAAATAGAGTTAAGGAGGCGTCCCTCTGCATAAATTCTGGAGCAGCCACTGGACCACCACAGCCACTGACATCTCTTTTATTGGAATTCTTTGGCAAAGGTGCATCAAGTAATCCACATTTTAATCCATTCCACTGCAGTACTGAGAAATCTTCATGAGAAAAAGTGTATGTAATTATCTCCACTGATTTTACCAGGGTTTGACTTCATCACTTCTGATGCAGGTCACACATTCACTTCAGGTCCACACTGTACACATTGCTGTCAGCTATTAGTGAGATTATTGTAGCCCAAAGGTGCTGTCACAACAGCACAACTAAAGGAACAAAATTAAAGGAGTAATTTATAGGCCAATAAATATCACAGCTGAGGGAAAACGAAAATGAACTTGTAGTTACTTAGGATTGCCTACAGAAATTAGGGTTTGAACAATAATGTAAGCATGCATAGAAATGACAGACAGAAGATAATTTCACTTTTCTCCTTTGATAACACCTGCACTCTTCTTGTTAATCATTTCAGGGCAAAAATCCTGAGTATGTTAAAACAGCTACATTTTAAAAAAATACAAATAAATAAATAAATAAATAAATAAAACTCCTGGCAATTAAATGCTTTATTATGCTTATGATTATGATTATTATTCCTCAAAGAGGTAATACATGTCTTCCAGACAGAATCACTCAGTTCTGGATCAGTCACAGATTTCTGAGATATATAGATATTCACTTAGCCAAAAATCAAGTGATTCTGCTAGGCATTGTCTTCCCACCTCACTCCTGGTGAACCCTCTTGTCTCCTTTGGCTTTGAATTCCAATGTTCTGGTTCTCCCACATCATGGCATGTGATTTATTTGGATCTACATCATTGTTTATGTGGATCTAGAGATAAACCTTATTACAAATAAAATATCAACATTTATATACAAGTAAAAGCAGAAAGTCACAATAATAAATATAAACAATTTTTGTGTATGACATAACAAGTGACAGTCTCCGCATAGGGTTTATTTGGTACTTGTTGGGATGACCTACATAATTTAGCTTTGGCTTTTGCTTCTCTTGAGTAATGCAGGATCTCATACTCCTGTTAATAAATTCTTTATATTACACCACCATGTCTCCTCTTTACATAATTCATCATGCATGGTTTGGGGTTTTTTTTCGTCCTGTGTTTCATATCCAGTCCAATGCACTTCTGTTTTCCTGAGGGAGATGGATTGGAGAAAAATACGCAAACAGAAAAGAGAGAGTGTTGGCACAGCACAGAGCTTACTTATGCAGGCACACACAGCACATGTTCTCTTTAACTGAAGCTGCACAATAGTTGACTAATTCTGACCCAGCGCAGCTGGTTTAAAGCATTGAAACCACTTAAAAAGTTATACATAAAGCAGGAGAAGGAGAAAAGAAAACAATATTAACTCCAGGGTCTTCAAACGCTGCACCATTTTTTTTTTTTTTTGAGACATAGGTGTCCTGCCAACTTGATTCTCCTTTGCTTATTCAAATTCAAAAGTTACAGATGAAGGTCACATCTGAAACACCCTATCAGGATTTTTGAGTGAAAACTCGTTAAAAAGAAATTGTCTCCCCAGAATACAGCAATGTGAAAAGCCATGTTTATTTGCTTTTCACAGTGCCCCTCCTGTATACTCACTTTGCATCCCTATCACGCATAATATTTTTCAAGAGCCTTTAAGGTACTGTGAACAAACTGCAGTATTCTGAAACTAATTAATCTGTGGCACATTTGCAAGAAGCAACTGCATCTCATTATAGATATATATTGCCGTAGTGAAAGAACAGCTTAATCTTCCTAATATCTAGTCTTACAGGGTTTATTACATGGTTTCTGGCATGCTAATTCTTCAGTTTTTTGACTATTTCTCTAATGATTGATAAACATTCTCACACAGATGTTCAGGTGAGCTCATTACTCAGTTTTAAGGTATTTAAATTGTGATTATTAATGCCTGTGAAGTGTAACAAAAGCTAATGTGCCGGTGTGAGGCCCAGGTCAGAATCAGAGGATGTGGCATTATCCAGTGTCCTGCCTTAGTGCCTCACAGTTTTCTGGGCGCTCAGCAGCTACACTGAAACCTTGCAGGCAAGCACACCAAAAATAATAAGAAAGGGAGAGAGAGATAGGACTGTGGTAATAACGTTATGTGATTGCAATAAATATTAAAACAGTATCACAAATTACTCTGATTTAAGATAAAACAACCAGCCATTTGTGAGTGTTGCACAGATCAAGTATTAAAATCTGGGGTTACAGAACAATAAAATGGTGCTGAGTTGTACTCCATTAATCTCACTGAAGATAAATTCTTCTCCTTCCCATATCCTCTCTTCCATGCAGTACTATTTTTTCAGTGATACACAATAGTAGCTACAGAAGGTCTTTGCAGATGAAGTGGAAATATTAATTTTAAAAAGTGAGAGTCTACATCTCTGAAATCTCATTTAAAAAAAAAAAATGTTGACCTTTCAGTATTGGTGTGAAAACAGAAAGCTGTAGTTCTTCAGTCCAAGCACCACCTGGATAATACAGATTTTATATTTTTCTTCATCTCTTCATCATTTAAACAGTTTTTATAGGTGACTCATGCTACCTATGGTATCATTTTCATTTAAAAAATCTAAAAATAATTCTCAGATGACTTGAATTTTTGCTAAGTGGCTGATTTACACACAAATACCTACAACATTCTGTACTCAAGACTATTAGTGTATGAACAATATTTGTTTTGCACTTCTTATAATTTTGTTGGGTTTTGTTGTTTTTTCCCCCTCTGTTTACTTTGTTTCAGCTGCCCTATTAAAGGCCTGATCCAATCAATATCATATGATAGAAGCTTTTGCACATCATAAATATTCATTGCTAGAAACTGCAAACAACCATTGCACCTAACAGCTATCCAACTCACTTGGTAACTATAACTAGCAAGTACTTGAACAGAAATGAATGCACAAATGAGGACCAGTTTTAGCCATAACATATTTGCAAGGAGTGCAATACCCAGCTCAAATCCTTACACAAATATTTGCCCCAGATAGAGTTCCCCCAAGATAGTTCTGCCTTTTTTTCCCTGAAGTTATTTTTGTTTTGCTCTCAGCAATAGCAGTGTTCACAGTGCATAGCAGGAAAAAAGCTAATTTAGAAGAATGAATCACCAAACGGTTTCACAGCCTGTCAATATACTATCAATACTTCTAATTGCTATTGTTTATGTCATTAACAACCCATTCATATAAAGCTATTTAACGAAGATATGTTATCAGGTGTGATATGTTGCCATGACAGATTCATTGTGGATTCCAGAAGAGATACAGGCTTCAGAGGGAAATCTCTTACTTATCAAGCAGAGCTGTTGAAACCTTGACACTTCCAATTTGCAAAGATCTATGCAAACCTTTCCCTTGGCATGGATTCAAGCCTCCTGAATTTCACTGTGAGCCTTAGGTTTGAATTAGTCCAAACCCCATAGTAATGCTCAGCCAAAATTGTTAATTTGTGCCAAATTCACAGAGTTTTGAATGGTTTCCATTTCTTGTTAAATCTGTGCTGTACAGCTGGCTTAAAATTTGGTTCAGGTTTGGCAGTAAACTCGCAAATTAAATCTGACTCAGTTCTGTACCCACACTAAGTCATGCCTGGTAAGTGCAAATCCACGCGGAGAGGGGGCATCAGGGCTCCCACTGCAGGAACACCTGGAGGAGCAGCCCCGGGGCAGATATGGAGGGCACGCAGCCCCTTCCAGCCAGATCCATACTGAAATGACTTACTTACCAATGCACTCATTGGTATAAGCATACCCTATTATCTGCCATGGAGATTCCTCCTCTCCAGGCACTGTCACATTTTCCTTCCTTACATTTCATCTAGCTGTTCTGTCACCATTGTGATAGCAATTAATATATCCCTATCACCTACCACTGACTAAATTTCAAGGACAAGGACCTCCAGATACCATTTTTCTTCTGGATTAGAGCTGCCTGAGGCAGATCGTAGCTGTGCCATCTCCCTGGGATTAGTGTATTGACCAACAAATGAGGACTGTCCACCTTGGGAAAATGGTGGCAGTTCCCACTTTCAGCTTTCTGCTCCCCTTCTCTTCCCGTATGGGTAACAGAGACCCTCACGTGGAGGCACTGTGCCACATAACGAGGTGAGCTGGCACTCATTCCCCATTGCTTCAGTACAACAGGATAGGGAGCCAAGCAACAGCTGAGCCATTCAACAGGAGGGGCGAGAAGCTCTGAAAAAGAGTGGGCTGAGCAGACAGTCAGGAATGACTGTGGCTTCCCCCTGTTGTAAATCTGCATAATTTCTGAAGGCAGCAAGTCAAGTGTCAGAAACATTAAATCACCTCTGCTAGATCTAGATTTTTTTTCCGCAAAATTTAAGATGGGATTTGCTAAAACTCAGACACAATTTTGAAAAATGAAGACTTACCAATTTTTCAATAACATTCTCCAATATAAAACAAGCCATGAAGATAAAAGATGTTTTCAAATCTTTGCTTGTCAAGATAAGACTGGAATCCAAAAATCACTTCAAAAGCAACCTAGCTATAATTTTTATTTACATTTTATTACAAAAAGCACATTGAGATAAATGTCCCCTATTTCACCCAAACTATTTTGTAAAGTATTCACTTATTTTTCTGCGTTCACAACACCTAAAAGAAAAAGGATATTTAGCTCTATCGTAAAGTTGTCTGTTTCAGAAAGTGCCGGCTGATGCCTAAATCTAGTGTCTGTGGCAGCCAGTGTGCACTCATATCAAAGCTGTAAAATCATTTGACTTAAATCAGCAGCAAAGTAATATAAAAGAAAAATAAACATAAACAAAAAACCTTCAAACTTTGAGTTTTCTTTTCATGATTGCCTGGGCAAAGCACACAGCTCCCGTTTGCAGATGTGCTTACAGTAAGCAGTGCAGCTGCTCTTTGTTTCAGAGCAATGCAATGCAGATGAACATCAGCAAGTGGTCTGAAAACAGAGGGTCATAATTTATTCTTTGTTATTTAAAAAAAAAAGAAAGAAAAAAAAAGAAAAACCACCACCACCACCAAATATTTTCCTCACAATGCATGCCTTTGCTAGAAGTCTTCGTTAGCAAATCAGTGAGGAAATGGCCCTAGAAGGAGACATGCTTCCCACCCCAGGAGGGGTGAGCTCTGTCTCTCAGGGCAGATGCCCAGAGCAAGGCTGACAGTGGCACCTGCTTCATGTGGTCTCCACATGGCAGTAGTGTCGTAGCAGCTGGCCAAGCACCCATGTCACTCACAGGACAATGCTCTGAAAGGCCCCTACTTGGAGAGCTGAGTTAGTCAGGCAAAAAATAAGACACCTGGTGTTTTCAGCTCTTCATACTACAATATTCATCTCTATGCTTTCCTCACCCTGTTCTGGTTCTCCCTCTCCTCCCATCCACCTCAGCTGCCTTTCTGCCTCAGGCAGATATCAGATAACTTTTGTTGCAGGAGTAGGGCTGCTTAGTGCCACCTTGGTCGACAGAGATATTGCTGATAATGCTAAGAGTCATGAGGAGAATGACAGATTTTGTAACAGAAAATGTAGACTAAATTTAGCCCCAGCTTCTCAGATTTGCAGAAGTTAGGGCAAAACAGTGATTTGTGGCACTATGATGAAAGTAAATGTAGATGCTGTGATGGACCCTGAAACCAGTCCACTTTCCTGGTTGTTAGAAATAATGTGTTCTCCTTTGCAGTGTCTCCAGGCACATTCCAGCAGGGATGGTACCAAAGGAGCTTCGCAGAGAGAGCCCAGCAGGGCAGCATGGAATACACAGGAATGTGCACCAAGAAGGAAAAGTGTGATGGTTTCTAAAGGGACTCTGTGTGCCTCAGTCTGCCTGCCCTTTGCTGCTTATAAGAAAATACTCCCTATTTAAATGCTTCTATCAAACAAATTCAAATAATCCTAATGGGAAAGTATTGTGTTTAATATGTTCTTGGTATGCTAGAATGATTTCTGTTAATCCTTCACATAGTGTTAAGATTTCAGCCAACAGTTACTCATTGTATTAACTCATTCTGGATTTTTTAGTCATTTCTTTATCTCCTACTGTTTAACACACCACCAAGAATTTTTCATTTCCTGCTTCATGCTAAACTTAAATCTTTTTCACATTCATTTTATAATGAATTTATTTCATCTACAGACTTATTATGTTAATTCTAAGTGAATTTATGATCATTTAAGGATGTAATTGTGATAGTATAATGAAGTATTACTGTTTTCACTGAGTTGTAGCATTTCCAAAATCACTGTTTTTATAAGAGATAAACACTTCCAAATTTATGAAGGCTATTACATGTTTAATGACAAAATTAAATGGTGGCAAGGAGAGGTAGAAATTGATACATTCAGACCAGGAGTAGAAAAAAATCTGAAATAATTGGGATGGTCCTTTTGACAGAAAGAAACTCATTTTCTACAGTGTTGCATAAGCTCTACACAAGGATAAGCAATGCATGTCACCTGACAGAGACATTACTAAGTTTCCCTGTCATTAAACCAGAAACAAATTGCTGGAAATCCAGCCAAAGGATTCCTTCAAGATTTGAGTGTGTAGCTTTGGAAAAAGCACAATTATTCTGTAAATTATCCTCTGGAAGGCTGTTCATGCAAGAAGTTGTTGCAGAATGGCTTGATTTACTGTGCACTCACGTTGGTCAGTTTGTACATGTTGACAGTCCCTTGAAAACAGGGTGGGGAAAAAAAGGGGGAAGAGGGACATGTATCTGAGAAACTGGAAGGTTTTGAAGTGAGGAGAGCAAATTTGACATTAAAAATGATGATCAAAATGATCTGATGCTGGAGAGATTATGACCATCTGTGCATATGTGCAAAGTGAGGTGCCATTCTATTTATGCTGCAGTATGGAAAATCATGGAAAGGGGAAGGCTGTAATGTCCTCTAGCAACTTATGGAAGAAATGAGCTAACACATTTCTCTTCGCACAGTCAATAATACCAGTATGTTCCCAGCAGGAAAAAGGAAAGGGACCAGTTGAGCAAGACTTGGGTTATAAGTAAAAATTAACTCAAAAACTCGAGGGGAGCAGCAAGACCCTGCCACTCACACAGATGATGCCTTTTTTGCAGAGGGACTGGGGCAGTCCCTGAGCTCTGAGCATGGCCAAGGTGCGGAGCCCTAGGTGCACAGGTGCCAGGCCAAGAAGCGGGACACTGAAGGGCTTTTTGCCACAAGCCCTGAGGCTCCAGCGCTCAAAAAGAGCAGAGCAAGGAGGATGTTCTATCCCCAGGGAGCTCTTGGAGGCAGTCAAAGAGGAGTTTCCTTTCTTCCAAATGGGCAAGTGAGACCATCCTACAGAAAGCAAAGGATTTAGTGATTTTTCATTCTTCAGCAAGATAAAGTGTGGTTTGCTTTCCCTCCAGCATTAGGTATTTGAGCTATCCCAACAGAAACACACTTTCTTCTCTTCCCTTTCTTCCTGCTGTTTTGCTTACTCTGCTCACAGAAAGGTAAATTAGTATGCAGGGTAGTAGGCAGAGGGGAATGAGACAGTCATCGCAGACTTACAAGAGCAGACTTTGGCGTCTTGGATAATGTGATGCAAACAAGAATTCTGAAGCACAGGAAGAAACTAGAGACCTACCTTGCCCAAGATAAGTCAAAGGGGAAAATTATTTTCCTTAACATGAATGGGGATATGGACAAAAAGGCCTTTCTTTACATCTTCTCACAGATGGTACTATGAGTGTACAGTTGAGAATCATCATCATTAGACTGTAAGATATAAAGGTCACTTATCTAAATTTCCATCCAACCCTAAGCAATGTAGACGCTAATATACACTCATTACTTTGAAAACTGTGATGAATCATAAAATGGGAACTAAAATCTTCCATTTCCCAGCATTATTGTGGCATTTTATTAGGTAAGACTATAATACAGACCAAATTCTCCCCATCATCAAAATTTTTTTTCACACTATTTAAGAAATGAGGAGTTTGCAACAAAAGCTCCATTTCAATATTGTTAATTTTTTTTTATAACCTTCCATGTTTTTATGCTGCCCCATCATTAGACTTCTCAATTTCTATTAGTGTATTAACAAAGAACTCTGCAACTACAGCTGCTTTCTAAAATATCATAACTGTTACTTCACACTTTTAATAACCCCAAGGATCAGGCTTTGATTACTTTGTGTCAGAGCTGAAGAGGCCGGACTAACTTGATCTTCTCCGACACGGTGACTTACTCAGTGGGTGAGGGAAAGTCTGTGGGTGTGGTTACGCACTCCAGTAAAGCCTTTGACACTGTTTCCCACAGCATTCTCCTGAAGAAACTGGCTGCTCGTGGCTTGGCCGGGGCTTTACCCAGCTCACCGGGTAAAAAGCTGGCTGCATGGCCGGGCCCAGAGAGTGGTGGTGGATGGGGTGACACCCAGTGGGCAGCGGTCACAAGTGCTGTCCCCCAAGGCTCAGTACTGGGGCCAGTCCTGTTAATATTTTAATCAATACTCTGGATGAGGGGATCAAGTGTTCCCTCAGTCAGTTTGCAGGCAACACCAATCTGGGCAGGAGCGTTGATCTGCCTGAGGGCAGGAAGGCTCTGTGGAGGGACCTGGATGGGCTGGATCTGTGGGCCAAGGCCAATGGGATGAGGTTCAACAAGGCAAAGTGTCAGGTCCTGCACTTGGGTTACAACAACCCCACGTAGTCTGGGGGAAGAGTGGCTGGAAAACTGTCCAGAGGAAAAGAACCTAGTCAACAGCCAGCTGAACATGAGCCAGCATGTGCCCATGTGGCCAAGAAGGCTGATGGCATCCTAGCCTGTATCAGCAATAGTGTGGCCAGCAGGACCAGGGCAATGATAGTTGCCTTGTCCTCAGCACTGGTGAAGCCGCACCTCAAATCCTGTACTCAGTTTTAGGCCCCTCACTACAAGAAAGACATTTTGGTACTGGAGCATGACCAGAGAAGGGCAACAAAGCTGGTGAAGGGTCTGGAGCACGAGTCTTGTAAGGGGTGGCTTGGAGGAGCCTGGAGAAACGGAGGGTCAGGGGTGACCTTATGATTCCCCACAATCACTTGAAAGGAAGCTGTAGTGAGGTGGGGGTCAGCCTCTTCTCTCAGGTAACAAGTGACAGAATTAGAAGAAATGGATTTAAGTTGTGCCAGGGTAGGTTTAAATGGGATATTGGGAACAACTTCTTTAGGGAAAGAGTTATCAAGCATTGGAACAGGTTGTCCAGAGAAATGGTTCAGTCACCATTCCTAGAGGTATTTAAAAAATGCGTAGATGTGTCACTTAGGGATATGGTTTAGTGGTGGACATGGCAGTGCTGAGTTAATGGCTGGACTCAATGATCTTAAAGGTCTTTTGCAACCCATATTATTCCATAATTATATGACTTGTCTCCAGATTAAGACACCTACATGTAATACTTTATCCACCAAGTTCATGTGTTGACATATTCAGTTAGGTATCTTACTCTGGAGATGAACCCCACTCGAAACCCTTAGTAATGGGATTGCATGGGATTCTGTTAGTATTTCAGTGTATGGCAATTGCAGCATTTTTTGTTTGTTTGTTTTAGAAGACAGCTGCACAGAAATTCATGTGACAGTTCACATGTTGTCTGTGCACAAGTACATATGCACTGTAGAAGGTAGCAGTTCTTTTCCCTGGGGTGATGGAACTTAAAGAGTTCATACAATTGTTTCTCTAATTTCCACTCATGAGGGCAAATGTTAATAATAGATAATTTTTCCTATGGTGTTGCTGCTTTTTCCCTTCACCACAGTCTGTCTAGGCTGTTTTATACTTGTCATGGGTGTCTCTTGCAAAAAGCCACTGACACTGCTAGAACCAAGGTTGTAACAGGTTGATTTATCACTGTTAGAGTTATTTCATCTCATCTCGTCTAAAATGACTGTTATTATTAAAGCACTTTTCTAATCATGAGCTATTTACTTGTTCAATATTTGATAGTTTTGAAGATAAAATCTTGCAATCTGCTCCCACATCAAAGGCCATGGTTTTCATATAGATTTTTCATTTTCTGTGGACCCATTATCTCAGTGATTTGTAACTTCTGTGATTCTTTTAATGTGACCCAACAAAGCAGGTAACCTTCCCATTCAAGGTGCCTTTTGACTGAAAATCCACCAGTGCACCTCCATTTTCTGACACTGAACACTCAGTTTTCACACAGGACATGTCAGTCAAATCAGTCTGGCTTTCACTGAGATCTTACTCTCAGGCTTTTATATCCTCAGGGCATTCCTGTACTTCCATTTCCCTCTATATAACAAAACCTTACCTGCATGCAGATCTTTGTGGGTATTTCACTTCCTTAATATCCCGCCTCATTGTGAAATATACTAAGTAGGGATATATGATGTATACCAGAGTTCTCCATGGAGATTGGATTAAACAAAAAGACAAAATAAATAATTCAGCCACATTATGAGATCATATTTTACCTCCTCATTCAATGAAACTGATGGCCAAATGATGCTTGTCTGGCTTTGAATGTGAAGTCCTTTAAATGAAGGGGGTCTTTGTGAATAAGTTAGACTTTGTCTTGGCAGCAAAGAGAGAAAGAAATTTATTCTGTACTACTGAGATTACAGCTGCATAAACCAAACATTCAGCCCTCTTGGTGAGCAAATTAACTAACAAAACCTAACCCCCAGGGCTTTCCACCAAACTGACTTGTTCCTGATGTGCTAGGGGAAAGCTTCCCTCAGCCCCCTCCCTGCCTAGGCACCCTGCACAAGATGAAAGTGATGGGAGCACCAACACAACCACAGCGAACACTGGGGTAGTCAGAGCTCAACACTCCCTCTCATTTCCCCCCATGCCCCAGCAGAGTGCTACCAAGGTCCATAAATTTGAGTCTGGTCCTGACAGTTTTATTGGGCCAGAACTACAGTGCTGAATCCACACTGGATTCAGCTGCAAGCCTGGATGATCTTCCTGGCTTGGCTCTCACCTTGAGCAAGGATGCCTCCGGGAAGTTTCAGCTCCAGTTCACAGTCATGCCAAGGAAATGGGCTGCACATCTCAGCTGAATTATTTTGCCTCTATCAATCACCTTCTGACTACAATGCACTTTGGTGATGTTCTTCCTTTTCAGATTTGACCTCCTCCTCAAAAGTAGTCTTCTTCCAGTATATAACCTTGTGCCTGCTGACAAGACAACAGTTAAAGCTGGCTCAGTACTGTCATTAAACTGTCATCTAGTACAGCCATATTTGAGGATATACTCTTTGCATCTACAATGCTTTGGCTTATCTGTACCAACCAGAGGCTCCTAAAATACTTTATTCTTCATGTCATGCCTCAGGTGGCAACCCCCTTGCCCTCTCCTTCCAACCTGCAAACACACTCTACACAGCTTGTGTCAGAACAGGGGAACAGGGGTTCTGAATTTCTTGTTAAGCTTTTTTTTTGTTAAGCAAAGCCTACACAGGCCTATCACAAGTAATTTGCAATCTAAGAAATTATAAGGCATATAAGCATTCTTGGACTAGACCTGCAAATAAAAGTATTCCCTTGAGTCATATCTGCCTACAGTGGCAGGTGACAGGAACATTGCACTTCACTTGGCACATGTAATTATAGTGACTAAATCAGTCTCTCAGTGCAGAGGTGGTCTCTCAAGTCCAGGAACTGTGGAGCAATATTTACACACAGATACACACATATACGAAAAAAAAATCCCCAAACCAAAAGAAACATTAAAGTGATGAATAATGAAAAAAAACCAACAAAACCTAAAAGGTAAACATCGTGATTGCCATTCCTTGATGTCTTCTGGGAGTTGAGCATTAATCAAAGATCTGGCTGTGACTAAAGACATGGAGAAACACCTTAACTACCATAAGACATGAAACTCAGTGAGTTACTGGTCTATGTCTGGCCTTAAAATCTCTTACCTGTCCATCTAAAGCCTTGTACAAGATCAAATAGATATTGAGGGCTTTTTGTATGTAAAGATAAAAAAAAAAAGCAAAAAAGTAAACTTTTTAACCTGCCCTTCTGTTCTGTAACTCGGTTGCTCAGTCTGCAAGTAAAAGTGGAAGCACAGAGCAGACGGGCTTCCTGCCTGCCAGCCCAGCACAATTTTGTCCTTTCCGTCACACACAGGGGTAGTAATGCAAAGGTTAGCAGGCCGAAGTGTGCACATACAGGAAAAAACAAGATCTGGTCCTTTTGCCAGGTGTCCTATCACAGCAGGGGGAACAGATGGGAAAATCAGCAAAATTTGGATGCTCAAAAAAGCTGCTCCATTGGGCAGCATGCTACCTCTGACAATATGACCTTCCAAAGAGAGCTTCCCCCTAAAATGACCAGCTTAACACTGCCTTACATCGAAAGTAAATGTCAATAAAAGAATTTGAGATAAGCAATAAGTCTGATTCTTCTGGTTTTGTTCTTGAAAAGGTAAATTTACAACTGAATTAGTCATTAGAAAGTCAATTTGCAGCTGTGACAAACAAGCGAAGATCTATTCAAGTCACAGTATCACCAACAGTATTAATAATCTTGGTAATGAAAAGCTGATGAGTCTCAACAAGTGTTATCTGACACACAAGATAAATACTATTAAATATGAAAAGTCTCTTTAATTATATACAGGGTTTAGAGGCTTATAAAAACCGAGCTCGTTGGTATGCCGCCGACTCCTTCACCTGTCACTGGGCAGGATAATTCCGTCACTCAGTCACTGCCAGCACCACCTGAGCCCTGGCTTTCCACAGCATGCAGAGGCACAGGACTCCTGTTCTGGATCTTTCCATAAGACATATGCTCAAGGCAGTTAAAAAACCAGTGCTGCTTTAGTTCTGTGTGAGTGGGTGGCAGAGCTGCTGCGGGCTCCCAGCAAAAAAAATGTTACCGCATTTAAATGGATTTAACTGTGTGTTTGTTTTTCACATGCAAGGACATTACAGAGCTGCCTATGTCATGTTTTTCTCTGACACTAGTAGTCACACAGGCGTATCATAGCTCTTGAAGGAGATTTAAAAAGGAACAGTCCAACAGTCAATTCCTGACCAGGTTTGTAATTTAGAATTCAGCAGGCTTTTGTTTCAGTGTCCGTGACAAACACTTTGCTCAAATGCATGTAGAGGCCTGTCCTGCTTTTCAGTAAGATGCCAAGTGTCTGTTTAAGAAAAAAAACATCTTTCCCAAACTTCATCCTTCTTTACACCTGTATTTTTATACCAAAATTTAAAACAGCAGATAAAAGAAGAGTCTTTTTCATTTTAATAGGCATCATGCTTTCTTAATACTTGCAGTGATTCAATTAAGTTATTTTGGTGAATGAAATTTAGCCTGCCCTCATGAATAACAGAACCACTTCCTACTACTTCTACTCTATGGCAGGAGCACAAGAGAGAAATACAGTTTTATAAAATTGCACCTCTGGCTATACTGTCCCATCCACAAACCTATTTAAATATCCTCATATTTAACCTAAAAAAGGCTGAGTCATGCTCACACTAGTTTGGAGGGTAGGCCTGGAGTCCTGGGCCTCTCTTGCAGGGAATGGAATAATGAACCATCCAGACATGGAGGGATTAAAATCTCAGATGAATGATTTTCTGTGCAGTATTTTCTTAAATAAATCAAGTTTCAGTTTTTATTAAATTGGACTATCGGTTCATTTATGTCTTAAAGACACATATCTCGATATAATTTGTCAAAAATATTATATATATAAATTAAATTTCAATAATAATTTTCCAGTTATAATTAATGTACTAAAAAATCACAGTTTCATTTAACACAGAACTAAAGTAAAAATACTCCTAAGGCAAGGTCTTCTTTTTTCTTTTCTGAGGAGGAAATCTCACTTTTTTCTTTTCTGAGGAGGAAGAACAGCTCCTAACAGGTATGTATATAAGACACATATAAAAATATTTGGGGTGAGTTTCTATGTATGTCCTCCCAAATTTCCTGGATCTGCTCAGATAGGAAATGATATGTCCTATTCTTCTTTCATTTATTTAATATTTATTAAGAGTAGTTCATACTTCATTGAAAACAAGTTCTCGCCATGGTAGAAAACAAATTGGGAGCAAGCCCTAGAAGAAGGAAGAAAAGGGAGACAGTGGGGTAGAGAAGGAATTAATGAAGTAGCTTCACTTCACTTACCAGTTGTTTAAAAACAGAAGTAAAATCCACTTCTTCCTGGCTTGCTGAGGAACACTTTAGCTATAAGTCTTATCCTGCTCGTTTTCACTGTTTGCCACCAGGACTGGAATGCATTTGTGGGGATTAGTGGTGCTTTCGGTGCCTTCAGTGCTTTCAGTCACACAGGTGAGCACCTATGCTGACAAGCACTAAGTGTGCAAACTCCAGTAGGAACCGAGACCCTGTTGTGCCTCACAGGATGGGATTTTTACATTTGGTGCTGTCACTTGCTGTGGAGTCACTTCTGGCTGCTTTTAACAGGATTATGCAACAGACTCCACTCCTAATTGGCAAAAGTTGCAAGACCTTACCCTGTAAAATGCAATGTTTTTCCTTTGATGTGTTCCACTCTATTGCTGCCAGAAGCCAAGGACCCTCAGCCCTCCCAGGAGTCGCTCAGATCACCTCAGGATCCAGTCTGCTCCAGCCTGTTAACATTCCCTGTGCATTATATTATTGTCACCATAGAAACAGATATTAAGTGCATTTGACTTAAGGAATAAGCACAATTAATATTTTATAGCTCAAATTTAAAATGTTTTTAACCTTTTATAATCAGAAACAGATACTCTCAAATTTTGAAATGATACAGCATTTTTTTTAAAGTTTTAAAGCTGCCTCCATTTAAATCACTGGAGGTGTTAAAGACCTTCCTTTGACTTTTAATGTGAATGAGGTAAACTCTTAAGCATCTGATCTAACCACAGGAATTTTTTATGAATGATGGGATATGATACCCCCATGAGAACATGGTAAAAGTTTCACATCTTTACAATACCAAAGAGTCTTGATGTATTTATTACTTACTTTGTACTGCCCTAAGCATTCAAGAGCCAAAAGAGAATCCTGAAAGGAGGGAGATCAGAAAAATTATGCAGCATGAAAAGGATGTGAGATTTTTCAGATTATCAAAAGTTGATGAAAAGTTTAACATATTTAATTATGGAATTTCTGTGGAATTATAGTTTAAACCATTGAACTGAATGCTGTAGATCATTATACCTCTGGGACCAACCACACTGCAGAAACATGTTAAAAGCACAGCATGTAACCGTGTGTTAAAACTGGCCAACCATAGGGACAACCTTGTCTGGAGATACCCACCTGGTTCTACCTGAGAAAGCAACTCACTACATTAACAAAACTCTCTTTGCACAATGCTTCTGGGTGGCAACATGCATTAAACTTTTCTTGTCACTCTGCAGCTCACGGGGCAGCTCAGTGGCACCGTGGGAAGGAGACAAGCCACCACACTGCACAATAAGCAGGTCAGCATCTCATTCTGAGCTCACTGTCTTCCTCGGGGAAAATCACAGGGTAAAAGCAAAATGCTTTGTGGCATGTTACTGTGCACCAGATCTCTGGGTGCCTTCAGCTTAAATCACCAACACAAACATGCTTGCATACACGAGATACACAACATGTGAGCTGTCCCATGCAGCGGATAAGCTGACATCCTTGATGCAGTAAAGCCCGGGAAAACGTGTGTGTCCCATCATCTCAGTTCCCTTCACCTGTTGTAAGGCTACACCCAGTGAGTTTAGGAGGCTCTTGCTTTGCCCAGGAGGCACAGTCAGAGGACCAGTGGAGCACAGTCTGTGTTTGCTGCCAGCTCCATGCCTCCTTTTCTCCAAAAGCAAAACTCCTGCTGGTGCCAATGTTGCAATACCAGCGGGAAGGTGTTCTTCACTGTCATCTGGGGATCTGGCCATCCTCATCAAGTGAAATACCACAGATGAGGCAAAGACTCCTGAGAATAAAACATTTTCTCTCTCAGGAAATGGAATTGTAGAAAGAAAGAATTAATGTTTCATCTGGTAAAAGTTTACAATGTGTTTGATCACACAGCAGTCAGAAACTGCCTTGACTTTCTTTCTGCTTTTAGTACAAAGTACAACACAAAGCCTCTAAAGGCAACAAAACCCAATGAACAGAGAAATACATCACATGTAGATACATTGTAATTCACACAGACTTTGTTATGGTCTACTTTTTTTTCAACCCTGCCTTAAAAGTGATCCCTTAAAATCACATATAGATTTGTAAGTACAAGCAAATGACACAAATATCTGTAAGCTGTGTGGCAAACACAGTGAGAAAAATCAACCAAAACTTAGTACTTAGAGTTGTAAACTGCAGAAATACTAAGAACTTACGTTGTAACAGCTTCACAGCATGCCACCTGAGATATAAACACAGATGACTGGGAGGGTTTATTTTTCCCATTCTAAAATAAACCCTCGTGCTTTTTTGTTTGGTTGGTTTGGTTTTAGGTTTTCTGTAAAAAAAACCAACCAAACAAACAAACAAAAAAACAACAAAAACAAACTGTTGAAAAAACACTGCAAGAAGACATAAAAAGTTTAACATATTCCCAAACACAAAAGTGTGCATCTATCTATCTATCTGATAAATGTTGTAGTATTATCATCTTTATTCCACTATAGAAAGCAAAGTCACAAGAAGCAATAAATACCTACTTACTTAAAATGGAATTAAATTCAGCTAAGAACCTGTTGGCATGTTTATAGTTGTACCCTGCATTCTTCCATTTATTTACAACTTTACATCAAAATGCAGCTATTACAATAATTGTAAAGCATTTCAAGGAAAGTGGGGATATTTTACCCTTGTTTTATCAACAGTTGGGCAGCAGAGACAGAAATGTATCAAGAAACAGTCCAAAGGTACAAGGTGAACCAGTATCAGAGACAGAAACCAAACTCAAGAGACCTGACTAGGGGAGAAAAAAAAGCATAAAACTTGAGTAAAAATATGCATAATTGTTGTAGAAACTCATTGGGAAAGATCCCCCAGTGTCTCCCATGGGAGAAGTTTGGGAGTTTGTTGTCAAATTTAGAGACACAAGACAGCTCCGCTCTACTGCAGCGGAATAGTTCTGTACTTGTATCAGATGTGGGTAGGAAAAAGTCTTGTCCCTGGGCTAAAGTGGATTATGAGGATTTCCATTCAGTTTGAATGCTCCCAATACTCAGCTACTACTCGCTGCTAGGGCTTTCACTCCAAATAAATAAATAAACAAAATTAACACAAAAAGAACTCTTTTTTTTTTTTTTTCCTCAGTATAAACCAGGAAAAGAGAAGAAATCTCAAAAAAATTTCATGGGAAGTAAAATATCCAGGGTGTTGTGTCTGGGAGGTGTAAACTCCCCAAGAGGTATTTCTTTCTCCAGACCATGTTACTTCTGTATGCTATTACTTCTACATCTTTCTGTCAGAGAAACATAGAATCAGTAGGACTGGGAGATGCAGCCAAGCACAGCCACCTGCAGATACTAGGAAAACCACAAAATATTTGCTGGAGCAACAGATGCCAATGTTTAGCTTGCTACAGCTATTGAGGAGAAACAGGAAAGGAAAAAAACACGAGGAAAGCTCCTGTGCTTAACTCACTGAAGGTTGGAGAGATTAAATTAAAAGATGGCTAAATAAAAATGCAAATCTGTGTTCATATGTCTTTTCTGGGAGGTATAAAATGTGCAGAATAAGCAGGAACATATAGATTGTTGTTTTCCCTTGACTCAAGCCACAGTAATATTTCTGGTCTCAGAAATCTTCACTCTCATTGAAAACGAGGTGTTCCTGACAGAAGTTTCACATTTTAGAAGTTTTCAGCCAGAGGGTCAGAGCTGGAGTGCGTCTGAGTCAATAATGTGAAGTGAAACAATGTAAATAATTAAATCAATGGGTAAACTCCCACAGGATCTAGCTCCTTGTGGACCATGCCATAAGACTGTGAGAATACATCCAACAGAACTGAAATCCTGGGAGGAAAATGTATTTAGGAAAATATGTTTCTACATTTCTTAATGTAAAAAGAGCTATGGAAAGAATTCAACTATTTGCCACTGCAGTGCCCCTCGTGCAGATGCAATGATCCACCTCTCCAAGAGCCCAGGCTAGTAGCAAGGTGTGACATTTGTACAGGAGAGCAAATTGTTACTGGGGAGAAAAGCTATATTCCTTGATTGATTGGCATATTGACAATAAACCCATCTCTTCTGACAATGTAGACTTTTTAATTCAGCTTTCAAGGTAAAAGGAAAAGAAAACATTGGGCATGAGAAATACACTAGCAAGAATGAACAGATGGTACTGTAAATAGGAATAGGTCAGAGCTTTCTTCTTCTTGCTGAATTCTTCTCAAAGGTTTCATTAGATCAATGCCTAAAAAAGCTGAGCAAATTGTAAAGGCTGAATAAAAAGCAATATGGAGTCATTTGAGAAAAGTTAGATTATATTGTGACCACAGGAAATAAAACAAAATGTACTAGGAGTGTAAAAATATTTCTGCCTGTCATGTAAAGAAATGCATCTGCTTACCTTCTTTTTTGTCATTTGCCTTTTCCTGTTTTCCAGTTTAGTGGAATTAATTTGAGTCTAGGGGATCCCTTCAACTCCACTGTTTAGCCACAGCTTTTGGGGCATTCAAAATTGCTGGGTATTTTCTGGACAAGAACTATGAGCTGGGGGCTCCTTACCATTCAGCTTTATTAGGCAAAGAAATAAAGCACAGATTTTAATGATTTCCACAAGGCAACAGTGGAAGTCTGGAGCAAAGCTGAGAAGGAAACCCATGTCTTCCCAGGCAGGATTCAGTACCACAACACATAGATCACTCTTTTGTCACTACCTCAGTGTTATCATAAAAACAGAGTAGGAATTAAATTTTGACAGATAATCAATTATGTAAGAAAGGCAATCTGTCCTGGGGAAGGTATGTTTTAATAACCATTTTCCCCTCAGTCTTCCTCCAAAGCCTGATGATTATGGTATTGCAAATCAGGAGTTCAGATCTGGCAGAATAAAGCAGAAAAGGATGCAAGTTCTTTAGTGTTATGACTTTAGTGCACTTCATTGAGGTTAAAAAAATGCAGTAATTGTCCTCTGCATAACTGAAAGGCTAAGGCTCATTGGAAATTCATGGGATGATTTCTGATTTCTAACTGCTTATGGCTTCTCAGTTCCTGGTATCCTGTTAAGGACAGGAGAAACACTGCTGCTAGTCACTCTTTTGAAATTATAATGAAAAAGTTAATTCTCTTGGAACTAATCAGATATTATACATCCTTCTACAATTATTCTATTAAACAAAAGTCTCTCTAAAGAAAAATTAATCTAACACCTCTAAATGATGCATTCACATCTGTTTTCAATTGTCACAAGTAAGAGATCTATTCACCCTCTTAGCATCAGTTTTTGCTGCATGGTTTTGTGGAAATAGTTCTCTTCAAAATTCATAAGATTTCTGTGTTCATTTAATTTCAGCTGTTCTGAAAAAAGATATTAGTACTTTGCCAAAGATATGGACATCTTTGTTTGTAATGAGGACTGCCCAACAGTTGGATGAATTCAAAGGATCCCTGCCTTTTTTAATTCAAGACTGAATAGCATTGTATCTTCTTTTGAATGCTGGAACTATAAAATCATCTGCCCGTACAGTTGTTCTAAATTTCCCATTATTTTAGGCTATACAGTATGTGTTTGCTATTTTAAATTACAGTGCTGCAATTCACATCCACGGGCATAAAAGATGGAAACTGAAAAATCTTAATGCCTACTAAAGGCTGCTGTGCTTGAGAGAGAGCAAGAAGCCTAACAAGTTGGCATTAATGCCCTTGTCAATGATTTTTTTACAGCAGGTGGGCTGAAACTTGTGCTTGCTGATGATAGATATATTAAATCATATATCTAGAAGCCTTGACTCAACACCTCCCAGTTGTAAGGCTCTGCTGGCCCATCTTGTGGTTCCAACACACTGAGCAGAGTACTTGCACTGTGCTGTAATGCCTCCAAAGATGAATGAGCTGCTCCAGGAATTCTCCTGGTGATGGACACCAGCGTAGGCATCGTGCAAATTGAGCCCCCAGAATTTTTCAGACTGACCAAAATAGTGCAACAACTGATATACATAGAAAAAGGCTGACATCCTGTGATGTTCCTGTTGACATATCCTTAAGGAAATCCCACTGCATTCATGAACTAGTGTAAAATGATCTAGGAAGGAAAGGAAATCCATATTTTAAGACAAACTCCTTGCTGGGAATCCTAGAAGTCTAGATCTGGTATAGTGATTCTCTCTGAGATTTCCAGCACAGGTGGTAGGCCACTGTGTTTTTCTTTCTCACCTCCATCCTACTCGAGATCCAAGGAAACAACTGCCTACAACCGTGCCACTTGTTGCTAAGAATTTTCCATAAATCAAGTGAGTTAAAATTTCCTGCAGAAAAAGCCCGGTGGCCTACTTCAACTTTCGGTTATCCCTTCTCACAAATAGTGTTTTATGTCCACACAGGGCATTTAGCTTATAATGTAATAGCTATTACATCTTTTAAGGTGGAGCCTATATTGTTCTATATGTATTTCCTAATTCTAACTGAAGAACGTTTATACGGCCTCTTTAAATAATTGTCACCTAACTAACTTAAAAATTCTACTTCTGACAAGCGACTAAGAAGCCACTGCAGTTAGCAGTATAAATTTTCTCAAAAAAAGATAAGAATGACTTACATCTATGCATCATGCCACCACAGTCAATCAACAGTATGTTCTGCTTTAAATGTAAGAACTATATGTCAGAACTCAACTGAAAATTGAGCATTGATGTTCTCTCCCATTGACCACAAAAGCATATTTGTCTCAGCACTTTGACAGCCAAACAAGCAGGAATGCATGAATGATGCTTAGGATGGCACTTGTGAATATAGTACTTCCCAAAACCTGTCCAAGGACACAGCATCCTTGGAACATGCAATTCCTAATTCTGTCAGGTTTGGTGTCTCCACAGGCTGTCTCTCAAGTCACTGTCATTTGTTTAACCTAATAATGCCTTGGGACAACTTCACAGGTTAACTGGAACATGAAGATGTTTTGGCTTTCTACCTCTGTGCACATTCACTTTCCTTCAGCTGCAGGTTTTTCCCATGTCACACCCTGCTTTCACACTTCTGTGTCCACATCAAGCAGTGATCCAGACATACTGTGGAGCAGAATAGGACAGACCTGAGCTGGCTTACAGTAAGCACTGCTCAGTTAAGCTGACCCTGTAAAAAAAAATGTTTGAGAGCATTCCTGGCCTTCATCCCAGTCACCTCCACACTCCTGCAGCCATGTCACACTTCTACTAGTGCTCTCACTTCTGGTTGCAAATTATCTGCCTGCACACACCCCTGCTCAGCCTCCCCCATCCTGCTTTGCTTGGAGGGTTCCTGGCTTCACCCATTGTTGCGCTCAGTGCAGGGGAGGGCAACGGCAAAAAATGGGGACCCAAGATTTCGCTGACAGCCATAACCTGACCCATTGTTGTGGTTTAGGAATGGTATTCTCCAGTTTAGTCCCCCACCCATCCTGCAGAAGAACAGAGAGGAGAATTGGAGGCACAAAAGGTAAAGATTGCCAGTTGAGATAAGAACAATTTACTGGAAATGGCAGTGAGATTAGAAAACAAACAGTAACAGCAACAGTATTAATAACAAAAGTGTGCAAAAGAGAGAGTGATTCACATGCAAAATGCTCACCATGGACCCCAAAGCCCAACCATCCAACCGAAGCCACCCCCACCAGAAGAGAGCCCTTCTCCTGAGCCATGACACCTCCTGGCTACTGCAAAAACTAACCCTGTCCTGGCCAGAACCAGGACACCCGTGTACACATATTATCAGCAGGGTCAGGAGTGAATGTGCTCACCAGGAGTGAGCAAATGTGCTCCATCCACTTTTCAGTCCAGAAAGGGCTGACACTCATCTCAGAGGTATCCGCAGCCCTTCTCCTTGGACTGGCTGTCTCAGAGTACAGCAGGGTGAAGGCGATCTGCATGGAGGAATAAAGAGGCAGCTAAGCCTATCAGCACAGCAAGGAACAGAATGGTTTGGGTTGGAAGAGATGTTAAAGATCATCTAGTTCCAACTCTCTTGCCATATGCAGGGACATCTTCTACCAGACCAGGCTGCTCAAAGCCCCATCCTATCTGGACTAGGTTGGGCTATCCACAATTTCTCTGGGCAACCTGTTGCAGTGTCTCACCACCCTCACATTTCTTCCTAATATTTTGTCTAAATTTACCCTCTTTCAGCTTGACAGTATTCCCCCTTGTCCTATCACTACATGCCCTTGTGAAAAGTCCTTCTCCAGCTACCCTTTAGGTACTGGAAGGTTGATCTAAGGAATCCTAAGTCTTCTCCATGATAAACAACCCCAACTCTCTCAGCCTGTCCTCATAAGAGAAGTGCTCCAGCCTGCCGATCATCTTTGTGGCCCTCCTCTGGACCTGGTCCAGCAGGTTCACGTCCCTCTTGTGCTGGGAACCCCAGAGCTGGACACAGCACTCCAGGTGAGGTGAGAATGGAGCAGGTGAAGCATTTGGGTGAGATTTTACACTCTAAATTCAGCCGTAACTTCCCAAGCGCTCACACAGTACATTGTCAGCTCACCTCTAGTTATCTGCTTCCCTCTCCTCAGCCCTGCATTGAAAACGCAGACAGAGGTAAAAATGCCTTGCCTTAACTGTAGCCTTAGAGTGTTCAAACAGACTGTCATTTTTCTTACGGCAGACAAGTGAAAATGACAAACCTTATGCTTGTTGTAAAAAATAGTATGCCATAAAATGTTATTAAATGCATCTCCACCCAAATACCATTTCATCTAAGTCTCCCTCTCCTCAAAAGAAACTGAGCTAGTTTACTGGAAAGTGATAAAATAGCATGTTTTTTGCTCAGTAAAAATTATAGGTAATCTCTGCAATTTTTTGTTAAGACTAGTCTCCATGTACTATGCTTGCAATCTGTCATTTTTACCCTGTAACTATCCCAGCTATCTGCTAAAGATGCAAAAAAATTCCCTTTACACAGACAGAAAAGATCTACTTTGCACAGTCCTGGTCCTGCTTCACTCTCAGCATGGGACAAGAAGGGGAATATCATCCTGATGATGGAATTCAGGCAATCTGCTGCCAACTTCTGCATCAGCCTTTCAACAAGGAGGCTGCAGGACCAAATGACATAAAGCTTTGCCTGCCTCTGGTCCTTTGGGCAAAGGGGACCTGCTCCTGCTGTACTTTCCCATTTGCTCCTGTGGCCTGCAAGGACACAGACTAACCCACAGCACTGCCTGCAAGCCATGTAGGGCAAACCATGGGGTGCTTTATACTGTCTATCCTGCAATCTGGTATGTGATAAGGTGGGAATGGAGAGAGGAAGGAGCCCACTGACACCAGGGTGCAGCTGTGCCAAAATGCACTGACCCGTGTGCTCACTAACACAGTGCTGCTGACCTGTGGGCAGTCAGGAATTAGGATGTGGCCTTCTGCCTCATTTTCTGATCTGTAGCTAACAGTCTAGTAAAGGAGATTCTGCTCTTCCTGCTGGTGCTGCTGGAAATAAAGCATTTACTGGAAAGTAGACTTACATCACATAGTTAAAAGCATGTGTTTTTCAGGGTTTTTTACAACACAAAGGCATAGTGGTTCTTCAACCTGCAAAAATAAAACAGAATTACTTTATGGTCTCTATTATTAAGACTTTCTTATAACAAAACCTTGTGAATCAGGAGGAAGGAACATGACTACACTTTGTACGGAAGCTACCCATACTGGATACAAGCATAGCATCTACAAAGCCCTCCAGATCGTGTCCCTTCATGCACTGGAGTCAGCCTAACATGCAGGAAATCTCGGAATGAAAATCTCTCCTAAATTGATCCAAATCTTGTGATAAAATGTGCATCAAAAATTCAGAAGAAATTACACAATCTCACTAAAATTTCTTAATAAATGCTATGTATTTCAATATCTATCTCCTTTCAAGAAACATATAAAGTCATTCTGCCATCTCCCATCATTCGCTAGGACTTTTACCTTTATATTTATGGCAGATTGAAATGGTTGAAAAATTAATCTGGCAACAAATTTTGCTTTCATAATAATAAAATTATATTCCAAACAAGTTAGGAGAACAGGAAATGTGCATGGGGGAGGAGGGGGGTGTCCGTACATCAGTGTTTTCTGACTTGAGGGGTGTTATATTACTATTGGGGGTTTTGTCCAGTGGCAACACAGTAAAAAAAATCCATGAAGCACAGGTGAAAAAATCTGTAGGTGGGACTAGAATTGTGGTGTCAGATAAAAGGTGCTGACTAACAAAAAGATGAATTGTCATGTGACATTCAGAGAAACACTTTTGCTTATTCCTTTTCTAGAAGTATATGAATGCAGACCTCTATTTCACCTGTGTGAAAGGCAGAAAAAAATTCCACTCTATTTCTAGACCAGCAAGTGCCTTGTCCTTTCACTTTTGGTGCCATCTTCTTTCCATTGGGCTCTGCTAATTTGAAGTATCTCTTTTTTAACCACATGGACAAACATATTTTTCCTGGTTAAGGAGCTCATGTGAAAAATAAAAGAATGCCTGCTGGTTTTAAGCTCAGCAAATGAGGTATCCATGGTTTTATTTTCTGGGTGTTCTGTATATGCTGACACAAAGTCAACTCTTGTAGAATATAAGTTATTCGTGAGGACAGTCATTTGCCCTAAACAATGTTCTGCTTTTAATTACATTGCCACAGAACAGTTAAACAACTCTCAGGAGTCTGAAAATCTGAAAATAAAAATTACTTAGCTTAGACAGGACTTCTGTTTACTGCAAGGTTGTATTTAAACTATATATTTCTCTGTACAGATATGTATGTAGTTAAAAGATACAGATAATAGCTCTGGTAGGGGTGCAGCTTCTTGTTTGGTGTTGCATCAAAGATGCCTCTATGACTCCTTCTTGGAAAACAGAAGTACAGGAACACAGTACAGCTGAACAAAAAATCCTCAAAACGTAGACCTTGCTCCTTCCCATGAATTTCAATCCCAAATCCTATTCACTTGGGCCATATAAGCCCCACTGCTATAAAAAGTGCTCAAATCTTTTGCTTCACTTTGTGTCAGTTTATTTTCTCCCAGATCTCTACTTAGATATGTAAATTTTGTACTTTCATGATCCTTCCTGGAGGTACCTGTATAACGTAGCACAGGTGTTTGCCCTGTGCTCCATAGTCCTGTTTCCCTGATAATGCACGTATGTTAGAGCTGTGATTGCCTAGGAAATTAAAACATAGAAAAGAGGGGTGAGGTGTGCTCACAAATATCATATACCCACAGCTCGTACCTGAATTAATGAGCTGGAAAGTGTTCCTGGGTGCTACATGGGCTTGCTCTTTCCACAAGTTTCACAGATATTTAGGATAACAAGGAAAAATAAACAACAATTTAGTAGGCAAAGCTTTTTTAACCTCTATGGGACTGTGATGTTGTTTAGGCTACATTAAGCCTGACAGTGAAAAATCTGGTCCCTGTAATTGTAAATATGTAAACTGTAAAAGATATAACTTAAATCCCCCAACTAAGTGCTGTGACCTAACTCTTACCCGAATATTTTAATGACAATAATCTTCCTGTTCATTCAGAATAGTAATGTAACACATGGTAAATTAAAACAAATGCAAGCCTGAGCTGTTGGAGTCTTAAACACCCGTCAAAAGCCTTTCTAAGAAAAGTTTATTTTCTTCCCACAAATTTATAATGCAAGAGGAAAAACAGACTGACTTACTAGATACAAATTTAAAACCTGACATTGAAATTGCCTTTAGGTTTTGTTCCTGGTGCATCAGCTCTGCAGCAGAATCAACTCTGCAAAGCTGTTTTCTGGTTAGAACCTGCCAGGATGAAATTAAGTTACTTTTCATAAACGTGGTACCCAGAAACTTCACACAAGGCCTGACTTTTACTCCTAAAACTTTCTGAGTTTTAAAAAACTTATTTTTAAATCATGTTTTTAAATACATTGCTTCACAAGCAGTTCATTCATTATAATATAAAAGAATAAATAATACATTACAAAAAATACTTTGTTAAAGAGCACAACTGTGCTAAACTTTGCAAACGAAATGTTTACATGGGATTCTAATTCAGACCTCAGAGATTTAGCTGTCTGGTTCTTCCAGTCAGTGTTGAACAAGAAAAGAAGAAATTGAATGGTTCTAGTATTCTACTTTTAGCCTCCAAATAGTATTTTCTTACTCCACTGACATTCAGATGCCTGAGATTACTTATTATGCTATAGGTGTGTTACTTACTTTTAAATGCAATTTTCAGCCCGTATCTCTTTATTTTTCACTTGTTTCTACTAAAACAGTGTCAGATATTCTCACAACTAGCAGCTTCCTGCAGCCTGAGTATCTCATGTACTAGAAAAAGAATGTGCCCAACTGAAAATTATGCTTTGTGTTTCATATAAAGCTGTTGTAATTACACATAAGCAAAGACATATTTTACTAATAACTATTCTACATTTTCATATCCTGTGAAAGACCAGCATATAGCACTTTCCCAATGGAAAGCTAGGGAAGTAATGCTTATCCTGATAAATTCCTGCCTCCCAAGACTAATGTTTATCATGGCTAAGTGATAAATAAGCACACTAAACTCACTCTGCAATAAAAGGTAGCTTCTAAATCACAAAAGACGTGAAAATCACCTTTGTGAAATGAAAGAAGAAAATGTCCAGGTACTAAAGTGCAGGTACTAAATAATAAAACCATCAGGGATTCAAATGACTCTCTTAATAAGTAACAGAGTCTGAAATTTTAATCTCTAGGTCACCTACTCAAATCCAGCTAAATTCAATAATAAAAGGTTATTGCTGTTTAATGACAGCTTCCTGAACAAGAAAAAAGAATGCATCTAAAAGTAGCCTTAAAGGAAGCCCAAGGACAGAGGGAGTCCTTCAATTGCAAATTCACTGATTTAAAAGAAGACCCTTGTGTTAATTCCAGCCAAAACAGATCACTATTTTTCCCTGCCCTAATGGAAAAACTACTACCATGTTATATTTGAGTAAGCTGTGAAGTTTTTCTCTTGGAGCATGTTAAACTATCTCTGTTCTTCCCAGTGATGCATCACAAGGAAGGAGATTCCCCGCATACAAAACTTCTGTCTGCCTGAGCCACTGCTCAGGGGGGGCTTTACATGAAGATGCCTTTTATGAGAGAGAAATAATTTTGTAAGGGTACTATAACAAGCAGTGGCTTAAGGGAAAAGGAAAACCTCCAAGGTATTGGGGGGCTGACACTATCCTTGCTTACATCAGTTTAAAAACAGCTGAACAGCACAGGCTATCAGTGCCCAGCATGAACTTTCCAGAGTGCATGGGCACTGCCGGACCAAGCTGTGGATACTGTATTACCTGTTGTTGGGGTTTTAGGAGCTCCACTGTTTGGTTTTTTTTCCTGTTAAAGGAATTTTCCCCATATGTGTTGCTAGGGGGACAAATTGCTGGGTAATTAAGAAAAACAAAAGAGCTAGCCAGTGAAGGTGGGGTGCATCTGGCTACTCTTTTGTTTCACCTGGGTGTGCGGACAGTCGGCCCCCAGCATTTGGAAGGAGAGGGAGGCTGCTTTCTTCGGCTGCTTTTCCTTCTGCCAGAGAAGCCCCTGGATCCCAAGGCCGCCTTCCCTGCCCCGCTGGAGGCTGGGCCGCGGTCGCCCTGCCCCACTGCTGCTTCGAGCCTTTGCTCGTCCCTGCCGTTCCAGCCTGCTGTTCCAGTCTGCTGTTCCCGAGGGTCCAGCCGGACACCGGGATCGGCTGCCCACGGGTTTGTGAAGTTTTTTGTTCCATCCCTTCCCGGGATCCCAGGCCGCCAGTGCCGCGTGCTCCCCGAGCTCGCTCCGGAGCGCCCCCTGCAGCCGCGGGGGAACCATCGCACCTGCCCTGCTCACCGGGAGCCGCCAGCGCCCCTGCCGGCTGCGAGCGGAACTGCACCCGAGGGGAAATAGCCTGACAGCCGAGAAGGCTGGCACTGGGTTTGTGATTGTTTGCTGTTACTGCCATAGTTATTGGTGTTTGTTTGACTGGTTATACACATATAGATATATAATAGTAAAGAACTGTTATTCCTGTTTCCTACATCTTTGCCTAAAAGCCCTTGATTTCAAAATTATAATAACTCGGAGGGAAGGGGGTTGCATCTGCCATTCCAAGGGAGGCTTCTGCCTTCCTTAGCAGACACCTGTCTTTCAAACCAAGACACCTGTTCACAGGATAAAAAATTCCTTGCAAAGCTGAAAGGCAAAGGATGGTCAAGGCTGTAGGATCCATCCACAGTAAGGGATGGATGTAAACCATTGGGTTTAGAAAAAGATCACTTAGCACTACAGTCAAGAAAACTGATAATGCACTGCAGCTCAGTACATCTCACCACCGCTTCTGAGCTGTGTGACGGGAACCTTTCAGAGTGCAATTCAGTTCTTTTTCATTAATGCAGTGACTGGAAACTGCATACATGTCCTAATGTTTTACTCAGTGCTTCTGAGAGGACTGAAGGGGAGAAAAGCCTGTTTTCACTAATAGTTCATGCTTTATGAGCAAGGATACAGAGCTACAAGCACACACTGCTGTCAGGCAAGAGTCATCTTTCTCTTGATATTATATACCAGTTAATTCACTTGTCTGCTTCCCCATCTGATTCAAAAAATAAAATCTCCAGAGCTTTCCTACACCTCTGGAAGAAACTACTGGTGCTTGTCTGCTGCTCCTGGGCAATGATTCTATGATTACTCTATAAGCTCCAGGAATTTTCTCTGTTGCAGATGGAGAGAGATCATCTCTTCCAGAAAAGATTCAGAACAAAAGCTCAAAGCAGCTATAATTTATTAAATCTGAAAGGGCTTACCTTTTTCCACTGACTACACAGGAGTCCATGGAAATGACACTTACCAGAGTAAGGGTAGCCTTCCTCCAGAGTTCACCCTTTCCCTTTATTTTCATCTGTCTTTACAGGGACTTTACTTGACTTCAATCTATCTTGTTTTGTAGGCATTTTCTGTAATATTTATTAGCAAAAAATTATGCTTACATATATTTTTTAACATATACTGGACTATTTAGTGCCTTAACTTCCTAATTTATGGGCAAGAAGAATGACAAATGACAACAGAAGAAAAAAGCATCAGCTGATTCTAATGTCCATATTAAAAACTATAATATCACCTTAGAGACAAAGTTTTCTAAGACATCAAGACCATTTATGGAATCAGGAGTTCTATACCAAGAGTTTATATCTAACATTAAAATAGCTAGAACCTATCTTAGATTATGGACTACTGTAGAATACTTTCTGATACCTTGATTTGACTGCATCCAATACTGGGTTCTCGTAACCATTTTAGTCCAACAAGAAAACAATTAAGGTAAAAGAAAGAGGGGAGCAGTGGTCTTGACTACCCACATATCTGGGTATATGTACAAGGAACAACCTGGAGATTTAGTGGGATGACAGGACTTGGTTAAAAACCCTCAGAAGGGGGTTAAGCATAAACTTTCCTCTTCTTGGTTTGTTTCTTCACTTATCAACATTATTTCAGTCCTATATTGCACTACATTCTGAAAATTCATCTTCATCAAGGCCCAAGCAGAGCCACACCCCTCTGACTCAGTGCTTGAGACTTAAGAAAAACTGAAATACATTTTAACAGTTTACAGAGCACTAGAGGTCGACCTTGAGATCCCTTTTTTTACCATAATCAACCTAAGTATAATTGATTGCAGGATTAGGTTTATGTTTACAAACACCTGAGTTCTGCACTTAGAAAAGTAGAAAAACAAACAAACAAAAAAAAAGAAAGCAGCAAGAATCAGTGGTTTGTGTTGGAAGGGAACTTAAAGATCACCTAGTTCCAGCCCATCTGCCATGGGCAGGGACACCTTCATGTAGATTAGGATGTTCAAAGTTCCATCCACCTGGCACAACTGCAGCTGGAGAGCAGTTGTGAGCATGTGTGAGAGGAAGAGCTCTGCAGACATCAAACTCAGTGAAGAAGGAGATGCTGCAGGCTCTGGAGCAGAGACTCCCCTGCAGCCCCTGGTGCAGACCATGGTGAGGCAGCTGTGCCCCTGCAGTCCATGGAGGCCCATGGTGGAGCAGAGATCCACCTGCAGCCTCTGAGGGACCCCATCCTGGAACAGGTGAATGCCCAAAGGAGGCTGTGACCCCATGGGAAACCCACACTAGAGGAGAGTCCTGGCAGGACCAACGGGCCTGTGGAGAGAAGCACCTGTGCTGGAGAAGGCTTCTGGCAGGACTTGTGACTCCATGGGGCACCCAGGCTGGAGAAGTCTGTACCTGAAGGACTGCACTCCATGGAAGGGACACATGCTGGAGCAGTTTGTGAGGAACTGCATCCTGTGGGAAATACTCACGTTGGAGAAGTTCACAGAAGACTGTCTCCCATGAGAGGGACTCAACAGGGAAAGTGTGTGAGGAGTCCTTCCACTGAGGAGAAAGGGACATGAGGAATAACATGTGGTGAACTGACTGCAACCTTCCTTCTCCATCCTCCTGAACCACTGTAGGGGAGTAGACAAAATTCAGGAGAAAAGTTGGGCCCAAGAAAAGAGGAGGGGTGGGGGGAAGATGTTTTTAAGATTTGGTTTTATTTCTCTTTAGGCTACTCTGATCTGATTGGTAATTATTAAAATTGATTTCCCCAGTTTGGATCTGTTTAGCCCACGATGGTAACTGGTGAGTGATCTCTCCCAGTTCTAATCTCAACTCAGAAGACTTCCATTATATTCTTTCTCCCCTGTCCAGACAAAGAGAACAGTGATAGAGCAGCTTTGGTGGATACCTAGCATCCAGACAGGGTCACCTCAAACCAATGGATGATTTTATCACTATTGTAAAAATATCTGGCTGGTATTTTTAATTTTAAAGCTGGTTACTTCCCAGATTCCCAAATGCTTAGACTCCCTTCACTCTATTTCTCCATCTCAATGACAAGCAGCTCAGATTAAATCTCCACAGCTAAAAATTGAAGGAGTAAAGGATAAGGAGCACTAGACAGGCCTGACACAGGACACAACTCAGCAACTTCTATTTATGGATCCGCTTTCCATAACCACCCATCCTGTTTTGGGAAGGACAGTAGAGTAACTCACTTTATGTTCATGTGTTAACCTAAAGCAGCACATTCACATTTCCTTGTTCTTAGTAGTATGTCTGCCTTACTTACGTGTTGAGGCATTCATCTCAGTATTTAGTTCACTGCATTAACCATTCACAAGCCACAGACCAGCGTGGTAGCAACAGTGCTGCCCTTGTGGCTCAACCTCCAGCAATGCTTATAAACAGATTCAGCTGCAGGGAACTACTCTGCTCCTGTGCAGAATTTGTTAGTCAAGGGTTCAGAGCACACAACTGACACTCCATCACATAGATTATTTCTATATCCCAGTAAGAAATCCAATTGACTAAATAGGATGATATTAGGCAGAGTCTAACAGCAGTAACAGTCACAAAACTGGCTCTAAGAAAGACCAAACCCATAATTTTGAAAGGTTTACACCATTTCTGCATTTTCCCTGGTTACTGTGCACCATCCTGGTCAAATTTGGATGATCACAGGTCAGTAAGGCTGAGAAATGCTGGTGTGTAGAGGATGTGAGGGATAGCTGGCTCAGGTCTCCTTCTTGCCTCTGGCTAGTGCAAGAGACAGCTATAAAGACATCCTGTCCAGCTATGGGTTGTGACTCTAGCTGACAATAAATAATGTGACGACATCTGGTTTCCTGACATGGTGCCTCAGGGATAGATTTTTGTTCCCAATCATCCTGCTTTATAGTTATTCCCTCCTTTCCTTCCACAAAAACAAGGAGTTCCTAAGAAGTTCTCTCTTCTGTCATTTTTCCAGCAGTCCATATTCCATGATGGTCCATATTTCATGAACAAATATTGGATTCCATTCCAATATGGTCCACATTCCATGAACAAATCACTGTATTTGTGTTGTCAATCTTGAACTATGGTTTGTCAGGCCTTAGTTTCTCCTCACAGAAGAAAATTACCGGACCAATGACCCTTGCAGAATATACCAGTGGGGCCATCTCCAGGCTAGGAAGAGATGTTTTCTTCTGTGCAGGTTACAAAAGGATGGGATAGTGCGCATTGTCCTTCAGGACAACTGGATATAGGGACACACTGTAGGCAAGCCTGTAGCCTGAGAGTCTGGCACCAGCCCATGTTCCTAATCTCCCAATTTTGTGGTGAGATGCTGATGAGCAACGACTTAAATAAAGCTACTGCCTGTCTGCGAGACCAGAGGATAGCTACATGTGGCACAAACACATCAGTGATGGAGTGAACAGCCAGAGGTGCAAAAAGACCTTGATGGTAAAAGTGTGGTTGCTGAGGTGCCTTGTGGAGGCCCCTCTGCAGCCCCAGTAGATGTCTTAATAGGACAGGACTGGTGAGAGGACAAGCCAGCACGGGCTTTCCCCACTGCAACAGCCCTTTTCAGAAAGAGAACAAAACAGCCTATGTTGGTCATTCTGAGGAAAACACTTGACTATTAATTTTTCTGTGCACCTGAGTTCAGCACTATCAAATGTCACTATGAACCAAAACAGAGGAGTAAGTTTGGGGCAACACAAGACTGAAAACCTTTCTTTGAAGAGATATGGCAAGACTGTAGTAAAAGCATGACAGCAAACCACCTCTGATAAACATTTTTAAAGACCACTCTGTCTGCTTTTTCAAAACCACTCTGTTCCAGCTCTCACAGAGGCATAGGATAGGTCATGCCAGCCCAAACCATTAGAGAAACATGACTTTACCCTGCTTCTAGCTAGGATGGATTTATTCTTTCTTCCACTGCAACTAGAGAGAGGAATAAATTACTTGCAGCTGCTTAAATGCTATGTGGTAAACTTAGTTTTCCATCAGGAAATACTCCTCACTGGTAAAGACAAATTTTCTAATTTTAAAGATCTGTTTTCAGGGCAGTTTGCAAATTAATGTCTTCCTAATATAGGTCAACAATAGGGTGTATGCCCATGAAAATAAATTGCCTCTATGCTAACCTGTGGCGGAAAAAGGTAGAACAAGGTAAACCTGTATTAAATGGGTGATTGTAGGAGCATGACGACCTTACCCAGATGCCTCATTCTGCTCTGTCTGGAATTTGTCCTCTGTGTTCATGTACATATGTTAACAATTACCTAATGTTGCTGTCTCTCATGTGTTGATTTGAATATATAAGGGGAAAGAAGAGCCAAATTATTTTCATTTAAGCAAATTAGCGAGTGTCAATGATGAGTCAAAAATAAGGAACAGACCATGCCTATTTTTTAAATGTAGCCAGTCACTGGTTAACTTGAGAAAATAGCAGATATTACCTCTGTAATATAGTGTTTAGATACTATATCTACCTCTTATGGTAGATATAGTACCTAAATATATTGTCGTTCATCCACTGTTAGATTGTTACTTTCCACATTTGCAACTGTGCCAAAGGCAGGTTCCGACCCTGCTGGCAGGGACATTAAAGGAACAGACTGTATAGAAGAGAACTAGAGAAACATGCAGAGGCATGAAACTACTAAAATCTTAGAAGACCCTGTACCACTTGTCCCCACTTTGTAGATTTGACTCACATACAAAAATTTACCCTTTTCTCAAGAAAATACTTGGCATGCATGGAGACCTTTATGCCACAGATACCAGTCTGAAAATCAAAAATACATTCTTCAGTCTTCTGCATCTTCTTTGAGAGAGAAGGATTTCCTTAAGAAACATTTGCTTTTGACTCAATAATTATCTTTCCTTTTCATCCTTAAATATTTTCCTGAGTCTCATCTTAAATTGAAATCTGCCTGTCTAAAAGCTACTTCAGTCTTGTCATTCTTGTGTTTGGGATCTCATACTGCCTGGTGCTTTTGAGGGACATAATGCACTCAAAGATGCCCTGTATTCAGCAAAGCATTATACCCTGCAAGCTCAGGGTTGCAGCAATGAACCAGAGCATCAGATGACATTGAAGCACTACAGTTGTCAATAAAGCAGAAGGCTCAGGGACAGTTGGACACATGTCAGGGAGAAAGGAGACCTGTGCTTCAGGAAGACAGCCAAAAAAGTGAAATGAACTAGAAGTGGCCTAGGATAGATTGTCAGTGGTATACTACAAGTCCTTGGATAAGAAAATGAGCATTGAAAACGAGGAAGAATTTAATTTCTAAGGAAAACAAAGCAGAACTTTGTACCCCAAAACAATATTTTACCTAAAGATATCAAAGTGAACTCCATACATTAGGTCTCACTGTGAAATAAATTAGCTCTTACTTTACAGCTGAGGAAACTAAGGTTCAGCATCACACAGACAAAAAATGGCAAAAATATTTTTCTTATCTAGGTTTTAAGTAAGATATTGGTCTAGCCAAACAGCAAGAGCAAAGGTCAGATTAGCACCGATTTTACTGCCCAAGCAGTAAATCAAACAAAAGCATTTTAGCAGGATAAAGGATCAGTTTTGAACTGAGGCTGAAACTTCTGGATTTAATTTAGGGAAGACAAATAATTCACAACTGTGTAAGATCTGAGCAGTCACGTGTGTGCTGTGCGCACAGGCACCCTCTGCCAATTTGCAGCTGACAGCCATTACTTGGGGAGGGATTTTGCAAAGCAAAAATTCACACAGCCCATCAGGCGGTAGCTGGACACTTCTGACGAAATATCAGTATGTGTCAAAGTGAGTCAGAACACACATGGTACAGACAGGAAAGCAAAAAAAGATTAACCCTTTGTCACCAAAAGTCTTCTGTTGCTTGGAGTAAGAGAATCCACCAAGGGCTGATGGAACTGGCTGCACTTTCAAGCAAAAGTCTGTGAAAACAAAACTGCATCCTAATTAGAACCATTGGGAAAAAGTGTACCACTGTATTCCAGATGATGAAGCCAGTAAGCAGTGGAGTATTTTCAACAGGAAAGATTAACTTAAAAAAATCTAAATACATAAACTCTACTGCTTATAACCCCCAAGCCATAACAAATTTACAGCAAGAGAAAGAACTTTTAAAATAGAATCAAAAACTAAGTATATTCATAGTAATTCTGCAGTCAAACAGGGCGCAGTCAGTAAACCATATCTGTACTTGTTCTATTATATGTGCTGTTGAGCAGAATTAACTCATCTGGTTAGGGAAATACATTGGGAAGAGAGGCACAAGGACACCACTTCAACAATTACATGAGGGCAATTTACATAATCCATGTGTCATCACACGTGGTCAGAGTGAAAAAAGCTCAGGAACACTGGTTTTATGAAATAGTAAGGGAGCCATTGAAAAGGGAATTAAATTTTGTACAAATTAAGCACAGCTAATATCAAGAAATAAATAATTCACAGTGTCCTTTGTTGTTAGGATCTCTTGTTAATACTTTTAGTCATCTATTATAGCATATTTTTACTCCTTAGAAGGTTTATCAGGTTGGATATCTCTGCTCTAACCACTTTTCCTTGAGGCTACACACTAACAGAGCCAGATCTGTTTTGCAGCCAAGATGTCTGCTTATTCCAATCATGTGGCTGCTAAACAGCTGTTGAATGGCTACAAACACCAACTCCAATGGCCAGTTCTTGTTTTCTGCCAACACATCTCCCCTCTGGTTAAGAAAAATGAAACCACCTTGGAAAGGACAGTAAGTCTGTTTTCTAGGGACCCTCTTAAAAAATTTTGCCTTGTCTTGATTTAATCTTGTCAGAATCTACTAAACTTATACCTGCAAATGTGATATACAAACTTAATGGCAGTGAAAAAAGAGCTCCTGGGAGTTCCTTTAGTTGCTACAGTCATGGTGCTGGCACAAGGTATTTTAGTGATATTGGAGATAATTATGTCCAAAGGAAACCACAGCAGTGAACTGCTTTAAGTCACTCTTGGTCCACTGAGCTCTGTCCCTTAAATATATGCCCAATCTGGTGGCGTTTTAACATTCCTGGCAATTGTGGGTACAAAATAGGAGGCAGGAAGAAAAAGAACAGCAGTCTCACTCTAGGTAACAGCACTTCTGAGCGACAACTGAAGAGAATGAGTACCTGCCGTGACTTTTAATCTCTTAAACATCTAAGAGTCAGATGGAATTTCATGGGATGTCCCCAAACAACTTCATCCTTAATTGATATGCAAATAATTACATGAGATTTTGATTCTTAAATGCTAAAACACCATAAGGTCTAGCTTCCATTTCTTAGCCCCATGGCTAAAATCTTCTTCAGTGATGTGAGCATTGATAAACTTCTGGAAAGATATATGAAGTTTGTAGTTCTTTTCCTTTCCATTATTTTTGTTTACCTCTATATTTCTCTCCCTTGCACATTGAAAACCAAATGTTTGCTTGCTTCAAGGGAGTGCAGAAGTCTCTGACTAAAACAATTATAAAATGATAAAAAGCAAGAATCTAAGTGAGATACTCTCAAAGATGCCATCTGAGGCTGAGTATGACATACCTCATGTTACTACTGAATACAATACTGCAAGCAGTTACAGTTCAAGTTCTAGATTCAGGTTTCCTGCAATGTTGAAGACAATTATTTTAATCTTTCATGTTTTAATAGAACATGAGTCAAATATTTTCTTCAGACAGCGTTTCTTCCAGTTCATTTTCTTTGCCTTCTGAAATCTTGGGGAGGAGAGAAAGGGCAGAGCTCTTCTGCCCTTAGCTGGATGTTTATCTGAGTGCTTCCAGTGAAGCCTCCCAAAAAACACTGAAAGCTGCATACACTACAGAGATTTCATTTGGAGAAATGAATGATCCTCTCCCTCAGGTAGGGATGGAAGATATTTCCAATGATACTGGTAGAAAAGAGACCTCTTGTAGAATTGACAGCCATGCCAGCAAAGAGTTGAAAAAGTGTTAAGGAGGTTTGTGAGCCTACAGCTTCATATTCCTGATACATTCAGTTCTACAGTATTTAAAAAGTTTGGTTGTTAGCCACATTCATCACATGTATTAGGCTAGATGAAATGTTTGAGAAAGGATGCAAAAATATTTTATTTTCTTTCTTCTGTTTTTCATCCTCAGATAGGAGAGCAATCTTCAACACCCATCGCACTGGGCAGGAAATAATCTGGTGTCTTCCATCTCTCAGACTAGTGCCCTAGCTCTGAGGCTGTAGGCTTCTCTGGGAGTGAAGCATTCTTACTTCAGGGTTGTTAAGCAACACTCAGTGGAAAACTTTTCTCCTCTTTGCCTTCAAAGTCCTGCACTCCTCTCTGAGTCATAGCACTACTTCAAAAGGAATGGTGGTGGGGGATGAACATGTTCTACTGCAAAAGAGGATAATTTGAATCCCCCAGGAGTACAAAACATGTCAAACACAGATCTCTAACTTCCTGAGCAAGTGCTCTAACCACAGGACTCCTAAATAAGTGGTCAACACTTCTCTCTTCTGAGCTCTTGAAGAAAAGCATCAGGAGGTCCTGTATTCTCAAAACACTGAAGATTGAACAAAGTTTTTGTGGCTGTGAATCACACTTTCCTCACAGACTGAATTGAGAACTGCAGCCAGCTGCCAAAATCAGAGAGCTAGAGAGCATTTCACACACATCTGGTCCTCAAATGGTCGAAGCCTCCTTCCAAAACAGCACATTGGGTGTTATGAATCCAGCTTGTGTGCTCTGGGAACCCTAAGTCTTTGTTACATTATTTAATCTATGAAGACCTGGATGTCTAAATTGGGTTTATGAGTCACATTTCCAAAGGCAAACATGTTAAAAGGACCTCTGAAAGCTGGGTAAAAGTATTGCATTTTGAAAGGAAGCTGTCAAGTATTTTTTTACAGTAGTTTTAACTGGAACGTAACACTGGGAACCCCTTGCAAGGGAGTGGCACTGTTACAAACTCACTATCCAAAAAGATGTATTAATCAGTATCTCTGCCTCAGCTGAATGGGCCTAAAATCGGGCCAACTGTTAATTCTCTTTTTATCTGTTGCATGTATCTTTCAGACCAAGCGGGCTAATTCCTTATCACTAGATAAGATCTAAGGCTGCAACCTTGACAAATTGGGTATAAGTTGATTTAAAAAAAAAAAAAAGACTATAATAAGAGTTTTTTCAGGCCTTTCAGTCAATATGTAACAAATTTCCCCATTCAGAACATTTATTACAGAAAAGAGCCTTATCCCTTATTATGCAACTCTCCCTCTCACCACCTCTCATTGTATCAGTTCTACCTTTCTGTAAGTGCCTGAGCTGTGAATGATTGCTGGAAAATTATTCCTGATTCTGCAGCTGAATCCACAGGAGCAGTATTTCCCTCCATGGCAGGGATGCAGTCCAGTGTTTTGTTGGTATAACCAAACTGGGTAGGACTCAGACTCACCCAGCATAGCAAAACAACTGCCCAGAGACTTGGGTTTTTTTCCTGTTTTAGCTGATGTCATCCAGGAAGTGATGCAGCTCGATTAGTGAAAAAACCCTGACCCAAAGTAGCAGGCAGTTCAATATCCACTAGGTGGATATGCTGACAGACTTGTGTTCAAAGAGGCTCTTCGAGTGCAAGTCCTGGTGCAGGCAGGTGGGCTTTCCACTGCTGTCTCTAATGCAAACACCAAGCTTCTCTTGTTTGTATTTCATTTGGATTTTTGACACTATTTAAGTGATTTAACTTTATAGCTGAATGGCCTGTTGGACACAGCCAGTTGAAAATAAGCATTGTACAGCCCTTCAGTTTACTACTTGGAATCAGAGGTATTTTACTCCGAGCTACTCCTTGTATTTTTGTGGTCCTTGGAATACCTTGTGCCTGAAGCAAATTAGTGACAAAAAGCCCAAGGAACTTGTATATCACTGTTGAGTTGAAGCAGTTTTTTTGTCTTTCAGCCTCCATTGCCCTCACGTAGTCAACAGCTCTGTATGCCAGTAACTTTACATGCGTCAATAGTCCCACTGAATAGCTCCCACATGACCTTACCGGTAACTATAATATTAAGTGCTAACAACAGGAACACTCTGCATACAAAATTTTGTGTCCTGCTCAGAGAAGGAGGAATGATCATCTTATAACAAAGGCTTGAGAATGTAACAATTTCTGTATTTGCATAGAAAATCCTCATTGTTGCTCCCTCATGCTCAGGATATCCCAAAGACAGCGATGAGTGTGGCAATGAAACCCCTGGCATGAGTCCACATTTAGCCCCTAGCCCTTGGGATGAACACCAAAAGAAGGCAAAAGGCTGGTGAGTTCCAAGAGCCTCATTTTAGGAGACACAGGAGCAGAACCCCATGCGATGGTATTTTTTATTCTTGCATCCGTTCATGAAGTGCTATAGAAATATGGCAACCTAAGGAATGACTTCAGAATACTGAAGAAAGGCATTTCTTCCAGCAATAACTTCTGCCTCCAAATATTATCACATAAGTAGTGATGAGCTTTGAGGGCAATCTGTGAAAAATATTGCACGCCCACATACACAGTGATAGAAGCAGAATATGCTTGCTGAAGATGAGAGTGGTATTTCACCATTTAGGAAGCTTTTTCATTAGTCAACTGTCTTTCAACAGCTAGACCCCATATTTCCTACCTTAAATTTTGCTTTAAAAAAACCCCAAAACTACCATGGATTCTTATCTCCTTTTCCAAGCAGTCTGATTTCTTCAACCCTAAACAATTTTGTCTTGGCACAGCTGTTAGGCTATGTTAAACATTTCTGGGAAATGTGTGTCAAAGTCAGAGTGCTTATTGTTTAGTTTGAGCAATAGTTTCACATCTAAATGTGGGGAAATGCAACTCAGGAAAAAAGTAGGATATAAAAGAAAACTAGAATAAAAACTAAATTAAATTACTGATCTCACTGGATATGAAGTTGGGCCCCTGATCTTTCCGTTTCATATATAATCCTGAAATTTTACAGAAGCATTTGCTTATATACTTAGGGGAGTTTTGCAGGACTCACTCTGATATTTCTGTGTAACTGTCTTCTGTAAACCTGTTTTTAATTAATCTATTACATATTCTAACTTCTAGAGAAAGGGATTTAGAAAAGCACTGGGCAGCAGCCTCGCTTTATTCCTATTAAGTCAATGGTAAAACTCCCCTTAATTCCACTGGGAGCAGAATTAGATCCATGCCAAGCCCATTTTCAAAATCTTGTCTTTAAGGCTTACACAATGCCTTCTCCCTGCCCTTGCTTAAAGCACAGACTTCCCTCTACCGTCGTTTTTTTTTTTTTTTTCCCTTGCAAAATAAAGCCATGCAAATACGCAAACAAACCGACATCAGCATCCTAACTTCTGGGAACAACATATCTCACTGTTTTCTTTCTGACTGTGTGGTTAACATTTGGGGGGAAATGTTTAAGATTACAGTGCTGAACTGCTGTGAAACTCTAGGTAGACTCTGAGCATGTTCCAAAAAAGTTGGAGATAAACCCCTGGGTGTTGGCTGGGTTCCCTTTTTCTGTTAAAGTGACACAACATTTTATTTTGTTTCCCCTTCCCACACGCCTGCTGTTTATTGCATTGCTCTGTAACACGGACAAAAATAATAAATCGGTATCTTATTATTTTTGGAAACTTTCCCTCTCACTGAATGCTTGGGGAGCTTGATGCAGCAATTCGATCCACTATCAAACACGGCATTTCCTTGTGCCAGCACACGATGGTCTTTTCATTTGCACTATAGTAGATGAAAAGTCGGATTTTCACACTCCCATCGATACATACCCCTACTTCCTTGGAAAAGATGCACATTTTACCTACAGAAAAAACTAAAATAAAATTAAGCCCTGTTTTTCTTACAAGGAATGGATTAGGGCTCGTCCTGAGCGGTGGGTCGGGAGTCGTTCCGGCCCCGCCGTGCCCCGGCTCCCCTCGCACCGCTCCCGGCCCAGCCCCAGTGAGTGTGTGCACGCGTGTGCACGCGCGCCCGTGAGCGCGCCAAGCCCCGCCGCGCGCCCGTGCGGGGGCACACGCGCGTGTGTGTGCGCGCAGCAGCGTGCACGTGGGTGCGCGAGGGCGCGCTGCCGGCATGTGCCGGTGCCGCGCACCCGCCCGCCCCGG
>NW_024582091.1:29956722-30150988 GCF_017639235.1 Corvus kubaryi | reverse complement strand
CTAGGGCGGGGCGGGCAGCCTGGAGCGGATCCGCGCGGACCACGAGCGGGCTCTGCGGGAGGCCAAGGAGACGCTGCAGAAGCTGCCCGAGGAGATCCGCAGAGACATCCGCCAGGACAAGGAGAAACTTCTGCAGGACGCCCGCGGCAGGAAGGAGGCGGGCGTCCCCGGGCTACCCCAGCGCCTCTTTCGCCAGCCCATCGGCGCTGTGGGGCAGGAGCCCGCCGACCCCGACGTCCGGCAGAAGAGGGAGAAAATCAAAGAGGTGGGTGGTGTCGGCTGTCGGTACCGCTCCGGGGGATGCGCCTCGACACCCCCGCGCGGGGCAACAGGTCGCTGCCGGGGCTGGCGGCGGTGTTGGGGGACCTCTGACCCCTCCTGCCGCCTCCTCCCTGCGGGAAGGGGGTCTTTCTGGCCGGCTGTCGCTCGGCAGCCGCCGCGCAGGTCGGCGGCGTCGCCCGCGGTTGCATCCTCGCAGCCCCGCGGTGCGTTCCCGCTTGCGGGCCCGCGCTGCCGGCTCCGTGCCGGCTGCGCCTCCTCCCTCCCGACGTTGTCGGGTTGCCCCAGCTGTTGCACCGAAACCCGGGGAGGAAGCAAAGCCCGGCGAGGGTTGGCGGGCTATGGGTCGCCTCGCGGGGCGCCGAGGGCTGGGGGACAGCGCCGCCGGGGAGGCAGAGCGGCGCGGGTCTGCCTGCGCTCCCCGTGGGACATCCCGGGCTCGGCCGGTGAGCGTCGGGTACCACCGCGGGTTGCGGGAGCCAGCGGGGCACGGCGCCCTGCCCGTGCCGCACTGTTGGCAGAGGAGCTGCCCAGGGCTGTCCGGCGCCGGGCGAGTGCGGGGTGCAGGTGCGGTGCAGCGCTCCAGAGGTGTCGCGGTCTGTCTCGGGTTCATGCGGTTCGCTGTTCAGCGATACCGGCTGTCGGAAGAGTTGAGGCCGTTTGGCGAGATGCAGTCAATTTAGGGTACAGCGGTAAAACGTCAGAGCTGTGTGTGCTTTGACAAATTCCTTCAACCGCCGTTTTTCGGTCCTGCTGCTTGGTTGGTTCAGGTACCTGTTTAAATCTTTCCGTAGAGAAATTCTCCAAACTGTGTCTAGGTAATGCTGTCGTGGGCAGAGCTTGACAGGGTCCTCTAGCAGAAGAAGAATTTCCTTGATAATACAGTTCAGCTTCCCATCAGTGCTGGCTGGTTTATTTATTGAACTGACAATTTCAGCTGCCTGCAGAGATTAGGGTTTATGAATTAATTAGTAGTATATATTTCACGTTCTGTGGTGATGGAAATGAGATAGGAGTGAGATTTACTACAGAGTATTTCAGTGTTAGTGAAACCTGGTTAGGCTTATTTAAAATCACTTATTTTTATTGTCTGTTTGTACAGAGTGCTCTGAAAAGTGAGCTGTAATATCACACGGAGCATCAGATAAAAAGCTCTCACAATTATCAAGTTGTGTTCTGTGCTCTGGAGTCCTTGTGTCACTAACTATTTCAGCAAATTGTGTAGCATAGTTATAAGTCATAAGCAGTATGTACCAAGTGAAGGTATTTTGAAGGGAGAAAGTCTCAGAAGTGCGCGGTACAGACCACATCTTGAAGGGTGCAGAGACTATGTTGCCTTCTGGTTTAGTCACACAGCCTCCCTGAGGCATGCGGAAAGTTAGAAATACCAGAAAACTCTTTTTCCAGCTGTGTGGAACTGCCATGAAGAAGTATTTAGAAGTAATGAGATTCCAGGCCTGATGTACGTGGTTCTGTAGTATAGAAGACTGCAACAAGTAAATAAACAGGAGGAAGAAGATAACACTTCAGTATACTGCTGTCTTGCTGGTCCCACTGCGTGCCAGCTAGTCCGAGTTACCTTTTATTATGTGTGGATATGCATGTGCACGTGTGCATTGTTTGTGTATCTACGTATGTGTATATACGCACATACAGCCAGTATCTCTTCAATTTCGTCCTCCCTTTCCTTTCCACTGTCTTTCTGCTCCACTTATTCACAGAGCACCAGTTTCACAGTAGCCCCCTAAACCACAGTTTTGTCTGTTTAAGCATAGATGACACTGAGACTGCACTTAGTTTCCAGATATTTATTTTCCTTTATATCCCAGTTTAAGTCCTCAGTACTATGTGTCATTTCTGGGAGTTTCTTTTCCTCCTAATTGAGTATGTGACCTTAATATCTTGGTTACTTTATTGCTTTAGCCTTTTTGCGGTACTTTGCAGTATTTTGCCTGGTTTGATGTTTGTGTTTTTAAAAGAATACATTTTTTCCACTGACAGTAAAACACTGTAAAAAAAAGTTCTGTGCTAACCTGCTTCACCTTGTTTCATGTGTTGGCCTTTTTTTTTGCCTTTCTCTCTGTCTTTTTGCAAGCTTTAGTCCACTTTTTTTATATTGTTACCTGAGTGTCAAGATGGATTTCTCATCTGCAGTCTTTTTAGTTTAGTTTTAAAACTTAAAGTAGTTTTAAATTGTATCTTTAAAAAGTTTGTACTCTGCTGTACATGCACAGAAACCAGAATTTTCCCTTAAAGTTCCTCTCTTTGTGCCTAGTGGTTGCATGCTAGAGATGCAAACATAAAGAATCTTTCTGCTTTCATACTCTTTTGAGCCTGGAATTTGCATCTGCATTGTATGATTTGTCATATATACCTAGAACTCAAAACTTAAAACTATTCCTGTGGATATTTTTGACAGAAGGAAGCAAGTTACTTTAAAGGAAAAGAATGCCAAAAAAAAAGGTTGTTCTTCCTTGCATTTCTGTTCTGGAAGAGCTCTGTCCCGTCAACATGCTGAGATAAAGCTAAGAGGGGAGATACCTTAGAGATGTTTTGTCCATTTACTGTTTTAAATTTTAAGTTGGCGCATGTGTTTAGAAGTCCAGCCAGTACAGTATCATTTGCAATCACAAAGCAATGAAATGCCATGACTTTACAGCATTTCTTAGCCAAGTTTTGCTGTAGAAATTTTAACCACTTTTTCTACAGGTTGCTCTTTTATATTAAAAAAAAAAAAGGGGGGGAAAAAACTTAAACAAGAGGGAAATATAAAGGTTCTTGAACCTCTCTTAGTATTTAAACCAACATAATATTACCAGAAAGGAAAAGAAATGGTAGATGCTTATTGAGCAAGAAAAATTCTTGTGGGAACATGAAGAAGTGGAGAACCTGCTATTATCACTGCTTTTCGCTCTGTCAGAACGATATGGTTGCTCTCAAGGTCTGTGTGTGGGAACTGCCCCACTGTGTTACACCTGTGGGGTCTGACTGTGTGTAGGTGTATCCATGCAGGTAAGGGACGTGAGCCAGAGACCAGAGATACTAGTGGGTGCTGTGATAGTCCTCTGTTTCTCTTCTGTTGGTGTGTTACAGGCAAACTCAGAAGAAAGAGCAGTACTGCCAGTAGTGGGGCTTTTCTCAGTACTTTCTGTTGTTCAACTGCTGTCAGTAGCTTGTGGCTGCTGATTTTTTACTGTATTGCCTAATGTTGCCTACCCTGAGCGTCATCCTCATGCTGGATGCTGGGAGGTTCGAGCAGAGGGACACTTTGAGCATACCAGCACACTTGCATTTGCCAGAACTTGAATTCTTCAGGCAGTTCCACTGGTGCTCCCATGACTTGGGGCAAGGTCTGGGACGTGGTATACCTCACACTGGTCTCTGTTTCCATGTCCTGACAGGAGCCCCAGACTGTGAATGAGGAGTTTGTGGTTTGTATTCTTGCTCTTCTGCTCACTGGTGTGAGAAGTGGCCCCTCTTTTGAGCAAGTATCTCCTGTGGTATCTGTTCCCTACCTGGAAAGAAGGAGGCGTGGAAGGCAATGATGATTGCATTCCACTCAAGTGCAATGTCTTCCAGTCTCTGTTCTTGTCACTGTTGGTTGTGGCTGGACATCATTATTTCTGATGTCAAGGGAAGACTTGTGGGTGCATAGATAGTTGGTACAAGCAAAAGAAGTGATTAGAAGAGGATGGTAGTAGTGGAGAGAGGCTATGAAGGCCAGAGATGCATTCTTTTAATTAGGAAAATCTGATTTTGAGTCTTCTCCAAGTCTCATTCCCCTCTCTTCCAAGAAAAAAAGATGCTGGAATTGTTTAGGTGTTAAGAAAATAGCAAAATCTAAGCTCTTTTTATTTCAGAGCAAAGGAATAGAAACGATGAATGATCTAGCTCAGGTACTAGAAACTGTATAATCACATTAGTGCGGTGCTCTGCCCAGACTAATTAATCCTGCTGAACAGCAAGCTCTTGGTGTTGGTGGAGCACCATACTAATGCAGCTGTGCTGTTCTTGTACAAGGCAACTAGCTTGGAAACCATTCACATTATTGATCAGAGCGGTTTGGACATTTTTTCAGGATAAAAGCCTCCTCGGTAAACTGGAATCAATGTCTGAAGAGCATGGTCGTGCAGTGCTCCAGATACCTGCACAGCTCTCAGCTGTTGCAGTCATCTAGTACAAGTCCTGCAAAGGGGATTTTGAGCACCAGTCCTTTGAGCTCAAGGCAGTGGCTGCAAGACAGCAAAACAGACTCTGCAGCTTCCCCCTTTCTTTCTCTAAAGAACTGAATTGAGGTGGCGTTGGCAGTGTGAATTCTGAAGCTTCCTAAGTCCTCAGTTTTCATTTTGTTTAATTCTTTTCTGTGGTGACTTTTATGCAGTTTAGTTGGAAGTCTTAGTAATGTTTCAGGGATGTTCAGCAATATCTTGAGGGGAAAAAAGCTTGTGAGCATCAAAATGAAGCACTAATCAGAGATCTAATACATGCTTGACATGAAATACTTGGACATAATCAGATCTCTTTATTAGCAAGAAGGAGTGATGGCAAAATTATGGATGGTCACTCACTGCTGTAGAAGGGCAGTTGGCCACTTATGTCTTCCTGCACGTGTCCACCACTTGCTTTCCCACTGCCTGGCATCCTGGTGCTGCTGGTTGAGAAGGTCAGTGCCAGGCTGGATGGAGTTTCATTTCCTTATGAGGATGTTTACATGACAAGGTGAGCTCACTAATACCTCTTCTGTTGGAAGAGAAGTCTCTTCAACACACTTCTCCCGCTATCTACTTGGTGTGACTTCCACTGTGTCCCTCCATAAGCTGCTTCAGCTCAGTAAGTCAGCAGAAAACTGTCAGAGCAAAAAAAAACTGGGTGGATTTCTGCTAAACTTTGTCAGGTTGGTGAGTCAAAGGCTTTGATGTAAGGATTGGCTTGGTGCTAGTTTTGGCTGTGGTGAGGGAGCAGGTGGATGAAAGGTATGAAATCTCTTTGAGTAGCCACGTCTTAGCAGCTGGTACCTGATCTTGCCTAAGTTCTCCATTAAAACTGAATCTCTGCAATGAGACTTTTGCAGAGCAAAGGTTCTATCTACTGTAATAACCTTCTTTAGCAGAATGAAGCATTCCCCTTCAGGACATTTACCTCCCAACCCCTCTTCTCATAACAGAAAAGGAGGAAGGAAACACAGAAGCAGGAATTACTGAAGCCCCAGGTGCTGTAGACAAAAATTCAGAGTGCTTTTACTGAGAGGAAGGTTGTGAGGACCTTCATAGGAGAGGGAACAGTTAAAATGCAGTAGTTTAAGTATTGGGTTGTTTGGGTTTCAAACAGAAAAAAACATGTTCCCTGATGGTACATTTCTTTAAGAACATGATTCAGTGAAAGGAAGAGAGTTGACATGTAATGAGTAAGCAGTGTGGTGATTCCTGCCAATGCTGATGATGCAATCAATGCATTTTGAAAGTTTTCCTGAAGTATCTTGTGACCTTAATGCTGACATCTTACAGTTGTCATTAAGTTTAAAATTAATCTTGTTTTTTTTCTCACCCAGAGCTTTATTTATCTACTTGTAATCTTCAGTATTTTTGTATTCGCTAGTTCTTTTTGAGTGTTTGGTAGTGCTTTCCTTCCTGATAAATACTGTTTACTGTGGTTCTTTTTTTATTTTTAAATGGTTTTATAAAAGTCACTGAGGAAGTGAATAAAGTGCCTAAAGATGGGAATCACACATGATGATGGTAGGCTGGAAGTGGCCAGGGTTGTTTTATGATATCCAAAATGTCACAAAACAGTAAGTTAAAAGTCCTTGCTTAGGGTTCATGGCACTATGAGATGCAGAGAAGCTTCAGTTGAGTTACTGAGTATGATTCAGTGACTCTATTAAGCATGGTCTTTTATCACTCGGCAGAACCTATGGAGAGCCAGCTCAACCTGCCAAGGAGACATGAAGCTACCCCTGTTTTGGTTGGGTTTGTGGCCTGGCGGGGTGGGGAGCCAAAGTGGTTTAGTGGAGGTCTGAGTACAGTGGAAGCAGTGGACCCCCACTAAGCCACTGCATTTAAAAGGAGAGGAAAGTGGAGGACAATGGACTGAGGCACCTTTATGTCCCCAAGACATGAAATAAGGTGTATGTTTGCCAAATTAATATTCTTTCTGCTGAGAGTCCCAGAGGTCTTTCTAGGGAAGGACATGGTTTCAGGTGAGCTGTTTCAGCTTTTTTTATTTTTTTTTTTTTTTTAGAACCTCATAGCCTCCCTTCAGCCAAATGACTTGCAGGCAAATGCCTGTCTCATTTGATCTTTGATCATGAGTTGGTGGGGTGTTTCAGTGTGTGATTGTGTGCATATCCGACTGGAATAGGGTGTTTTCCCAATTGCTAATTCATGTTTTTCAGCCATGCACCTGTTTTCTGTGTGCTAAGAAGAATATTTAATTTTCCTATCTTCAGACTTGGTCTGTATTATCAACAGGTAAATTTGTCGAAAGTAACTGAATGTCCTTTGTAACCAGATCCTCAGAATTGTGAGGAAAATGAAAAGGCTTTAAATGTTCGGTGGGAAACACCTGGCTTTCACAAAAAAAAACCCAAAAAAACCCCACAAACAAAAAACCAAAAACACATGATTAATTCTTTATCTTTCTGTGAAGGCAAAATGTGAGTTCCAGACACACAGGACTCTTTTCCTGAGAACTAAATAAAGTAATGTAAAGATGTGAGGTAAAGCTTAAAATGGAATTTCTCCTGTACTTTGGCAAAAGTTATAGTCTCATGGTGATGATTTTGTATTTAATGCTAGTATGGCAGCCAATTAATATCAAGAAATGGAGTAAATCATAATGTTGGTGAGTACAGTTGCTTAAGGCTGTAGTTCTGTGCTGTGGGCAAAGTGAAGCAGAAAAAATTCCACCTGCTTATTAAAATCTACTGTTAAGACCAAAAAATGTCTTATCTCATTCAGGGAGCAAATAAGAGTGGTAGACAGCCAGGCTTTGATACCTTCTTTGAATGTTAATGAAAGCACAGGCTTTTTGAAAAGGAAGTCATGGAGAGACAGAAGACAGCTCTTCTTGTGGAAAATAGTTCATGTCCTTGCAGAAGGACCTGTGGGACTGTTGGATGGACAGACCCTTTCTTAAAGTTGTCCAAAACATACTGCTCTAAGGATTGCAGAGTGTGTTAACTTCCTCTTTGGTTAGGTTGGGGTGTTTTTTTCTAGCTTGGGGTGCCAGCATAAGAGGAAATTTCTACGGTTTTCATCTTAAAGATAGTATCTTGGTATTTTCTTTATTTACAAGTAACAAATTTGTCTTCCTAACTCATTTGGCACAGTAAGAGTAATAATTCAGGAGAGTGGCTTTGATTCAGTGTTTGCTCTGTCTTGACAGTGCAGCACTTACTCTGGCAGTAAATTGCCACCTGAGGTGGTACGAAGGTGATGAGACGCTCTGGTTGTGTGTCTTTCTGGTAGCAAACGCAACTATTCAGATGCGTCTCTGTGTAAAGTGTGTTTTAGACTTTCAGTTTTGAAGGATTTTGTGGTCTCTTTCTAAGTTATTTATAGAACTGTCATTTTACAAGTGAGGAAAATAATTGGGGGGGGGATGAGGTACTGTAAATTAAGCAATATGGGCAACGCACCAGATGCTCAATATACTGGTTCCTTTTGTGTGAAAATCTTCTTTATCCACAGCATTTTTTAGTTGTTTGTCTTTTGGGTTGTTTTTTTTTTTGCACTGAGTTGTTTGGGCTTTTTAAAGCATGTGATATAGAGAGTGTATGCACATTTCTGAGAGGCATCTTCTCTTTTTCTGTTTTCCATGACTCTTTTTAATCGTGTCTGCAAGTCTGTTATGAAAACATAATTGGTGAGTAATGATGCGCATGCTTCCCGGAACCAGATTAAATGAAACCTTTTACAGACTTGTGGTTAAGCCGCAGTTGTATCGCAGTGCTTGGCAGCCTCGCCTGCAGAGTCCAGAAGGCTTTGCTGTTGAGAGGAAGCAGTTGGGTTTTCTAGGGCTGAGAGCAGCCCTAAAAATTGCATTGAGTTGCACAGCATTGCACAGTGTGACAGGTTTCAGAGCAGAACCTGAGTACCTGGTTCCTGTTTGGTTGTTCCCCTCTAAAGCAGGGGCTGTTGCTGTGTGCTGGGTGAAGGCTTGTCTTCTCTCCCACCTGTGATGCAGGTCTCCAGCCTGGGCATGTCAGCTTATTAGGGTCAGTTTAAACCTAGGTTTTGGAGTGTGATTCATGATTGCACATGAGCAGCTCTGCTTTACCACTAAACTGCTGCTAAATGCATTGTTTTGTTGTGGGGGAGGTTAAACCTGAGACTCCCTGGTTCTATGCTTAGGTCACTAGCTGTAAGCTTTTGAAGCAACACTTAAGTGCTGTGTTCCAATGCTGTTATGAAGGAAGGCTTGTAGGGTAGTAAAATTCCTAGTTTGCCTTTCTTGCGTCTTGAAATCTTCTGTTTGAACTCTGTTGTAACCAGGAAAGGCTTGCATGAAATAATATGACAACTTGCTCTAACTCTCCGTGGTAAGCTGGTTGGATTTTATAGCTGGTGTTTATGAAGATACAGGTATTGCTCATTCTGATGCCTCTGATTTTAAAAGCTTTTCAAACAGATTGGATGAGCACATAACCTGCTGTTACATTCTTATAACTGTTAAACATTCACAGCCCTTGTGGGAACACTGAGATATGTAGTCACTTAGGCAAGGGTAGCTACAAGCGTAAAGTCTATTTTCATTTGTCTTCCTACACCTTCTTGGAAGCTATACGTACCTTGGCTTTTAAATTGTTATACAGTAAGTGAGTAGACTCTGACTTACCTGAAACTTGGGCCCTTTCTTTTAAGGGCAAATCTCTAATCAGGTAGGAAAATAGGTAAAAATCAGAAGAGATGGTAGGCAATACTGTGCAAAGGACCAAAATGATTCTGTGCAAGGAATGAGCTGATGACTGTGGAACATCTGGCTGTTATAAGACTTTGTGTGCCTCTCAAAAATACTTCTAGAAGAATCAGCTTCTTTCTGTGATGCTGGGTAGAAACAGAAGTTGCAGTTTTAATGTAAAAGCATGTAGCTTTGCACTTCTCATGTGAAGATATATAATGGCATTTAGGGTAGAGGCATGTATTTTTCATATGAATGAAGTAGAAAGAAAAGAATGCCTGATACTTTCTTTCCAGAATTTTACATAATCTCACTTTTGTAGGGGTGATCTTACTGCTTGGCAACATAAACCCTCTTTTTCAATTATTTATTAAAAGTCATTATCTGCTTTTAAAATATTGCAATAAAATTGCATTAGAACAGTGTGGCTTGCTTTAATTAGTATTCAGACCACTGTGAGGCTATTTTTTTGAAAGTATCTGCATACTTTTCTTTCACTTAGTTCACTGCTTAATATAAATCTCTGCCTTTTGAAATTTCTTTTGTTCAGAGACTGCTTTCTTCCAAGGAAATAGGAAGTAGCTCATGTGAAAGAATACCAAGCTAAAAAAAGCCATTTTGCTTTCAAAGTGTAGTGCTTAAGGAGATAGTAATTTTACTATTCACTGATAGAGACATGCAGATGCAGACCCAGTCTTTTAACTCCGCTGTCACTTTTCTCACTGCCTTTGAGCAGTGACATCTGTTGGTGCAGTGAATGGTGGTACTGCTGATAAAGCTTTGCCCATACTGCTGTCTGTGGGGAAATGTTGCTTGCTACTGTGGTTGTAGTTCTCCACCCATCTGTGATTTTAAGAATTGCACTTTAAATTCTGTGTTGGACCTAGGTAGTAATACTAAATTCTTTAGAGCTTAGAAAAGAGAAATAGATGTTAATCATTTGCAGTGATGGATTTCTGCATCCCCTGGCCCCCTCATGCAACAGAAAACCTAACTATCATTTAGAGTAGAAGAGTTATACATGTTACTTATTTAAAAAGTCATACTACTTCAAAACTGCATGCTGCTTTCTTTGTTCTGGTGAGATCATCTGAAGAATCACCATGGGAAAAACTATGCCATGTAAAGACAAACTGCAAATTGACTGATATTTTTATGTCTTACTCTGTAAAGCTCCAGAGTAAGCAAGGCACTGAACCCAAACTGACTGAAATTGAAAGGTGTGTGATCTTGTCAAGGGCTGAAGTGACATCACAGATCAAGAAGGGCACTTCAAAGAAATGATCTTTCTGAAGAAAAACCTGTATGTCTCTTCATGCAGTTTCTTAAAAAAATTGTATTCATATATTGACAACAATGTATTAATATCTTTCTCCATAGGTATGTTTTACATAAGAGTGAAATATGTTGTACAATTGGTCTGTTGTCTGTAGCTGAGGATGCAGTTTTTTGGGGGCAAGCCCTAGCCTGAAAAAACACCTTGAAAAAAGTTAAAGCCATAATGTTTTTTTTTTTTTTTTGCAAATCACCATCTAAATTGAAAATATAATTACACGTATGCTACAAGCAAACTCCAGAACATTAGGATGAAGCAAAGAAATCCTTATATTTCAATAATCAGCTTTGCTCACTCTTTTTTTTTATTATATAGATTTAAATATTGCAGAAAGTAGATGCTCTCTGAGAAAGTTTTCAGGCTTCATGGAAACAGTTTTCACATGCAGCTTTGTAATCTGGAGGCGTTATAGAGACTGTTGGTCTGCATTTATGCACACTGTACATTTGTTCTTGTTCCCAGCCTTCTGCTTACTATAGAATCTTGTTGTTGAGAAGGAGAGAGTTTCAGACTCGCCACTGGACCTCTGGAGGCCTGGTCTCTTGCTTAGAGCAGGGCTGACTTCAAAATAAAATTGAGTTGCTCAGTCTTGTGCACTCAACTGTGGAAGATCTCGGCAGAGGGAGATTCTGCAGCCCCTCTGGACAAACGTATTCCAATGTCTGAAGACCCTTATTGTAGGGTTTTTGAATTATTATTGTGTTTAGATAGAATATCTCCTGCAGCAACTGATGACACTGCCTTTACTCCTTTCATTGTGCCCCACTGAGATGATCTTGGCTACCTTTTCTTCATGAGCACTCCTTAAGTCATTAAGAAGCCTCTCGTTTCTAGTCCCAACAAACCCAGCTTCATCTACCTCTTCTCATATGCCACTGTGTTCTCCATCATTTAAAAAAAAAATAATTGTTGCAGGGGAGCCAAAAATCAGGAACAGATCTTCCATTTGAGGTGTCAGGAACATCACATAGAAAGCGTTGATTGCTTCCCATCACTAGCATGCACTCATGCTAACACAGCCTTACAGTTCACCTTCATACAGCTCTCCTTCATCATTGCAAGGATGCCTTGCTTATTTGTGTTCAACCAGTTGCTCACCAGGACCCCCAGAACATGTGTTCCAAAGCTGGTTTTTAGCCTGTAAGTTCCCGTTATATACTTAGGCATAAGATTTTTGCATTTGGTTTTATTTGGTTTCAAGAGGTTTGGCAGCTCATGGGGTCACTCAGGTGGGAGCCCTCCTGTCCAGCTTCTTGATTGCTGGAGTTTGGGTTACGTGTGAAGTTGGTGAGGGTATGTTTGCTCTGTTGTTCAGTTTAACCCCAGAGATGCATCACTCACTTGTAGCTAGCTGCTAGTTAGACTTTGACCTCTTTACTGCTGTCTTGAGACTATCAAACCAGCCACTTTTTCATGAGTCTTTTCCGTGCCTTTTTGACTGCCATAGTGCTATGGCAGAACTGTGTCAAAAAGACTGCTAAAGTCAGGGAAATGGTGTCTGCTGCACTGCCCTCATCCACAGAGCCGGTGGCTTCATCAGAAGTAACTGGGTTGATTTGGCACATTTTGCCTTTGGGGAATTTTCCTTGCCATTTGCAAAGTTGTTTTTGTCCTCCATGTTCTGGAAATAGAGTCAAGGAGGTTCTGCTCCATTTTCTTCCCAAGGTTTGGAATAAAGCTGTGCTGTAATTGTCCAGAATTTCCTTCTTGGTTTTTTTCCTCAGTTACTAGTGCCCGTTTGGTTTGGTCCTTAATTTGTTGTTGATGTAGAGGCACCTCCTGTCCTGTGGCAGCTTCCAGCTGAGTTTTGGCCTCCTCTCTCCCCTGGGGCCCGGGCAGTGTTTCTGTGTTGCTGTTGGACATCTCCCCACCTCCTCCTCCCTGCTCTTCCCTGAGGGCTTGTGCTCCACCTGATGCTCCTTATGCAGCCACCCTACTCTCCTGATGTGGCACATTGAAGATCAGTGAGGTCTCCTGGGCACCTTAGCCCTACAGGGGACTCTGCCATGGATTCCTGCAGATCAGGTCCCTGAAGAAACTGAGCTCATTCCCCTGAAGTTCAGGGTCTTATGTTGTCTTTTGCAGTTCTTTTGGGATTGTAATCTCTCCTGTGTAGCAGTTAAATAGACTTGGTGGTTTAGACATTTCTCATTCATGCATCAGTTGCTTTGAAGCAAGCTTTTATCACGGAGGTGGGGTGATGGAGGAAAATGCCAATGCAGCCTTTCCTGGCTGTTTTGCCACCTCTCTGTTTCCTTGGGAAGCCCAGCAGGCAACTGTATGCTAGCTCAGCAGATTTTTTTTTAATTTAAAAAAAATGAGGAAATGTTTACTGGACAAACAGATTTGGTTAATACAGGGAATTTCCATTAGAATTTTTGAAATACAAGCTATTGATGGGAAAAAAAGCTCTTAGTTGCAGCTTTTGCCACTTTTGTGGCTGTAGATGGGTGACTAGCACACTGACACGGGCTGGGTTCTATCCACTGAAGAATTGTGTGCTGTTTTAAAGTATCTTTCCTCTGCATACCTCTGATCAAAATATCAGTCACCTGATGTTTATACATTGCAAATATGAAACTAAGGACAGGAAAGCTAATAGAGTGTAATTTCAAAGTTGTCAGATTTGGAGTTTGTATTGAAACTTGCATGGGTGCCATTAAAGTAGATTGAAAGCACAGTTCTGTCTGATTTCTTTAAGGGTCTAACTGCTAGCTTATAAACATGTATTTTTCAATTAAATTTCCATCTGTGTGACTTGTTACGAGGTTTACAGGAGGAACTGTAAATATTTTTACAGTGAGGTTGTACTATTGAACTATGCACTGATTCAGGAGAGTCCATCTCATCAGCATTTGATTTTCTGTCACTTTTGACATCACAAAGAGGCTTTACAGAAGCTTGGTTTTGAAAATGAAGTCTTTCTTTACGCTTCCTCATGCTCAGTGTTCAGACCCACTGTTCACTTCAAAAAGGGCTGTTTTCCGGCATTATAGAAATACATGAGCATCCTTTCAGCTTGCCATACCTATTCTGATTTTGGGATGTGAGAAGCAAAGCTCCTTCCATTTATAGCAGGGACTGTATAACCTTCCTTTTGACCACATTTATGGTCCTTTGTTATGGGAACAGTGACCACCCATAGTTTTTGTTTGGCCCTGTAAGTGTGGAAAGGTAGCTGTTTAAAACCTATAATGAGTACTTTTGGTAGGAACTGAGTGAGTTTGGGGAAGGGGCTTTGAGGTTATAGAAAGGATTTAAGCTTCTTTTAACTTTCATTAGACCTTTGTTTCTTTAAGTTTTCTACTGTACCTGAGTATTGAGGTTTCATTCCATCGAGAAAGTAAGTTATTTTGGATGCTGTTCAGCAATCCAAAGCATGACCAGTGGCTGCACATGTCCACTTCTACATTTTTGATCCGTGACTTGAATCAAATATTCAACATTTTCCTACATAAGGCTGATCCTGTAGTCTAGCCATTTAAGTCACACCGTTTGGATTTCTTGCACGTTAAAAGAAACTTTTAGATGAACGGTTGTCTGGTGGGCACTGAGAACATTTTTTTTGTCAGCTCTAGTCTTGATCCTAAGAACCTAGGAGGACACAGGTATCAATGGAGCTATTTTAAACACATAGTAGTGCACTGCAAGGTATAATGTGTTCATTTCAGAGTACCTTTGCAGTAGCTTCATGGTGTGCTAATTACCCATTACTGTGTTCTCTGATGGGGGGATTGTGTGTAGTCTTTTCTTACCTTTTGTTTGAGCATAGTATTTTTGTGATGCCAGTTTTATTCCTTATTTTTCATGAGGAGTCTTTCTCACCTCAGATTCGTGCCTCTGTTTGAAAAAGGTGTGTGTTTTCTGAGGAAGGAACAGGACCAGTGGCTGGTGCCAAAGACAGGTATCAAAACCAGCTTTAAGAGGCCCTTGTGTTCATGTGAACACGCAGCGTAAATAAATGCGGATGTGATCAGTTGCCTCAACGCCAAACACACTCAAATGTCTGTTTTACCAGCCCTACCTTGTGTCCACATAGAGAAACATTCCTTGAGAACTTTGTGGCTGATTTTATTGCAGTATCACCAATAATGATTCTCTTGTGCTTGGTAACTTCATGTTGCCCTTAGTCCTGTGTTATGTGGGGAACTTCTGCAGGCTGTGAATGTACTGTTACCTAGAAGAGAATAACTGATTCATAATTTCTTTTGGATATTCCTGCTATGCTGTAACATCTGGTTTCAAATCTGCTGTTTCTAGGAAGCATCCTGAGTGGCATTCTGCATGCTATAATAAAAACGAGAGGGAATTTGTTATATGCTATATTTTCTTCTCCCCACCCCCTCAACCCCACTCAAATTTCAACTTCAGCCTTTTCCTTGGACTTGACTGAATTCCCCAAAGATGTTATATATAAGGAGGAGAGAAACTTTTTTGTTGGGATAAGGAAAACTTGCTCATCTTTCGTTTGAAAATTTCTAACTGGGAACATTGTGAATGTGACACATTTTACCAAAGAAACCAGCATTTAAGAGCGTTTGGAGTGAAGGAAGATTTGTATGCATATGGATATATAAATCTGTATGTGTGTTAATGAAAAAAGACTAAAGAAAAACCTCACACCCTGATATGCGGAATTATTGCCAAGGAAGTAAACCCAAACTGTAGTTTTTACACAGCATGCTTTTCTATAGTGTGAGTATTTTACAGCTGTTCTTGCTTGTATGTGAGACTGAAACCTGGGAAAGGCCCTTATTTTGGCTGGTGAGCAGGGAGGAAGTGTTTGACAGCTTAGATGATGAAAGGTAGTTCTTGAAACTTAGTGTATAGTTGGATATAAAAGTAGACTAGTTACTATTATATGAACACTGATTAAATGTTGTATTATTCATATATTTTGTCTTTTGCCCTTTGGACTGCTGGGGATAAAGAACATTTTTTGGTCTTCAGAAGGGCTATTACTAACTAAATATAGACCTCTTCGGGCAAGAGCAGTATTGGCTTGCAAGTCACAGTGTGCTGAAAAATAAATTTTATTCACTACTTTACAGCTTACTGAGGTGAGGTATTGAACTCTCCCCCTGTCTACCTTGTAATGTAACTGTGACATGATGGGATGGAACTGGCATTTCCTAATGCTTTCTTTAAGCATTCTAATGTCCCTTCATTAGTATTAAGAATGAAGACAGAGAATTGGAGAATTTGCAGTGAAAGTGTTTTCCTTTTCTTTATGGCTGTATCTGTAACTTTCAAACATGGCAAATAATGCTCTACGTGGACTGCCGTTCCTCAGAAAGCAAGCAGTAAACAATTTCTCTTTAAATCAATGAAAAAGGCACCAGACTGCAAATATTAAACAAGTTTTTCAGGGCATGTGTTTTGGAAGACTGTAATTTTTGAATTTGAGTTTATTTCATACTGTCAGGAAACTTCAAATACAGATATATTTCTGATGTGCTGCCTCTCTTGCAGACCCTTCATTTTACATTCTGCTTGACACTGCCTTGGGTTTAGTCTGCAGTCTGATTACAGCACTCACTTGCACCAGGCATTATTGACTTTTGATGCTGACTTTAAAACTTCCTTGAAAAATGTGAAATACTTGCTCAATTTTTAAACCCAATAGTTTCTTGCTCTGGCATCTGGTTATTACCTATTATTAGCAAGTAGCAGTCATATATAAGCATCATATATAAGGTAGGCATGAAGTCAGCTAGAGAAATGGAAAGTCTGAGCTGCTGCATATTTTAGTTACAGCAGTGTGTTTGTGGGACCAGCTCTCTGGCTTTCAATCTTTGGCCAGAAGTCCTGATATGAGACCAGTTCCAGCAGCACCGCGCACCAGAGCAAAGTCTTCTCTCCTGTGTTACACAGCCCAAAGGCTTTCCTGCCACATCTCACTGCTCTTGAATGGGATGTGAAAAGCTCCAGGCTTCAGCACTCCAGCTGTGGGCCACGACTGGTGGGGTCTGCTTTGATTTCACTTGAGCAATGGTTAGTGACCTATTCCAGAGTCAGTAGCACATGAACACACTGCCTAGTAGCTCTTGTCAAAGCTACTACACTAGTACGTGTAAAAGGACTAAGCTCAAAGCTGATTTCTCCTCAAAGAAATGACAGCCTTAAAAGAATATAGGCTATTAATGGGTACAAGTAGAATACAAGGAAATGAGTTTCTTCTGTTCATCAGGGTAAGGCACTGGTAGAGTTGGCTTGTTTGTTTTTACGGCTGACAGATGGGATAATAAGATTTCCACTTCAGTATTCACATCAGCACTTCATTGCCTTCCTTAGCTAGTGGAGGTAAATTTTTAACTCTCAGTTAAACATGTCAGCTAGAAGTTTGCAAATATGCTTAACTGAGTGTGTTGGGTTGACCCTGGCTGGAAGTCAGGTGCCCACAAAAGCTGCTCTGTCTATCCCCTCCTCAGCTGAGCAGGTGAGAGAGACTAGAATGAAAAGCTTGTGGGTAGGGATAAGGACAGGGAGAGATCACTCCCTAGTCATTGTCGTGGGCAAAACAGATTCAACAGGGGGAGATCAAATCTGATCAGGGTAATGAAAAATAAACCTAAATTTTAGAATACCTTTCCTTCACCCTTCCTTTCTTCCTGGGATTAGCTTCACTCCTAATTTTCTCTGCCTCCTCCCCCTCCAGCTGTGCAGGGGACAGTGAGTGGGGTCTCTGGCTGCTGTCTCTGCTTTCTCCTCAGGAGCAGACTACTCTTCCGCAGCCTGGGGTTCCTCCAGCAGGAGACAGTCTTTCCCAAACTTCTCCAACATGAGTCCTTCTCACAGGCTGCAGTTCTTCATGAACTGCTCTAGCATGGGTCCCTTCCACAGGGTGCAGTCCTTCAGGAACAGACTGCTCTAGTTTATATACAGAGAAAGATGTTCCATGGTATGGAATATCCCTTTGCCCAGTTCGGTAAGCTTTCCTGGCCATGCTCCCTCACGGCTTCTTGTGCACCTGCTGTCAGAGCTTGGGAAACTTGAAAAGTCCTTGATTTGGATAAGCACCACTTAGCAACGTTGAAAACATTGGTGTGTTACCAACATTATTCTCATACTGAATCCAAAACTCAGCACTGTATCAGCTTCTGAGGAGAAAATTAACTCCATCCCAGCCAAAATCAGGACACCAAAACATAGTGGTTTGTTATTCCATGTATTTGGCAACCCTAAATCACTGGACACAGGGGATGATGAATTGTTATGATTAACAGGAAACAACTAGGATACATTGTGTCCTACTCTAAACAAGCGATGTCAGAACCTTCCAATATGTCCCGGTTTTAAGACAAACAAACTAAAAACGTTGCTAATTACAGATCCAAGTCACGATGTTCAGATGAGATCTCTGTGTGTGGTCAGTCATCCCTTTTGCAAGTGGAGAAAATATGATTCTGCATTTTGTTAAAGTGAGCAGACAAAAGAGACTTACAGATGTGTTGGGAGGGGTTTTTTCCTGATAGTTTTCTTTCAAGTGGTCATTACAGGATGGAAACCTTGGAATGAAAAACCTATGTAGTTTTAATGTGTTAGTCCCAAACAGCATCAGAAGAGCATTGAAAGAACTGAAAAGTCTTTCTCAGATTCTTTGGTGTCAGAGTAAAACATTTCACATTTTTGTTAAAAGGTAGTATCAGACCAACAACTATTTCTTCCTCTTTCATTTTTGAACAGAGATATTGTGAAAGAATAAGTTGTAGGAATGAAACATTGCAGTTTTGAGAAGATTGTAAGAAGCTGTCTAAATAGCTCATGTATTCAACTTCTGTGCTCAAAAAAGGAACTTTGTTTAGTTCTGGTGAAATATTATATCCCTAGAAGGACTGAAACCTCGGTTGTCCTAAACTGTCATCTCTGCAGCATGTTAATTTAACATGCTAAGTGTTATATTTGAATCCTTGAGAGTTAAAAGTGCTGGATTTCTGTAATTTGATTCTGAAATCATTAAATGTATGGAGACTGAGATCATAGGCAGGTAACCTGCCCATCACTGTGAGACAAAAATTGCTGCTCATGAACATGGTGTGGAAATTGGATGCCATGATAACACATGGCAATTTTATATGAGGTTTTTACAGATGGATCTAATGAAGTATTTCAGAGATCACAATTGCTTCCCCATTTTGGAATGCAGGCACTAGGATTTAAAGCACAATAACTTCTAATACAAAAATAGTAGGTAATTTAGAAGGAAGTATATCCCACATTTCAGTTAAGTCTATTCTCCACTACAACGATCTTTACCAAAATGCATAATAAAAGCATACTTTGTTTCAAAATTTTAAGACTAAATAGAGTCAGTGTTTTTTAGGAAAGTGCTGTAATTGGGACAAAGATGCAATAGTAAGACATCGATTTTTATGGTGTACTGAGTGCTGTTACTTACATCTGTTCTGAGAACTATTCCTGTTTGTCAAATATAAGGCACATCAAATGAAACTACTAGGTGATAAAATCAGAACAAACCTGTTCTTTGCACATTTTGTTGCAGAGCTGTAGAGATCTTTCTGCAGGATGTTATGAATATAAAAAATTCAAACAAGTTCAGAAAACAGTTGAGTAATTTCATGGAAGAAAACTCTACTGGGCATTATTAATCATGCAGGCATCACATCTGGCTCTGAAAGTCTCCCACTCTCAAGCTCTGAACAATCCTATTACTCATAGGAAGTGTTTGTTTGCTTGTACTATTCATAAGTATTTGTTAGAGGTAGGAAACTGTAGTAGATACGCCTTTTAGACTCTAATCTAGCAGTCATTTTGTGTTGAGTATCTTTGGAGAGCTGGCCTGCCTTGTACTGAGAGAAATCTATTTTTGAGACAGGAACAAGAACCAAAAAAAGGTCCTGAGGAAAGATATTTGTGTTGTTTCAGAATGGCACAAACAGAATTCATGACTTTAATGAACAGAGTTACATTAGTATTACCCAAATTCTCAGTTAATGAGCTATAAACATGGGGAAAGGTCTGCTCCATCCAGTATATTTTAAGATATCAGGAGGTCCTCTTTAGCTGTTCCCTCGCCTGCAGGAGGGAGAGCACCCAGGTTCCCCCTCAACTGCATTGATAATGTGCCCTCAAACACCTGATTGCATTCCCTTCTCCTATTCTCTGCTTTCCAAGTTCTTTCCATTTATCATGCTCGTCGCTTCCCAATTAAACATCTCAGCCTGGTTTTGCTTTTCTCACTGGCCTCAATTCTGTTAAAAGCTAACAGCCTGTTATCTCTAGCACCTGCCTGCCCTTTGTCCTGTTGCTGTCTTGTCAGTGGTGCCACAGGACAGGGTGAGCCATCTGTGTGTAGGCTGCTCCCCCGCTGTTATCTGCAGCATCTTGCACTTGGTGGTGGTGTTATCTCGGCAGAGGCACCTCCAGCCTGGCAGTGCCTCTCTCATGCTGCCCTGGCACACAGAGAGTCTGGCAGTCTGTAATTCTTTGCACCTGCACCCCCAAAAAAGGTTGCAGAATAATACTGTTCACACATACCTCAATGTTTATGTAACTGTAGATGTATCTGGGGGTTTCCTAAAGTCTTTCTATAGGGATAACCACAGCTGTTTGCATTGGAGTTCAGGGGACTTGGTAGCTGGAAAAGGATAAACTTGGAAAAGGGGTTGAGCCCAGAGCTGGATAGAGACCATTCCTGGTGGAAAAATTTGAGGTTTAGGGAAGAAATGTGAGACTAAAGAACAATATATTTATTTTCAAAAAATGCTTCATCCAAAAGTAGAATCTTCGAAATTTACAAAAGTTGCTCGTGGGCAGGCAGTAAGCCAGAAATGAAAACTGACAGGACCTGTCAAGTAGGCTGCTGGGGAAGCTCAGTCCCTGCCTGCTGTGCTCCTCAGCCATCAACCTGCCTGGAAGGGGCTTGTCAAATTCATCTTTCTATCCACAGCAAGTGAAGTTGATGTGTTTTTTGCTTGTATATGTTTGTTTGGTTGGTTGTTTTTCGTGGGTTGAGGGAGACCTGTTTTTAAACATGGACAGTTGGATTTTCAACAGTGAACTTCATCCTTGGCTCCACTCTACCAGACACTTTGTAGCTTGGTGACTTGACATAGGTATTTTTTTTTAATTATTATGATGATTTGGATGCTTTGTTTTCACTTTTGCCATATAATTGTGCTTATCGTTGAAGTATGTCTTAGAAACAGCTGCAGCAAACTCCCTGGATTATTTTCATAGGATGATTTGGGTTGGAAGGAACCTTAAAGATCAACTAGTTCCAAGCCCCTAAAGTTTCAGCTTTAGGCTGAACTGTCCAAAACAGTTTGAGGGAGAGCAAGGACTTTGTCTCTTCTGTTCTGTACTGTAGTTTACATTAAGTACTCCGACTGATCTTAAGGAATCTTGAAATACAGGTGAGGAATCAACAGAGGTTCTGGGAGACTTGTGTGGTTTTACATACCTGCCTGCAAAAAGCAAGAGAACTAAAAGAAAGGAGTAGCTGGAAAGCAAGTCACATCCACAGTTTTTTTTTTTTTTCCTCTTAGTAGACAGCTTTCCTGTTCCTGTGGAGGAAGGGGCAGAAACTACAGGTAGTTGTTGAATGCATTGTATGATGGAGAAGCATCACACTTCCTATATGTTTTTATGATAGCTTATCTATTTCTGTGAGGCGCCATATATGCTGAGAAGCTGTAAGTTTAGATGGCAGTAAAATGCTAAAATTTTTGCCCATTGTGGAGATTAGGTTGTTTAGCCTGGAGAAAAGGAGGCTCAGGGGGGACCTTATGGATCTCTACAACTACGTGAAATGAGGTTGTAGCGAGGTGAGGTTATTCTTCCCCAGGTAACAAGCAATAGGACAAGGGGGAATGGCCTCAAGTTGTGCCAGTGGAGGTTTAGATTGGATATTAGGAAAAACTTTGTCACAAAAAGGGTTGTCAAGCATTGAAACAGGCTGCCCAGGGAAGCCCCATTCCTGGAGGTATTTAAAAGATACGTGGTTGTGATGCTTAGGGACATATTTTATTGGTGGCCTTAGTAGATCTGGGTTAATGGTTGGAGTTGGTGGCCTTAGAGGTCTTTCTCCAACCTTAAGGATTCTATGATTCTATAATAAGTCTCTACGGAGTGTGTGGGGTGGATGGTATCTCCTAATAACACTACAGTGCTTGAAAGTCATCCTGCCATTATCTGTGTTATAGATAGTGCAAACTAAAATTATGCTCCATTTGTGCTGTGAAAACTGCGTTTGACGCACTTTTTGTTAACAGCTTAGGAAATGCAGTATGAAGTTTGGGCCTCTCTGACCATCTGCTCTCTCAAATACTTCAGTATCCTGTTAGGTTGTCACTGTTTGTATCTTCTGGCAATGATTCTTGAGTGTTTGCCTTTTCAGTAACAAACCTAATGTTTGTGTGTTTCATTTTTTCCTTTTGTCTTTTACAAAGTCTTTCAGGAGCAGTCCTTACTTTTTGCATGTCTTTATTTTTATCTTGTTGCCCAGTTTTCAGCCTTTCCATTGAGGAAAATATCTTCATGCCTCTTAATTGAATCCTTTCTTTTTTTTCTGTATCCCCTACTGCCAGGTGGTGTTTGGAACAGACCACTAGTATCCCTCATGGCTGTTTTTATCTCATAATGGTTTTATGGTTTTGCATTAATTTTTCTTGTACAACTGAGCATCTGATTTCTTTTGACTGTCATGAAGACATGATCACAGGCATTCTCCATAAGCCTGTGAGAGTTCTCAAATTCACATGGAGCTGATGAAAAATTAACAATACTATGATTTGCTATATCATTTATATCTGCTTATTGCTGAGGAAGATTTGGATATGTAAGAAAAATACTGTATGAAGCACTAATATGCTATGAATAGCGCTGGAAGAGATACTACCAAAGGGTTAAATTAATTTTAGTTATAATAAAAGCAGATTTGTTTAGATTTTTAAGTTTGTGCTTAACCAGTATCCTTCCACAAAAGGATTCATGGCATAGTTGTACCTTACAGTATAAAGGCATCATTTCCAAGGTGTTACCATTATTCCAGGCTGACTGAAGGAAATATAGCTACCAGTAGGTATATGATATATATATATCACCTGTTGGGTATGGGGAAAGTGTCTTAATACTTTTTTTGCAGATGTGTTTACGTGAACTGGAGCGTTAATTTACCAATCCAGCCACTGTTTTGTATCATGTATATACTGCAGTAGTGGAATTAAGCAAAAGGCGTAAGGTCTGAGTGTCTTGTATTTGGGGAACTTAACCAGCACTGGTTGTGTCAGGATCCACAGGCCATGTAATCAAATAAATGTTTCAAGAGGAAAAAAAATGCCATGCAATGAATGGTAATGTTTAGGCAGCTTACAATATCCATTCCGAATACTGTGATAAAACTGCTGAAGGATAATAGCTGGTACACATTTCCTGTTTTGGTGGTTATTTCATTGTTTGCATAGCTAGATGTGATGATTAATTTACAGCAAGAAATTTTCACCTTAGAAAATTTGCTACTATGCAGCCCATGTTTCCTGGAGATAGTTTGAGGGCTGCAGAAATAAATATTTCTTAAAATGATATTTTTTCTGAAATCAAATGGAGCCCTAGAAAAGCTGTTTGATCAATCCTGACCAAAATAAGTAGATGTAAATATGAAATGGGCAGAAACCATGACTTTGTAGATGACAGTGGATCTTCACCACGTTTTGCCAAGGTTTGACTATCTTAACTGTTCTTCTTGAATCTTTCTATACTAATCCCATAAGTAGATAGCTCTTACTTCCTATCAGAAATGAGCTGGTAGTGTTTTGCGTAGCTGATGTATTTTATTCAATATAGAAAATACCTTGAAATATTTCTGAACGCTGGGAAAAGGCTTTAACAATTCATGATTTTCATCTGGAATATTTTAAACAGCCACAATCTTGGGCTGAAATTTGAGTTGCGCCTTTGTTGATCGGGAAAAGCAAGTCAATTTACTTGCCCTGTAAAATGTATGTAAATATGTGCAGCCTATACTGAATTTGTTGGGATTGCAGGATAACTTGGTGTGGAGGTGTGAGAAGGTCCTTCGTCCAAGGTCAGACAGGGCTGCTTAGGTCTGTGCCTCCACAGTGCTGGAACACAGCAGGACAGAGCTGGAACAGCCACCCTGGGCAGCCCACACCTCTCCCTTCCTGGCTCCTTGTCCTTGTCCACCATCTGAACCCCGCTAAATTTCATTAAGTTCTTGCTGACCTGTTCTCCTACCTGTTTTGACCTCTGCCAACAGCAGCCCTGGCTCCCAGATTGGATTTCCTTCCCCCACCCCAAACTGGTCACTTGGTAAGGTTGCATTGCATCACATTCTGCAAGTATCACCTGCTTTTGACCCACCTGTGACTGGTTTTCAGCTTCTGGGAAACAGTCCCATCCTTTTGCCCTAATTCCAGGATATTAGGCTGGAGAGACTTCACTGACCATAGTGGTAATGATGCAGACTTAGCCCTTGATCCATGCAGCAGCTGCATATCTGATTAATCTATGTAAATACTCTTCAGCGAACAGGCTCTCTGACTTCTGAAAGTGCAGTTTCATCGTGGCCACGATAATGAGCTGTAGCAGTGAAGTACTTCAGCTTCTCTAACTGGATGCTGGAGAGAGGAGAGGGGAGTGGAAAGGAAGAGCTGCCCTTTTTTCAAAGCTGATGGCCTGAGGATGGGTGAAGTATTTATTGGCAGTACCCAGCATTTCTGAAAACTCAAAGTGCCCTGCACTTCATGAAGTCAGGGACCACATCAAGCTCTAGTAAGTTTCTCATTAACTGAGAAACTCTAGTGGTTTTTATATCTTGTTTGTGTTTTTACTTACTGTTATTAGCCATTTAACTTAAGTTGGTAATGGCCACAAATCTACTAATAGTAATGCATGGCTCACTGTTTAATTTTTCTTCTTAAGAAAAATACGACAATTAAAAAAAACATTAAGAAATACTTGCTTCAATCAAATACAATTAAATAAAAGAAGATACAATTAAAGAAACATTCCTCTTAAAAAATACATCTGAAATTTTGCCTTTCAATGCCAGTCTGGCATTCCTCTCACAACTAAAATTTCTTACCATCAAGGATACTGTCTTGTCACTTCCGATTCCCTCGTAGGGAAGCAGGATTGGGGGATGAATGTAGACTCATTTTGCAAGGGGGGGAAACTTCAGGAAGATTGCTGTTGCTTTATTTAGTTGTTGTTCCTGTCTTAAAAGACATGCTGGATAGACCTGGGTATACTGACAGTTTCCATTTAACAAGGTGGCCAAAAGTTTGTTACTGACTTTAGTGGCAGAATAAAACTTGGAAGCATGTTAAGGGGAGATTGAGGTTCAAAATGTGTGAAGATACCTTACTTCATTTTTGTGTATGTTAATCATGCTCTGAAACAGCAACTTGAACCACCTTGATGTTAATCACTTCATGTGGCTGTGTTCTATTGCATAGCACTGCTTATTATTGTATTGCTTATATTTTTATTTGCATTGCCCCTGCTGAGATTGGGAACTTCACTAGCAGCGTGGCTATGGAGTGCCAGGTACCTAACAACAAGTAGGACATGCAGTCCATGCCATGAATAATTTAAATTCTAATTAGAAGCAAACCTTACCAAATAATTTCTTAAAGAACAGTAGGAAAAAGAGAACAAAAGCATAATTGTATCATGCAGGTGCAGGAGCTGAACTGTTCACACTGTTCAGCTTGGGAGTTCTTGGAAACTGTAGCAAGTCATAAGTAGATACAGAAAAAAAAAATGACACTGAGTGGGATGAGTCTATGTATACCACTATTCTTCATAAGAGTAGTATTTCCACAAATTGCTTTCTTTTTTCCTTACCTTTTATGACATTAATCAAATTGCACGTGAACTTCAGAGGCTGCTACTAATTCTGCATTTTTTTATACAACTCTTTGATGCTTATCTGTTTTAAGTGAAAATGTTTGAGCTTTCTTTCTGGTTATTGTCAGTAATGAACAATGACCTGAGTTCTTCCACATTACCTTGTGACGTGATATGTTTCTCTTTTAATGGGTGTTTCATTAACACAAAACATCTGTGTGATCTGGTTCTTTAAAAAAATAGCTAACAGTGAGTCTCTTAGACAAAAACCCGGAACATTGGAGCATCACTGATTTATCCACCATAGAGATTTAAGAAAAAAATAGATATCCAAACTGTGAAAAAATAGGTTCTGTGTATCTGTTAAAGAGGCCATCTGACTTTTTAGGTTAAGTGTTTGAAGAAGACAGCCTTGGAGAAATGCAGTGGTTTTGAGTGACAGTCTGTAGGCTTAATTTTTTTTCTGAAATGCAGATCTTGGTAACAGTTGCTAAGTTGTAAGGTAGAGGCTGTATGGCTTGTTCTTTAGACTGCTCTTTTGTTTGGAACTGGATGACTTGGACAGTTCACGATTTCTGTCTCGTGTGCATGTGTTCAGACATAAATGGCAAGTGGAATAAGTTGAAAAAGAATATTTTCAGTTATTAATTTAAATTGTGCTTAATTTCATAATACTACACCTCAGTACTATATTTTCTTTTCTTTTTCCACTAACTTGTGTAGTTAGTGGGAATGTGTAGTTGGTTCACCCACTAGTAACTGAGAGCTGGAGGATGAAGCAGTTCAACAATATCTTAATTAATGCTTTCAAGGCAGATACTTTCAGGAAAAACTATTTAAATGCCTACAGAACATACTCAAATTCTAGCTTACTTGGGAGATGAAATAAAAAATAATAATAAAAATAAGATTATTCAAACCCCTCAGTTTGATAAGGAAATAGCATTTTCTTGCATATCTACTTCGTTTTCTATACTTCTGGTGGAAGACAGCTGGACTAAAGTGAATGAATCTAAAACTGAGCTAAAACAGGTCTACTCTGGATGGTTCAAGGTAGGAAGAATGCTGTTATGTTAGATTTGGGTAACTATATAGGCAAACTTTTTGAACCACACTTTCTTCTATTTCCCTGAAATAGATGATTTCATTTGGCTAAAATTAGACAGACTTTTGGTTACAGAAAGTGTAAGGACAGTGCTGTTTGTGGGAAGGTTTGTACATTGTTCTTGCCTTCTTAGTTTTTGATTAGTCAAGGGAAGGGTCTCAGGATGTTTCTGTGCTGCTTTTCTTGTATCTTTCCTGGTGAGATGGCCAGGTAAGAAGCAGACTTATTGGCTTGTACTAAATGATATCAATATATGAAGTACGCAGGTGAACTTCCTTCAAGTTTCTCTGCCTTATCACCCTGTGACTTCTACTAAAATGAACCATTCAATAGTTAAAGCACTATAGCCCAGCTTCGTAATTTTAGCAGTATGTTACTGCTAACAAAGAGAGGTATGCCTGGCAAATGAGTAGAATGTGGCTTGTTATCTTGGAGTAATTTCATATGTCATACCATAATTTTCAAAAGAACTAATTTATCTTTTTTTTTTTTGGTGCAGACATAGCAAAGTATAAGGGCTGCTGTTCTTATTAGTTATTTCTTACATGAAATAGTTTCTTTTTTCTTGTGTACTTGTGCATTAAATAAAATATGCAGTAATAAAATAAGTGTAGAAAATACCTTACCTGCAAATTTCCTGTTCTCTTTAGTTACCTTTTAATTAGAATTCTTGTTACAGAATTAATAGGATAATTGATTCCTTTTAGAATGAGTAACAGAATGAAGCACTGTGCAATGTCTGTCCCTGGTTAATAAATGATGCCCAGAACGGTATATGATGAATATTAGTTAGATAGTTTAATACGGTCCTAAGGAGGCTTACAAGCTACTGTGAGGAATAGAAAATACAAGAATAGAAGCTTATCTGTAACTTAACACATGAGGGAATAATACTTAGCATTTCTGTCAGGCTTTCAATTTGAGGAGTTTGAAGTGCTTTGCAATACAAATGACAAATTAATCCTCAGAATAGGCCTTAATATTTTTATTTTTTCTCTTACTTCCTTTTTTTTTCTGTGCAAATGCTAGATTTTTTATTTTAATTTGTCTTTGTGGGCAAGAAATTAATTATTTGTAAGATACTGAAGTGCTGAGGAGTGGTAGGATTTTGCTTGCATATCCCTTTAATGCAGATCATTACATACAGAACCATATAAAGGATTTAATGATATGATATGCATGTTTAATATTAATGGAAAATCCTGTAAAGCAGTTTGGCTACCTTAGTTCTATTCTCATGGCAAGAGTTACAGGTATTTCCCCCACTTTGTGTCTGGCAGTGCCCTACACTGTGGGCAGCACTGCTGGATGAACCTGTGAGTTGTTAAGAATTCTTCATTCCTATCACAATGCACAAGGAAGCTGTGAGCACCTTAATGTTCTCCAAACCCTTGTCTTCTGCTTAGTGGAAAACAGTGACTGGGAATCCTTTTTACTGGCCCATTAACTAATACTAAAGTCTCCTTTCTGGCTTTACTTGGCTACGTGGAAGTCCCATCAGGAAGCACTCACAGGAACACCTCCAGCCAGCCAGGGCTTTGGAGCGTGGTTGTCATCCACCTGCTAAATTAGAAATGGTGACACTTTGGCAGTGACTGTTAAACAAACATTGACACTGTGTGGTTTGCTTTTAACTCAGGATGATGCCATTAGGAAATGAGGTTATAAACACCAAAAATCTGTCAAGCTCCTGATTTGCAATAATCTTCCTGCTGACAGATAAGAAGTGATTATTTATATGAAGGTTCATGGTGACAGGATTTATTTTACGTGTCTTGAAGGAGAAAAACAGATTTCTGCTGCCAATAGAGAAAAGGAGTCTGTCATTTGTATCTTCTTCTGTCAGATTCAAGAGAAAAAAAATAAACAGTATCAACTGAGGTGAACCTTTATACATTTGAGATTTTTTTTTTTCAGCTTTGTTTCTGGAGTAAGAAATAGTAACAGAAAATAAAGAGCTTAAAATTCAGACAACTATAATGGCTAATGTTTAGTTCGAAAATAAACTCGAGACACAATTCTACCTCCAGAAGACATGATCTGAATATAAACCAGTTTTAACTAGTTTTCTTGTGAATCTTGGTGTTCAGTTAAAAAGTTAACTTTTAGTTTTTGTTTTATGAAGAGTTGCTTATAATGAATGCTGTCAGCAGTCCAGCATAACAGTAGACAGAGTAACTGAAAGAGCCAAAAGGAGACGTGTATCACTCTTAGTCATAGCTGCATGTCTGCTTCGATAGGGTTATGAACTGATCAGTGAAGGAGTAACTGCAGTAGAACACCTTATATCTTTACCTAGAATTTCCACTATAGAGCAAGTCTGAACATACTGTGAATACTGATAAAAATTACTTAAAAAAAAGAAAAGTCAAGGTAGTTATTAGTGATCATAACATTTCCAGATGGAAAAGACATTGGAATGTGTTAGGATTGCGTGCAGAACTGCAAAAAAAAAAGACTGAAATAAGAGGTTTAAGGTGCTACTAAAGCAGTAATGTGAATATTGACAAAGATAACAAAGATCATGCTCAGAAACAAGGAAATTGACAAATGATTTCTCAATGTAGTTGTGCTTACTAATCCTAGAAAAAGTGTTATGTATGGAGATACAGAGGAAATTCACATATAACTTCATGTTTTCAAGATGCTTATTATTCAAGAGAAGCTCAAAAAACTCAGTTAATAACTTGTATTTCTTTAAAGTGCAATGTTATGCTAAATACCATTGTGAAGATGATGAAACACAAATGTAATGCTTTTGATAACTAAAGAAACAAAGGCTGTGTATTTCCAAAAATTACTCACTGTGGTAATCAGTAGATTCAGTAAGAGCATATTAAACAAAGCTTTCATACATACAGCATAGCTTTATGAAAGTGATAGTGAATCAGCTGAAGGGGGATCATACAGCTTTTCACAGAGAAAGCCTAATTGGTGGCAATAATTTCAAAGGTAATATTACATTTGCTAATAATAAATTCGTAGAATGATTTTTTTAGCTGTGCTGCAATTTGCTTGGTACTCAGGGGATGTGAAAACAGTTGAGAAAAGGTCTTTCACTGGGCTTTGGGCAAAATTACTATTAGAGAGTCCCTTCCAACCTCAACCCTACTGTGATTCTGATTCACCAAGTCTTAGTTAGCTTGTTGGTTAACAGTAATAGGAACAGAAAGTAACAATATAAACTTGAGGTTTTGCTAATGTTTGATGTAATATTTCATCAGAACAAAGAAACCTGCTGGGGGTTTGCATTGGGGTCGCAAACTTCCCGCACTGAAGATGCCATGAGACACCATGGTGAGTTCACCAGGGCCAGCAGCCGAGCATCCACACAGCTGCTGGCCCTGGTGGGCTGCAGGAGGGAACAGCAAGAATGAAAGCCAGAGAACGCCTGGAACAAGATAAAGCCCATTTATTAGGTGAAAGAAGGAGGGGGCAGGGACAAATGATGTAGAGGCAATCACTCCTATCCTCCCACAATCAGACTGATGCTGAGCAGCAGCTACCTTGGAGAGCTGGTCTTCCTTCCTGTACCCCAGTTTTTGTTGCTGAACATGATGTTAATGTGGTAGGAAATATAACCCTTTGACCAACTGGAGTCAGCTTTCCCAGCTGTGTCCCCTCTCAACCTTATAGGCACCTCCTCCATTCTGCCTCTCAGGGGGAGTGGAAAAGGGGCAGGACCTGGAAGAAGAGAAAGCCTTGCTGTTTTACAAGCACTGTTCAGCAACAGCCAGAGTGTTGCTTCGTTATCAGCATTATTTCAGGCACCAATTCAAAACACCATATGTGCTGCAGTGATGGATGCTAACTCCATCCCAACCAGACCCAGAACAGTCATCAGCCATCCAAGTTAATTTGTACATGAGGAAAGTTCAAGTGGAATGCCTGTTGAGGTTCCTTACTAATCTTACTAATTCTAGGGACTTCCTTCATCTCCCTTGCTGATACTGTGGAAAAATGCTGTTTTAGTTACAGCATCAAGGAGAGAAGGTGCAGGGAGACTAGACTGAGTGAACATGCAGTTCTAGTAAGGAGTTTAAAAGGTGAGAATAATTTAAATGTGTAGAAAGGTCAATGTAAACTGAGATAGAGAAGATTATTTAAGGTAGGGGTGGGAGTTAATGGAGACTAGATAAACTGTTGCATTTTCTTCAGAGGTTTGTTGGGGGAGGGTTTGATTTGAGAGGGAGCTGTTGGGGTTTTTTTGTCTCTTCATTTCTTGAACTTTCAGTATCTTAGTTTTCCACCTTCCTCCTCTGTTTTGGCAAGATTTAAATGGTTAAAAAGGTCAAGATAGTACTGTTTCATGCAATTAATCCTTTGTTTCCTTTAATATGCCCGTTCTTTTCCTGACATCCTCTTTGGCATCTCCCCCACTTATATGTAACTGCTAAAAATAAACCTTATTAAGTTATTATTTTCACTCCACCTGGTACTGCAGTAGTTTCCATCTAAATACGACTATTACTGTGCTGATTCAGCATCGCTGTTTTCTGTCAGTGCGCTCCTGTTTGAATAGAGCGTATTTTGTAAATTACAAGTGACTTATATATCCTCTCTAGGTGTTGTGTTAGAGTGCTTTGAAAGATGGCAGTAACTAAAATACCAACAACTGGGAGTGCATTATCATAATCTTTTAGTTGGCCAATATTATGGCTGTAGGAAAGGTTGTTGTTTCTGCTTTCACAGAACAAATTGCTGGGGTTTGTATTTTACTTTTTTTTTTACTTATTTGAGTGGGTTGAGAAGGGTTTTAAAATTGTATTTAAAAATGCTGCTTTTAAAGAAATGCACAGGTCCTTTTGTGCATAATGTCAGACATTCACTTTTTTCTTCTAAGTGGCTTTGCTGGTAGCAATTACAGTAGCACACTTCATTATTCTCCAAGACAAGTGGGAGGTAATGCTTTGGCATTTTATGACTTCATACGTAAAAATCTGTGCCCCATTTTTTTCTGAAGATGGAAAAGCAGCAAGCTTACTAGTGAAACAATCCTAGCTGGTCAAACCTTCAGCTGTTCATCTGACTGTGAGGGACCTGAGGTGGGACTCCATCACAAACAGACTTTGCTAACATAGGCATGGGCTTCACCAGGAGCTGTCAGGCTCTTCTAGAGTTTGAGGTTCAGTGAACTGTGTCCAGTTCTGGGCTCCCCGGTTCAAGAAAGACAAGGAGTTACTGGAGAGTGCCTAGCAAAGGGCTATGAAGATGATGAGGGGACTGGAGCATCTCTGACTTTTGAGGAAAGGCTGAAGGAGCTGGGCCAGTTTAACCTGAAGAAGAGACAACTGAGATGGGATTTTATCAAGGCATACAAATATCTTAAGGGCAGGACAGGACTAGATTCTTCAGTGGTCCCCAGCAGCAAGATAAGCGGCACTGGGCACAAACTGAAACACAGGAAGTTCCGTTTGAATGTGAGGAAAAACATCTCTACTGCAAGATGTTCTCTTCCTCTAGAGATATTCAAAACTGCCTGGATGAAAGTCCTGTGCAACCTGCTGTGGGTGAACCTGCTTTAGCACAGGGACTGGAAGTGGTTGATCTCCAGATCATCTCTCCTTTCCAATCCCAACCATTCTGTGATTTTTTTTAACATATAGTAAAACTAGAAGGACTGAGGGATGCTTCTATGCAAGTGTAATGCTGCCTATTAACATTCTGGAAGGGTAATAAGGAATTATTTGAAATATAATTTTATTAGTTATACTGTAGAGACTCTCCCTCATTGTGAATTTCTCTTTTTAACAGCATCAGTAATGTTGTGTTGATATACCGGATGTTCTCAGTAACTGTGATCTTTAGAAATTTCAAGTGATCAACAGCACTTGTACAAGTAGTCAGAGACATGATCAAAAGACCCTTTGTGAATTACCAAGAAAAAAATCAGGAGATAATGATTTGGTGATATCCCATGCAAACAGAAGGGTGAAGACTGCAAAGATAGATGGATTTCTCAAAAAAACCTGTTAAAATTCATTCCCAAAGTACCGGTGCTAGGAGTTTTGCCTAAGCAAAGAACTACCTGTGAGCTGGGTCTATTAAAATTGTTCCTTAATATTTTAGAACCTTTTCATTCTTACATAGAAAATTAAGCTATTAACAAATAGGAAGTTAGTGTAGTGGGAAACTTAGTATAGTTTTGTAATTTCCACAGGGGGGGAAGGAATGTAGAGTATTTCTGATGTATTGAATGCTAGAAATTGAGACCTCTTGACAGGTTAGATGCCCAAACTCGATTGTGTAGCACGGCAGTATTGATTTACAGAGGGTTCTTTGGCTGCTGTATCTGCGGGCTCTTTGCCCGGTAACACAGTAACACTAAGTGCTAGTAACTTTTTTTCTAAACAGCCATTCACGTTTGTGTCTAATTGGAAGGACTCATTTCTTGTGAAACACTAGAGGGCTCACTGACTGCTTTTGGAGCTGCCTTTTGCTTTCAATGTATGTTCATAAATTCCCAAATGTGTAAAGCAAGAATGTTCTAAAAGGTACACTTTCTTAGGAATAAATTTACTCACTAACCTCAGTGGTTTTGACTAAATCTAGGCTTTCTGGAAGAGGCCTAAAGAACGCTTTGATTAGTCAAAAGAGATGAATCTGCTCAGGTCTCCTGCTCAGTAAATTCTGGTAGGGTTTTTACTACTGGAATATTTCCTAAAGTTTAGGGGGAGGGATGCTTTTTGGTTTATTGTTTGTTTGTGGTTTTGTTTGTTCAGGGGGTTTGTTGGGTTTTTTTTTTTTGTTTCAGTTTGTATTTTTTTCTGTCTTCTTGGCTTGGTGGATCCACGCATTGTAATTTCCTAGGAAGCAATTAGGCAAATGTACCTGAGTAGTTAGCAGAATGGGAGGAAATTTTGCAAAAAAACCCCCAACAACCTATTTGCTGTTCATTAGCACACAATAATAAATATTATTAGAAGATAGCATCTACTGTCTGGGTAATCTTCCTGTCTTACTAGCTACGGGTTGATGAGCAATAGGGTAATCAGAGTGGGTTCTGCTACCAAATCACACATACAGTTATGATACAATATGATTGAAGTGTCAGTCCATGGGGAAAAACTAAAGGCAAGGGATTGCATATAAAACATCTTGTGGCATCACACACTTTGTGACTGTTGTGGCCAGACTGAACTGGTCTGGAGTTGTTCCTGCCTTTCCCTCTTGGTAACTCTGATACTCATGGCAATCTGACTTGGGGAATCAGGCAAGACAAAAAGGATCCTGAAAAAAAGAATCTCACTTGCAAAAGTTTCTGTTTCATGAATTGACTTGCTTTAGGAATGCATGACCACTGCATTTCTTATGCAAGAGAAGGAGCACAGTTGTGCTAGGAGAAAAAGGATGGAGAAATGAGAGGACAATGTTGCTACTGATTTGAGCAATTTTAATGTTGTTGTAATATGGCATCTTTAGACCCTTTGATTCAGACCACTTAATTACAAGTTTAATGTATATAAAAACAAAAGCCCTTTTGTGTGGCGTTCCCTGATTATGATTAAGCAAATGAAAAGATTCTGATGTGATTACATGAGAAAATAAGCTTTGAGAAAGCATAGGATTTAACCTCCTGAAATCTCTGGGAATTCGTACGTCAATATCTAAAACTGAACTTGCAGGTCTGGGCTATGATGACAGGGCAGAATAAGTCCTCCTTGTACAATAGACAAAATTACCAGAAAATTTCAATTGGTAAATTAGTAAATATGCTGTGGACAAACGATTGGTTTCATGTAGTCTTGATCCTTGTAGCCATGGATTGGGAATGCCCCATAATCATAAAGCCTGCCAGTTGGCTGCCTATTACCAGTTCTGCTTTGGGACAAAAAGCCCTATCCTGGGAGAGCTCCTAAGCCATTCTGCAATGAAGTCAAGCAATGGGCACAGCTCCTGTCATCCGGCATATCATTGCCATCCGTGTCCTGAGACCATTTCCACAGGGCCTCTGACTTGCTGCCTTTCAGCTGAGATCTGACAGCAGGCTAATCTTTTGGTTGAAAATGCTTATATATTAACTGCAGGTGCCAATTTTTGTATTTGTAAAGCTGTACCTGTAGTGTAGATAAACATCCATGAATTTTCCTGCAGGATAAACATGGATTTTTTTCTCCCATTAATAGCGGAGAAATGTTTATTCTCACAAGTATAGCAGTATTCTAGAAAATTTGTTGTCATTTATTATAGTATGGCTTAATGCAGATTTTTAATTGACATCATTTATTTGTGGTTTGAGCAAAGGAAAGAGGAAGGGAGAAAGTGCAGGATTACTATTATCAGCATGTCCCAAGGCTGCTGCTTTTAAATTTAGAATTATAACTGTTATTTAACAGAATTATCCTTGACACACATGGCCTCAAGAAGAGGTCTGAAAGCAAGGGCAGAGCAGTGTTGTCATCTGACAGCCTGAAGCAGTATCTTTGAAAAGGTCTGAAATTGTCACTTTTTGTCTAGAAGATGACCTCTGGCATTCCCAGCACTACTCTGCCTTGTGGAAGAGGGGAAGAGGGACAGCAAGGAGGCAATATCTTTCTTTCTGTTACATAAAGTCATGCTGTTTGTGGTGGCCTTTAAAGAAGACTCTTCTTGAGCAGGTGTTAAAAGTGGTGGATGGTAAAGGGAGGTGTTGGACCTGCTGGAGTGCCAGTGGTTCATCATCAGGCCTGCAGAGCTGTGTGCTTTCTTCTCACGTTGTTTTTGGGGAGGGGCATGTGGGCTCCTGGCCATGCACCTGGACCACCTTGAAAAAGGACAGTTCAGACCAATTGTGTCTGGTGATGGTGGTGGAGAGTGTGAGCTGTTCTTGAGTCAACCCACTCCCCTGGCTTCTGGTGTGGATGCCCCCTGCTCTTAGCACAGCACTCCTGTGCTGGGCTCTGCAAGGCTGTTTTCCAAAGCAGTATTTATCTGTGCTGCACCTCTTCTTGTGCAAAGCATGATTTTGTAGTGATATGTTTAGTAGTAAAGGTTTTCGTCTCTTTGTGCAAAATGGCATGTGAAAGTAGCTACCGGTGGAATTATAGTCACAAAAGATTGTATCGTAAAACACTCAAAACATTTTCTAGGTGTTCTGCCTGCCCACTTTGCCATCCTTCTACTGTTACTACCTGTGCTGGGTTTGAACCAGTTAATTTTATGCAAGCAAGTCTCTGCCAGAATCTGAAAACAACTGTGAGCTTTATTTTCACCTTAAAGAATCCTGTTCTAGGGGAAAAACCTTCTTTAAAACTGTTACTTCTCTCAGTTTCAGAGGTATATGCTTAAGGGAAATAAAATCTTAATTGAATTGATATATGACACAATGAATTCCCTTCCTAAAAATTAATCATTTTTGAGTGTGTCTTGGCCATAAATTTGCAGATAAGAGTAGAAGTGGAGAGAAACAGTAACTATTACAGCAACCATCCCACTGCCACCTGAAAACAGTGCCACTGTTATTCTTTATTGAATATTTCATAGTTTCAATGCATGCAACAGGATTTTGGTTAACAATTGAATTAATATGTTTAATATTGAGAATATTCTCAAGTTGGTATTTTCTGTGGCTTCTTCCTAAATCAACATTATAATCCTGCTTTCATTTCCCTACAGATGATGAAGCATGCCTGGGATAATTATAAGCGTTACGCATGGGGATTAAATGAACTGAAACCCATATCTAAGCAAGGACATTCAAGCAATTTATTTGGTGAGTAGAGTGTATTTTTGTGCTTAGTGACGTTAGCATAAAACAGTAAATCAGCTGAAAAGCTTATAGGTGATAAACATGTTTCCTTTCTGCTCCCTGTCATGCAGCGTGATGTTTCTTGCTTCTGTTATGTATAAAAAGTAACAGTAAATGAAGGTGCTTTTAGTGTCTGAATGAGAATAAATGGAGCATGGCATTGTTGCATGATAAAAATATAGTTTTGTTGCATTAAATACTCTCCTGTCTTAAACTTTTACTATAGAAATCATTGATGCCACATTAAATAAGCAGGGAACTAAGGGGGAGGGGGGAGAGAAGAGGAGAAATCCTATCCAAGGAACAAACAATACTCTCTACAGTCATGAAGGTAGCTGAAGCTGTTTATTTCCATTTCTTATAAAAATGTGTTGATCTGTATCAGACTCCCTTATCAGGCTTTCTCTTTCATTAATATAACTGTTCACACCTCTAAATGTTGTACAGAAGATGCTAAATATAGCCCAAGTTGTTATGAGTGCAGAACAAACATGGGATTGAAAGGTTCTAGTAGGAGAGGCACACCGTAGAAATGCAGTGTAATGAGGCAAGACTTTCTCAGTGTCCAAGTGGGGCTTACGGCTGGATAAATAGTAGCTGAAGAGAAACAGCATTCTGAGGAAGCCTAAGAAAACAGTCCTATGAACTGCCATTATCTTCAGTTTTGCAGAAAAATGAAGAATTAAACTGTTTGACATCATTTTTTTCTATTCAAATAGTTTGTTTTCCAAACAGCTGAAAAATTGAAAGCTGAATAATTTCTATAGCTGAGACAAAATCAATACATTATTTTGATTTTAACAGGAACTTTGTTGGATGCTTGCAAAAGATAGTTTAAGTGGAAACATTTCCTAAAACAGCCTAAATAGAGCACTTATCAAATCCCCAACTATATTTGGAGGTTGCTTAGAGACAGCAGTTGTGATTACAAAAATAATTTGGAAAATACAACATCTACATTGATCTTGCTGCACTGCTTGTCTACCCCGAGGTAACATCAAAAATGTTAATAAGTAATTATTATCTAATTAGTTATTGGACTCTGAGTTCTTGAAACCAGAGTAGTTTGAGTTAACTTCAAGCTTAAGTCATGTTTCTATTTCATTCTCTTCTCTAAAAATGTCTTCAGGAGAATGATAGTTGTGCAATTTAGTATATTTGAGGAACTGTTTAATGGAATTCTGTTTTCTTGCAATACAACAAAAAGGCATATAATTTCTTGAAAATTAAAATACTTAATGTAGTTTCATTTGAAATCAGAAGTGGTATAAAAATTACTAAGGTTTGAGTTTGTAATAATATTGCATGGATTTGCAGAAAAAGCTGTAGAAGTATTGACTTGTGAAATTCTTAAGCAGGAGTTCTGTGGATGTTGCATAAGTTTAATTCACTTCAGGCACAATTCTGTGTGAAACAGGACAAGTGTTGAATTGAAAAATAAAACTGCATTTAAAGGAGTAAGAGCCAGAGTCAGTCTAAATGCAGATCAGTTCCTCCTCGTGGTCATCTAGTATAAGATCTTATTGCTGAGATGTTTTCCTTAGAATTGTCTTCAATCTTATTGATCTTGGTGCAAATCAAAATAAGCATTAGGTCTCTTTCTGCTGAACTGCTTTCCAGAATACCAAAGAGCAGCATATCTGCAAGCAGGTCTGTCTCATAAGTTACCCTTGCCCGAATCCATAATTTCCTTTTGTTCTTTGCAAACAAAACCTTGTTTCTGTAAGTGTCCTCAGATGATTAGATCTGATCTGTACCTTCATGTTTGAATTCAACAAATGCCTCCTTTTTCATAAGACAATAAAAGGGAAAAGGGTGATCTGTTTGTGTCTTGGGTTTCTTTTCTTCATGAAAAGACAGACAAGTTTCCTTATCTTCCTTGTTTCTTGTTTAAAAAAAGAAGAAAAGGTTGTGAATGGTTGACTACTTTAAGGTAATTCTGAATTGTATTAGTGGAGAATAGGTTACCTTCAGCTCTGTGTCCTGTGAATTTCCTCCCAACCTTCAGAAATCAAGTAAGATCTTCAGTTCACTGTCATCCATCATAACTATCTCCAATTTGCCAAGATTATCTTTTCTTCTTGCTACCAGGTCTCAATTTTTCGAAAATGCAAGTTTCGGATTGTCTTAGTATCAGTAAAATGTAGCACATTTCATTAGGCACTGTTTGATTTTAAACACTTCTCCTCCCTTGAATTAATTGCTGCACTTAGGTTGCTTTGCATATATTGGGAGTGGCAGTTATGGGATAAAGACTTTTAGTATCTCACTGTGAGGAACAGCAGATTCCAGTGCTGTGGGATGCTTTATATTGTATAAGTTACAGTATAGCTCTCCTGACATGGAAGGGGAGGGTTGTTTTCAAATGATACTGCTTTTAAGCTTATTTTTGAAAGTATAAATGCATGGCTCCTTTCTATCTCCATTTTGTAGGTAGATTATAATGACTGTTGTGTCTTGAAGGCAAGTCATAACTGTCATGATGTGTTTCGCAGAAGTACAAAAATAAGATGGCTTTTAAGAGGTGTAATTACACATAGATGTGGCTTAGGAAATATTATCATGAAATACTAACACTATACCTAGGCTAGGGGAAGAGGAAAGTGGCCAGTGGCGTGTTGATGGGAGAAAGGATAGGGATAACTGGTGGTTCTAATTTTGGAGGAAGGAAAAGAACCCTGCTTTAGCACCTTGTACAGATTAATAGTAGTAGAGCTATTCTGTAGCTGAGGACTTCTTGCTGAACTTGGAAATAACTTTTTTTTTGGTCCTAAATTCAGGCTGTGAAAACAAATTGTGAAGTCAAGGAGCTGCCTTGATCTTGCTGGCATTCTGCGGGCCATGTGTGTGGAAGAGTGTTTGTAATAAGTTGAGAAAGTCTTTAGACTGGCAGACTGTAGATATGTTCGTGTTACGAGCAGAAGTTGCTTTCTCTCACATGTGCACATTAATAATAATATACTTTTAGAGCAACACCGAAACATACGGGAACTGAAACATTTCTCCTTGAAGCCAGTGCCACATATGTACCTCTGACCATTGGCAATGTCTTTTCAGCACATCCATGCTATGTTTTTGTTTCCTTTGTATTTGCCATGTTAGGTTTGACCATGTTGTAGCAACTATTTGAAAAGACAGAAATATTCTTTTTAGTTTAATTCCATGAAGTGTACAACTGTTCTAGATTAATCAAATAAATTGGAATAGCTCAGCATCTGTTTGCACCATGTCTGTCCATTAGAAAAACAGGGCATATCTCCTGGTATGACTTCTTCTATGAGTACTGGTTCTTTGACTATTCCTAGTAGAAAGTAGGCCCTGAGTAAGTGCTGTTAGTTTTTAATACTTTAACCTTTATGTTTCAGGTTACTGTTAACAATGTTTGCTGAAGCAGAGATTTATTAATCTACCTTCCTATTGTGAATGTGACAAAATCACAATTTTGCCATTTTTTTATCATAGCACTCCACCACCAATCCCTCAACCCAGGAGCTATTCCTCTCTAAGCCTTCTGAACTAATTTAAAAACTAATGAGTGTTGCTGCACTAGCAGAGAACTCTTTCTAGAAGTGTTTTCTGCACTTAAGTGACTGTTACTAAAGGGCTTTTTTAATTATCTGAAACCGTGTTTCATGTGCAGTATTGCCAGTTTGATATTGTAACTTGTGAGCATAGTATAATTAATCTCTGCAAGTGAAAAAGGACCTTTTCTGGAGGCGAAAAGGGAGGCATTTAATAAATATTCACAATCTGCAAACCCCAAAGTACTATAATTTAGTAAGATCCTGCTCCTCCCACTTTAAACTGGTTTTTGTCATTTCTTTTATGGAGTGTTGAGGTGTATGAATATTTTTAAAGCCTGCCAAAATTTATACTCACAACCATGTTGGCAGTGTATAGCAATCTGTATTTTTAAACTCTTAAGTTTATTAATATAGCCTAGACAACTAATTGTGCATGTATTTAAACAATATATTAATTCAAATTGAGAGGATTCAAAATCTTGCCCCCACCCCAGTTTGTCTTCACTCTTCCTGCTGTATTCCTTAAAATTTTGTATTTTGGAATGTGGTTTTAATTTTGGAAGTAAGCCTGACATCTGTCTCAACTAAATTAACTTGTGTAAAGAATGACATAACAGATATGTGGATGAATGACTCAACACAGCATTTGTGAGAGGAGGTCACGTTGCACAACAAAGACAAGTCTATTGTCTTTTCAGATTTCCAGAAAACATTTTTCAGGCTTATTACTGGCCTCTCACAGGAATCCGTTTCTGCTGAGGCCACACTCTCAAATTACTCATCCCAATGCTGAAAAATCAAATTACTAGAGTGAAGTTTGGCAGTCCAAATAAGTTACCGGGGGGGGGGGGGGTAGCTTTGACAATGGCAAACTGCAAACAGTTCCACAAACCCAGAAGGATTCCCCAAAAGGCAATAATTGCACTTAGAAATAGCAAATGTTCCTAATTTAAACTAGCACTTGGTGAAATGGGACATATAATTCTGAGTTAATACAGAACGGGCAGACTTGAGCTCATAGTGAGTAGTAAAGGTTGGCAACTTCCCAGAAAAATATATGGAGGTCCATAAAAAGTGGCATGGATGGGATGCACAAGGATTTATTGTTCCTTGTGGGGAGTGATATCCTTTGTAAGGAGGGGGTGGAGATAGCAAATTACTAGGCAGCATGTTCAAACAAAAGAAGGTGGTTCATAACAAAACGTGTAGCTGAGCTGCACGGGTGCCAGAAGTGTGGTGGATGCCAAAGGCTTCCACAGGAAGCACAGAGATAAGAAATGAAGGAAAAATTATTTGAGCTTTATCAAATTAAAAGACACCAGTGCTGGCTGTAAAATGCACAGATGTATAAAATACTGGAGATTTAGAAGAACATTCTAGAAATATCACTATATTGTTTCATGTTACACATACAAAAAGCTAGATTTGTTAAAAATTGAATTAATTTTTCTTTCCCCACTCTTAGCACAGGTGCTAATAGTCACTGAAATTAAAAGTGTTAATATTGCTGAGGGTTTGCCAGTACTTGAGTCAAGAGTTTCATGTTTTGGCATAGCACACTTTAATAATTAATCACTCTTGACACTTTAAATTGCTAATGATATTGGATAGGAACCTTTTCAGTGAACTTTAAATAAAGGAAAACACTGTTCTAAGACATGAGTCAGCTTTTGAAGCAATGCTCCAAGAAACCTACAGCTCAAATCAGAATGTTACTTTAGTCAAACCTATATGTATTCTCAAATGCCAAGCTTGGTATGCAAGGGATGGGGGGAAATTGTAAAAACTATTAAGTGCACCAACAAGCATTGATTCTGAAGTATCCTATTTCGGACTCTTCTGGCCAGCATATAAGCCATGTCTAAAAGCCTGGGCTAGACAAGTGAGAACTTATTTTGGCACACACTGCAAAGGGTTTGGCCGTAAGCCAGTTGTGGTTCTTAAACCATATGGCCACATAAGCTCAGTCACAGAGCTGTGCTAATAAGGTTGTCATTCACATCCACAGCAGTTCTCCCTGCAGTGGCATCCTGGAAACTCATACAAAGTTATTCATCCTCTGATCACTCTTCTCATTCTGCTCTTGCTGCCCAGCCCCGAGATGCTACTCCATTCTCTAATGTAATCTCTTTTCCTTTCATTTGTGTGCACATTCATTGGCATTGTTAGATATTAAAAAGCATGCCGTTTAAATGGGCCAACTGTGCATTACACAGAGGAGATACAGGCTGCCTGTGCTTTATATCATACTATTCTGAAATGATGGGTAATAAGCCATTGTGGTTAATAGTCCACAAATCTTATTAGCAGTATGTTCTTTTTTGTTTTCTTCCAGATCATTGCTTAAGATTTTAAGTGTTGAACTGGAAAGGAAGCTCTGTAGATGTAGATAGTCTACTGGAAATTTCATGTTGACTGATTTCTTTTGCATTCTTTTCAGTTAATAGTAGGCTATTTTATGTGTTCTCTATTAATCCCGTGGAGTAAATGATGCCATGAGTAAAGACGAGAGAGAAAAGTGAAGGGTTAACAACAGAAGTAAAATGGAGCATAGATTAGTACTTGCTCTGGAGGTTTTGGTAGAGACTAATAATTCTTCATTTTGGTAGGCTTGTACATCTGCTTATCTCTTTTATCATCAAAATTACTCCCTTTGAGCTTATGATTTATGAGTTTCAAGTTAATTTTCTCTTGAGTATATATATATATTTTTTTTTTTTTTAATTATCTGCAAAATATATCTATATTTACCTGAGGTGTATGAATTTGCTCCAAGTATTTTTTGTGATGTCTTCCTCCTGCCTAGGGCAACTATGAAACTCTACCATGGTGACTGCAACTTTTCTGGCACTCTTTGTAACACAGTGCTCACTGTTAGTCAGATTTATAGCAGTACTGTAGGTGTATAAGAAAACAGTTCTCTTGTCCAAATATTCTGTGTCATGAGTGTGTACTGTAATTGCCTGGCAATCGTCTTTGCTTCTTGTAGACCATGACTACTGTGTAATTCCTTGGGAATGTCATGTAGGAATGAACAAGAATGATAACTGTATTTAATAATTTATGTGCTGTGCTTTGAGAAGCATAGCTTATATAGGCTTGTGAAATGTTTGGTCTTATCCCATAATAAGAAATGTTCTTTTAATTTCTTTGCCTTCCTTCTCCCCCCCCCCCACTGTCTGACTGGTTATTAATGAACTGTTCAGTGTCACAATTTCCATACTACTCTCAAGTTTAAGTTATCCTGTTGGCTGACTTAGTGTAAACTGCAGTTGTTCACAAGTTGTTATTCTGACCTCTAAACTGAGTCTTTCTCTGTTCTTTTGTCTTTTATCAAGAACTTTGAAGTACAGCTGTTTGAGACAAACCTGACTAATTGTCACATTAATTGTTTTATTCTGTTTTCTGGAGCCTTCAGAATAATAGCAAAAGTTATTTCAAATAAATTAAGATCTACTTGAGATTCTAGCATTTTTTTCTGTCTGTCTACAAGGAGAAGTCTGTGCTTTAAGCAGACCCCATAGGCCAGACTCAGGAAAAAAAAATCATAGTACGTGACTCCAAGGGCGATTCCTCAATAAGGTTTCTCTGTATTTTCTCCGTTTTCTTCTGACTTAGTAGTGAGTTGCAGCTCAAGTACTAATCCTTAAAATTGAAAGCTCAACTGTTTAGTGGTGGTGTTAGTTGTATTACAAGAGGATTATCACAAAGAATGTCTTTGCATGGTGAGCCTATGACAATCCACTGAAGCAAATCAGGTCATAGATGATTTTTCTGTAAGTAGAGCTCAGTTGTAAAGGTTCACTAGGAACTGCTTTTGTTGTATGGAGTTACCAGACATCTCCAGAGCTTTTGCAATAGTGTTCTTGAGCAGATGTCCTCCAGCAGTTTTCCACTCTCCCTTTCTCATAAACTCAGGAAAAATGTAAGTCGCTTAGCCAAGTTTAAAGGAATACTTTTCCTTTAATATTAGAGAAAGACAGCCAAGTTCCAAATAAGCTCTGGGAGGATATGATGTTGTTTTTACCAAAGTATGCTGCAGTTTTATTAGCGGAATATCTGGGGGAAAATTTAGAGATTACTTCCTTCAGAGTAGGAAAGTGACATTCCAAAAATGGGTGGTATAAGCAACTGCTAAAATAGAGAAAGCATCTGATTCTGTAAAATGTACTAAGTAATTGTTGTAATAACCTAAAATATTATTTTGTTTAAGATGGTGGAAATGGAAAATTATTTTCTACCTGGAAGCTTAATTTAAGACAGTGGTGTCAATCCTGCTATGTAGAGCTCTCCAGTCACCTCTGTGTTTCATGTGGAAGCGGAAACCCATGATGGCAGTGAACACAAGAATTGACTGATACAGTAGATTTCTTTCTTAAATATGAAAAATTGAGTTCTGATATTTGATAACTTTATAAAATAAAATTTACTTTTTGTCAGGTATTTCAGAGACAAGATGATAATCAAGTTCTTTAATTAATTGTAGCTACTATCTTGTTATTCCCCTGGTGCAATCAATTCCTGAATGAGTAGTCAGCTATTCACCTGACTCATTAGCCCTTCTGAGGGAGACAGGGATTGGATTGAATGACTTTCTCTGTTGATTGCAACCTAAATTATTTTGTAATTCTAAATGTTTACTGCTGTATCAGAGTCTTCTCTAAAATATAACAGTGTTTTTCCATTCATTATGAAAACTGTGGGAGCCGAGTTTGGAAACATAAATTTTAGTAGCGTGGTCAAAATTGAATTTTTGACATTATTCAGTAAATAGGAATTGAAACTTTTCCTAGACAAAAGTGGTGTTTTGAAAAGGTCAAGGTAAATTTGAAGTAAGCATGGGAAAGTATTTTGAGTGACTGTGTTTTCTTGAACTCCACTCTCCACATTAACCTTTCGGTACAGAGTGATGAACATTTAATCCATTCAAAAGCGAACATACTGATGATATTTCACCTTGTAGTGTTAGGTCAAGGCTAGCTCTTACTTATCTCTATAACAGAGGTAGAAGGGTGCTGCTTCTGCAGACCACCAGAATTTGCTCTAAAAACCAGTGCCTTGCAAGCACCTCCTGAGCTGACAACCCCATGTGTGCAGGTTTGCCTTTGCCTCCCCCAGTGCTGCCTTGTGCAGGTTACACGGTGGTGCACAGTATCAGAAAAATTGTTTTCTACAGACTGTACTTCTTAAAGGGCTTTCCTAACTGAAATGGGATTAGTACATCCCAGCTTCTTAAAGCTTTATGTATATTACTGAGTATAAAAACAAAAAAGCAACTGATGGTTTTCATTCCAAACTGGAAGAAACAGGAATTTCTCAGTTACTGAGATTTACTGTGTTTTATGTCATTTTACAGTGAACTGTTTTATCAGTGGTTTAAAATGCAAAATTATGGCTGAAAATACAGTGCATCAGAACAGCTCTTCAAAAGTTCATTACTGGAAGAAATACTTAAATGTTATGATGCTGGGTTGTGGCATGGGAATCAAAGTAAAGGCTGTGAATTACTAGTTACCACTTGAATGCTTATGCACCCAGTTTTTAATTGGATTAATTGTAATTGGATTTTGAAATTAAAATTAATTTAAATTAATTAGATCTAATGGAAGAGTCTTCTGTTGGAAAGTAAATCACTGGCTTTTCATGTATTTCAGGTAACATACAAGGAGCAACAATCGTGGATGCCCTTGATACTCTCTATATCATGGAAATGAAAGAGGAGTTCAAAGAAGCCAAGGAGTGGGTTGAAAAAAACTTGGATTTCAATGTGGTAAGGAGTGTTGCTGATTAACATTTAATGCTCTGTTTAGTCTCCAGAGGCCAACTGAGGACTGGGTTCTAGTATTACAAGCATGATGCAAGGCTAAAGAATTTAGATCATTGATAGATAAAACAAGGCAGGAAGCTGGAAAGGAGGAAATTTACTGCTCTGCTTATATGCTCTTTTTCAATCAGAGAGATTTAGGTAGATGGAAGGCATTAAGCTGGACTGAAGGAAGGGAAAAGGAAATAGAGTATTTGCCATTATAAAGTAAAAAACAGCCTTTTCAGCTTTTCTGGATAGAAGAACTGGGACCCTTCAAGTATTAACTTTTTCATTATGTAAACCCTTTACACTTCCCCTTTGTGAAATCTTCCACGAGTTTTACTTGTGTTTAGAGAAAGGTACATGCCATACATACTACTTAGGTTCGTTGGCTATTCCAGTAAAGTTGAATATCACGAGTTAGGCTGAACTATTGGCACAGCTGAATTGCTTTAGTCTTATGGAGCATCAGGTCACATCATTCTCAAGTGCATGCACAAATCACCGTATTAAGTGTCAAATATGCAGTTGGGGGAAAAGTTCATTACTGAAGCTTTTATTTTGGAAAGGCCCTGAACTGGCAGGAACCTCTTCAATTAAATTGAGAAGTCCTGGGTTTGGTCTTTTTTTCTTTTTTTTTTTTTTTTTTCTTTTTGTTTTTGGGCCAGAGGATTGATTGTTGGGTATGGAGAGCTGATGAAGCACCTCTGAACAGTGTAGTAAAGTAGGCACAGTACACTGAGCACTTAAAAGCTCTTGTAGTTGACATGCTTAATGTTAGAAACACTTTCTGAAAACAAAGTACTCTTTCTAATAAGTTATGCAAAAGTCACGTTTAATTAGGTTCTCTTCCATGCTTGAGAATTAATTATCCTTTCAAGAAGGAGTTAATGAGTGGATATTACATAGTTTATATAAGCAGTAATTTAGTATGCATTTATATTTACATTTACAATGTAAATAGAGCATATTAAACAGTGCTTCTGCATAGTGTCAGAAGCCTGAATGAATACTAACTTCATTTTGTGCATAAGGATTTTTTTTCCTACAGGTGTTTTCATAATACTAAATTCCTGTCTTATTAGCTTGGTATTATCAAGATGTTTAAAAAACAAGGATAAAACAACAGAAAATAACCCGCTCCACTTAAAAGGATGATCTGAGCTCTGCTTGGAGGAGTGTTGTAAAGTATTGTAGAGTGATTTACATTATTAACACGAAAATCTTTGGGTTTACATAAATCTTGCTATATCTGATACTGGAAACTTATACATGGTATTGCCTACATTTCCTCTTTTTAATGCACCTATTTTTTTCTCACTAATGCTTGTAAGCTAAGAAAATGTCAGAAATTTTGTATTCCATCAGTTGATCAATGCAGCAGTCGATCAGATTTACCAAAGCTAGTTTACAGATAACGCTGACCTGTGGCAGTAACAGTATATTGTTACTGATATTTCTGTAAATAGCAGCCTGGAGTTCAACACCTCACAAAATTATTTTCATAATACTTCATAATCATATGTAATCGAATTTTACATTGGCATCAGCAGCAGGTAGATGGATTTTCCCAAACTGGAACAAGGAAATTAAAATAAATAACTGCAACACCAAATTTAATAATGAATGTCCATTTGTTTAATGGCAGGATTGTTGAAAGCTACTCAACTTGCACTTTTGTTTAGTTTTCCACTTTAGGTTTTACATTCAAATGCTGTTTTGTATTTGTATTACAGTTTAAAGAACAGCAGTTCTCTTTTGTGTTTAAGCGTTTATCATGTAGCAGGCTTTACATGATGTTTTCTGCAATAATGTTATGTTTATGTACACTATTACTTGCTCCTGTTTCAGAAACCTTTGTCCCATGAAAGTGATTTATTAAGAATAACTGACACACTGACATATCCTTATGAGTTATTTCTTATGAGTAGTATAAACTTGTGTTTGATGTTTCTGGTCATTTCCTGGGCAGCAACTGCCTAATCAGCATATTTGGCCTTTATTTGCACAAATAGAATTAGTTTTTCTCTCCATTTATTCTTAGAACAATGTCTTTCAAATTTTCTATTTTCTTTAAGATGTTCTTTACAAAAATAGCTGTGACTGTATTCTGTAGCAGAATCTTTTCTCCTTATGTTCTATGTCAATGCAGCTAGGTATAGGAAAATTTTACAAACTCTAGAAGATACTCATCAAACTATTTGGCCAGCACTCACACCATTCTCAACACCTGATCATAAAAGGTTCCTAATGTCACTTTGTAAAGTAGGCACTAGTTCATCCACATGAAAGGATTTATGGAGTAAAGATGACTTAACGGGAAATGGCAGCATCTCTTCATGCAGTCCCACAGTTCAATGAATTAGATGTCAGGGTTGCTCTTCTTTACTTTTCCAAAGATAGATTTTGATTTTGAAGGAAAATTCTAGTTAAGTCAGCAGCACCTTTCTTGGCAAACTTGTGCATTTTAGCGAGCTTGTCAGTGGATATGTTTAGATGCTTCCCCTTTTAGAGTATAACACAGGCTGTGTTCATTACAGCTGTAGCTGGTAGCCCTGTGATTTTATAACTGAGATATCCACGTTGCAATGCTGACATTTTTTGTATTTGAAACCTTGCTGAAGTTTCAGCTAAACTGAGCCATTCCTTCAGGAATTAAGTTGCATTTTCTGATCCTGTCAATATTTTAAGAGATGTAGACTTACTTGTACCTTTGGAAAGAGCTGGCATTTGCAGTGGCTAAATCTATGGTCTTTGCACCATGGATATGTGCTCTGTACTCTGTTAAGTCACTTCGTCTCTCTTCATGCTCTTCTAATTAATATAGCCGAGGCTTGGTCTGACCTCCCCACACATGCTGCTGCCCACACGCCCCTTCACAGTGCACAACCCACGGCTGCAACAGCTGGGCTGGGCTGTGTATCAGCAGGTTACAAGGGAGGAAAAGGGAACCAGTCTTTCATGGGATCTTTAGGGAGCTTGGCTGTTTCCTAGCTACAACTATGCACTGCTGCCTGCTTCTCTGCTCTTATTTTTTATTATTTCTTTCAGGAGCTGCACACACATAGAGAGCTTTCTGAAAGAGTTTCTGTACCATCACCCCACTTCTGCTTCACACTAGGGAGGAAAAAGCTATCGGTCTCTGCAGTGCAAGAGCCAAATCACACTGAATACATGCTTGGGAAGAGAGAGGGGAAACGTGATCTTAATGAGGCAAATGAAGGGATCAGGTATAGGGGAGTAGTGGTGCAGGAGCTGAGCCACATAGCTCAGCAGTGAAAGTTTGGGAGTTGTTAAGTATTGGAATTGATGATGCTTTGCTTCTCTGCCCAGACACACCCCAGTATGTTTAGGATGAATGACCAAGTGATCCATCCCCCTCTTCTTCAGCCTGGCTAAACTCCTTCCCTGCAAAAGGGCAGTCTTGCTCCTATTGCCTACTGGGAGCATTCTTTGGCCTTTATGGTGTCCTAAGGCATGTCTGGACATTGACTGGAACAACAGGGGCTGACACCAAGACCAGAAGGTGCTAACAGTCAAATTGTACATTGAACAGAGCCTGAGTTCATACCCTGACCCACTGATCAGCTGTCTGACGTAAGTGTAGCCAGACAGGATCAGAATGGGAATGAGATATGGAGCAGAAATCCACGCACTTGATGGGATAAGAGGGAAACTGGGAAAGTATGAAGAGCATGTCATTATTTGCTCCTGAAGACAGGTACTAATGAGTTGAGGAACTGCATAAAGAGAAGGGAATGAGTAAGAAGGTGAGTGTACCTGCGGTCTTGTGTCCTACCAATGCTCTTAAGCAAAGCTGTTTCAGAGGTCAGTCAGTCACTGTATCTGATTTTATAAGCCAGTTTGGAAGCTTGAAGGCTAACTTACCAGTTCTGATATTCATCTTTGTGCTTAGCTCACCAAATCTGAGTATCCTTTAAAGATGTTTTGTCAGTAGCTTCATGCAATGTAGAAGTTTTGTGAGTGATACTTCTACTATTTGGGAAGAGAACTGGAAAAAGCAGAGAAACTTGAAGTTATGTTTTTTCTCTGCTGTCATGTATAGACTAACATACCCCCTTCCCAAGATCCCAGAGTAGCAAATATTATTTGCAGCTATAATTAATAAGGCTTCCAGCATTTATCATTGGCTCAGCTCTGTCTGTGGTGTAGCAGTCAGTAACAGGACAGACTTTCAGACTTAAGTTTGCTTATTTCAAACTTCAGCAATTTCAAATCTAACTCCTACGACTCTCAAACTGTAGGAATTATGATTGACTTGTAATTGTATTTAGCGGTCCACAATCTAATGTTCTCACTTGGAACATTATGGTTTTTTGGCTCTTTATTCTTCATGTTTTTTCCTCTTCAAGTGAGAAAATCAGAAAGTTTCCTAACACAACGATTTGGAACAACTTTCCCATTAAAAAAAAAAAAAAAAAAAAGTCGTGGGAGGTGTGAGTAAACGTATAATGGGTTGGAGAAAAATCTTAAGAAAGCCAGCAGCTGAAAATGGTTCTTTAGTTTGTGGGACTATTTGATTACTAGTTTGCCACATAACTTATTAGTACACTCTAAATGCCAGACTTCAAAGTGACTTGATTTTGTTTTGATTATGTGTAAGAACCTATTTTGATGGGCTAAAAGGACGTCCTGCAAATTCATTACTAAATGCAGTTCTTTTGCTGCTAGAGTTCATTAATGCCTTCAGTAGCACTTTATTTTTGTGCCTGTTGAAGATCTTGCAGTTTACCATGTGGGGACTTCAGCAAGGTTAAATAACATGTTATGCAATAACCAGCCTTTGACACTTGTGATAAAAAGGTTGCTAAGATTGTTTTCCATGTCTTTGGGAACTGAATATTTTAGCAAACTTGTCAGTAAGCTTCATTTGTGGAATATGAATGAAACTTTTTGCCCACAATGGCAAGTAATTAAAATCTTGTTTAATTACAATAGTTGAAAGTAAGCTACTGTAGTACTATCCATGGCTCTATCATACTTCCTGTGCTGCTTGAAAATGCTAGGATTTGTTGCTGTTCCCAACCTTTGTGCTTCAACAGGGGAACGTTATTATTTAATAGTAATAATAATTGCAAGTTCATCTCATTTCACAGGAAATGTGGGCCCTTTGTGTCCACTTTTTAGTGTAGAATTATGTATGTTATTCAGCATTGTTCAATATAGGGTCCCTGGTGTCTCCTTATTAAACTGCAGGATATGGGCTGCTTGCCATGGTGTGTGTGCGTGGGGGGAGCCTCTATATTCCTGGTACATAGGAGCAATAGATGGAAATGCAGATGAGGTGACTGAAGTTCTATACACTCTTGATGATACAAGAACAGGAGAACCAAAGGGAAGGAATCTTTGTGATAGAGAAAACTGAAACAAATTATTTGATAGGATTTGTGGCATTATTTTTTGTTATCTTTATAAAAACTGAGAGAGTAAGCTCTTTATCAAGTATCAGTTAGGGTGACTTGATTATTGGGAATACATTCATCTGTGTAAAGAGCTCACAGTACTTTCTCCAGTTGAATTTTGAATGGCAGAACATGTTACCAGTGCTGCTGGTGAGTGCCAGGTGGAACCTGACACTGGATAAATAAAATAGTGTTGTATTTCAAATGTTGTGTTAATCAGCGAGGATGACTTCCCATGGGAAAATACAGATGGAAATTGTTTTGGCCTTTGTCTGTGAATTGTGGAGAGGAAGATTATCAGGAACGAGATGCATTAAGGAAATGATCCAGAAGTATATGAATACTGATTTTTGGGAAGCTGGAGGGGTTCAGTAGGGAAAGGCCTCCAGGAGAGCTCAGCTGACTGTAGTTTCTTGTCTGAACAGTGCTTTCAATATTAAATTCAATAACAGCTGTTTGAAGCCGCAGTAGTTTACCAGTTGTAGTCTTAATCCTCTGGTTTATGAAAGGTTGAGGGAAGTCGAGTGGTGAGATGCAGCTGAGATCAGATTGGCCCTGTCATAGGTTTGTAAATAAAATAGAAATGCAGAGTGATACAGGCTAACTCATATAAGTCTTATATTTATTCTTTATTCTGCCTGCCCCCTCCCTATTTGGTTATATTTGTTGCTTTTTGAAGATGGGTCTTGCTAAGGCATTGTCACTCTCCCTTTCTTTAAAAGGCGTTAGGGTAATAGGTTTTCCAGTATATCTGCAATGTTCTCTAGCATCTTGAGTGTTTCTGAGCTATGGTTTTAGTACTGCTTAAAAAGCAATTTTAACATTACTTTGGTGTTATGTGTCTAGCCAGCAATGTAAAGGATGTTGTATGTCTTTAATTTCATCTTTAGAAGCTAATCAAGGAAACCAGATGAAATTCCTGAAACCTGTCACAGCTTTTCTCTTGCACCACATATTGGATTAATATGTTGCTTTTTGTTTTCTATTTTTTCACAAGTACAGTGAGCAGAAGTCACAATTCCTCTGAATCTTGTATAGTACTTGGACTATTCCATTTATGGTTCAAATAGTGAATGATAAATTACTGAATAAATATAAAGTGAAAGACCTAATTACTCACATTCAGCAATTAACATAAAAGCACTGGAATTAAAACAAAAACATGTTGTTCCCAATACACATAACACTTTTCCAAGTATCTAAAGACTTTCGGAATTATTTCTAAAAGGGAGGCCTGCAAATATCAGATCAAACTGATGTTTAGATGTTAGCACAGATGTGTACTAATAAAGGTGTTTCAGATATTCTCATAAACAGTATTTGGGGTACTAACTGGGGTACTATTTCAGGTACTACAGTAAAGATCATAAAATTAGAAATTGTATTTATCCAGGTGTTCAGAGCCATCTTTTACACTTGGTACCTTAAAAAAGGAACATCATAGTTGTTTTGAAATATACACATCCAATCACTTTGCCTTACAGGATTTCTATTAGATATAATGAAATTAATTCAACCACTTCTCAGACTTGCTATGTAAATGATACAATGCCTATTTGAAGGAGAAGGGTAAATTTGAAGGGTAAATTCTCACCTCTACAGATGGCGAAGTAGACATTTTTGGAAGTTCAGATGAAATATACAGGCTTATTTGTGCAAACTGTATGTGGATGATTTAAAATATGAAAAGAGGGTAATGATCAGGGTGTGGCATCTTCAATGTGTCATACACAAATTTTAAAAATCAGAACAGAAAGAAGGGTGAAGTTGGTGTAGCAGAAATCTTCTACTTTTAGGACAAGTTCATTTTTCTTAACAGACTACTTCTTCACACAAACTTCCCATATAGAGATGTTTTTTTACATAAAATTATAAAACTTTGTTTTGCCCATTACTGTTATTTGTGTGCTGAGAATAATACTAACCTGGTACAAGTTTAAGAGTAACTATGTATTAGGCATACAGCTTTCAAATCTACCATTAATGAAATGTCTGTCACGGTGTTTGTCTGCTTCAGTGGCATAGAAAACAGGGAGCAACTTCTTCCCTCCTATGTAAACTGACATCTGAATGTTTTAGCTGGAAAAGCACAAAACCTGGCTGAATGAAAAAAGCCTGCAAGTCTTTCAGAAGGAAATCCATCAACTCCACCATGCATTGATTTATATTAAATATAGCTGTAGTGTACTTCAGCAAATATAAAATGAAAAAGTGACTCAGTAGAAGCAAGAGCAACCCAGAACATGTGAAAGTCAAACTCCTTATGTATGTGCCCAAAATTTCGGGACACTGATTGTTACCATTTTTCTGCAGAAATACAAAAATATAAAAGGTAGTATTACATAAAAATGTAAAAATTAAGAAACTTCACTAGATCAGCTTTTTAACTGAATGCCTCAAGTGGACTAAATGCTATCTGTTGGGGTAAAATTGGAATTGACTTAATAAAGAACAAAACCATGTGAGACTCAGATTCCTCATTTATGCCTGAATTTCAAAAGGCAGGGAAGAATGTACTTCGAGTTTTGGGATAGATACCACCTGGACCTAGTCTTTATCATTGGTAAAAGATTTATCTGCACCAGCTTGGGACGGGCTGTCACTGTAATAGTGAAAGATTATCGGCTTCCTTGTGAATACACATAATGATTGCATTTTTGTCATGAGCAGAATGAGTAATTAACTTATTCTAATGTTACCTTATTTTTTGCAATAAGCTGCATTTAGACTGAAGTAGAAAACATTTGATAGGACATTCTGATCAATTCTGATCTGTCTGAGATTGTGTGAGGGGAGGTAGTGATTCAAGACCACTTTTTGGGCAAATGCTAAATCATTTGCAAGAAAGTACTTACATATGTGGATTTAGAGAAAGCCCTGTATCCAAACAGAAGAGATGAAAAGTTGACCAGGGTGAGGATAATGGAGAGGATATTTTATTAAAGTGAGGAAGAGAAAGAAATGCTTTAAATTCTTATGTTGGCCTTCCCAACTTCTTCTGTGCTTTGCTATTTACAGCTGTTGTGCGATAATACCTGTATGTGTGTGTGTATATATATATAAATAAAAACAAACCAAACAAACCTCTATAGAAATAAATCTATGTTTGTTTCAACAGAATGCTGAAATTTCCGTATTTGAAGTGAACATTCGTTTCGTCGGTGGACTGCTTTCAGCGTACTATCTTTCAGGAGAGGAAGTAAGATATTTCCACATGGTTTATCTGACATATCGTCATCTAGATAAGACATTAAATTTAAGTTTAAGAATTTTATTTATCCTAATTAAACCTGCTTAAAACTTTGAAAATGGCTTGTACAGCGGAGACCAGTCCAATGGGTCTTCTTGCTTCTGTTGCTTTGTATAAGTCCTAAAGCTATTATTTCATTTAAGTGTTAAATGATATTTGGGTTTTTTTACCTGAGTTGTAACCACACCCAGTACATCTTACTGGGCTTCATGCTAGAGTTATTATAGAATTATAGAGTTCCTCCTGTATGGTAGTGGTAGATTTGGTGCATCAGCTTCCTGCTTCCCAAATGTGTTTCAAGTATATCCTTGAACTCGTTTAAACTCTTGCTTCTGTTTGTCTACCTGAACCTTCAACTCACATGGAAAAGACATGTTAAGAATGAAAAGACAACTGTAAACCTATACTTGTGAATGTCTTTAAAGCATTAATAACCCATTAATCTCTATTACCTGTCATGCTTTCTGTAGAGAACAAAGATGCAGTCTTGTCTTAGATCTTTGTCTAAATGCAATTACTTCTGTAATATTTTTGGAGAAGGCCAAAAGAGTCACAGGTACCATTTTTAGTTACACACATTGCGATATTTTAAAGTTTTAGCTTGGTACTTGAAAAGTCTTTAATCTTACTAGTTTAAATTGTTGTTTCTGTTTCTAGATTATAGTAGTATTTTATTACAGGATTACACAAGTTAATACTCTTCAACCGTAAATTGAATTTATCATTCCTTAAATCCAAAGCAATTACTGGTGGAAACTCCACAAACCAAGGAAATTAATTTTTTTCATAAATAAATTTCCCAAATACTAGGTAGAGCTCTGTTTTGAACCTGTCAGTTTAAATTACTTAAATTCTATGGCTGTGCATTATGATTTTTGTTAAAATTTTTCATTATGTTAAAGCTGTCTTAGCAGGTGCTGTTGGGTCATGTACCTGACAAAGCAGTTGTAAGGAGACAATGTTCCTCTGACACATTTATGTCTTAACTAGACTTACCTGTTTATTTCCCATGGTCCTGTGCTAAGTGTAGATGGTATTGAAGAGACATTAATGTCTTAAAATACAAAGGTTTTAGTATTTTAATTTTCTTGTAATTTTTGGGGAGGAAAATGCTATTGGACAACAGTAATGAAAAAAACAGAGAGGTGCTTGGGACCTGGCTTCTTGGTCTTTGCTAAATGTTGTTTTACTTTTATTTCATCTCTTTTCACTGGAGATCTACTTGGCGAATAGGTGTGGAGTTTTTCAGCATAACCTATTGGTACACTTTAATTAACCAGTTCTGACAGAAGCAGAGGATATTTCTTGGCAGACAGCGAGCTGGTAGATGAATGCTCATGGGCCTTTACATCAAGTGGCAGTTTGTCTGCCAACAAATGCCTGAACCATTTGTCATCAGTGCTGGTGATTCCATATGTATGTTGATGGTTTATGTCCTGTGTCTGTTAATGTGCAGTCTCACTTTCAATCAGTGTGTATAGTTTCACCTAAATAACACCGAGTCATTGCTTCTCAACCATTCCTTCATCCTCAGAGAGGCAGTTTTACCACTATCTTTTCAGCTAGATTGAAAGCACCACTCGTGTTCCAGTAAAACTCTTGCACAAATGAAATGAGGAGACATCTGAAGCAAAAGAAAGTGTTCCACACAACAGATAATTAAGTGGAACTCTTTGCAGTGGAATATTGGTGATAATGGATGCTAGTGCCCATTCTAAAATTGACGGATTCAGTAATGAAAGTAAAATGGACACTTACACACAGAGAAGAGGTGTATTATTAAGGAGGGTGCCAAGCTCTTGCAGGCCAGGAAGGACATCATCTATGCTTGCCACTGCTTCTTACACTCTCTGTTAGACATCTGCTCTCCAAGAATCATGTCCCTAAACAATGGCCCCGGTGGCTTAGGGAGTGCAATTCAGCATGCTCTGCCTTAATCAGATTTAGGGAAACTTCATGATTTGTCTCCTAAATCCAATATGCTGAGGCAATAGCCAACCTCTGCCTATGGAAACAGTGGGATGCAGCAGGATGAGGTTTTCTTGTGTTATGTGGGTCTGTACTTTCCCTGCTGCTGCTGAGAGGTGTGGAAAGGGCTAAGGGCCCCAGAGGCTGGCTGCCACTGTAGAAAATATATCTTTAATAATCTGTTAGTCCATTACATTAGTGGGTATTACTAAAAAGGTGGCACAATCTTTATGCACACTGCTTGGAGGATTAAACTTCCTTATTTAAAAGCTCGATTAATTCTTTATCAGGTTAACTATTAAAAAATCTTATATTTGCTGTGCTCACTTATCAATAGTCTAATTAAAGAAGGCTATGTTTCAGTAGAAGGAGTGATGGAAATAATTATTGTTTGTACTTCTGAATTACATTTCCATGGGTAATGATCCAAAGCTGCAACACATTGTGTGTTCCATAATCATTTGTAAGTCTAACTAATCACGATTAAAGAATATGCTGTCATACTGAGTAGTTCCTAAAACATCCTGCTCACATAATAGTTCATTTAGATAAAGTCACCAATGTGAATCATTCTAAAAATGAAAAAAATTGAATACCTTACCTCTTGATAACTATATGTGCTGCTCACTTGCAAAGAGAGCTATGAGAAGCTTTCTATTAAAATTCCTGCAGTTTCTACCTTACTAGAATTAATGTGAAATACCTGAAAGTGCTAGAAATGTCATATGATTTTTTTTTTCTTTTTTTTTTTTTTTTTTTCATTTTGGTAACTGTCTAAACCCAAGCCAGAAAGTTTCAGTCAAATATCAATTTCATTTGTAAAACAGCTACAAATACCAGAAAACTTGATTTTAAGAGGAGTAACTGCTTAAGTGCTGCTCTTTTTTTTTTGTTGGTTGTTTTTTGGTTTCTTTTGGATTTTTAAGTCCCTAATAATAATATTGCATGTGAATATCATTCCTTGGTATTTTTCCATAAATCAAGTGGCTGTAAATGATTATTAAAAATAATCCTGCCTTCTTGAAAGCAGTGCTAGTATTGAATTTTTTTTTGTTTGCATTAAAGTGTCTCTGGGAGACTAATATGATAGATTTATCCCATAGGACTGGGACAGGTTTGGGTTTTTTTTCAAACTTTCTTGATCATTTTGTTCAAATTAAACCTTGATTAAGTACTAGACATGTCTTAGAAGATTCCTTATCTAAGTAATTTTTTTGTTTTGAAATGAAAAATAAAATGTAAGGGAGAAATTTGTTTTACAGCTGCTTTGCTGTACTTACTAGTTTGATGTTAAATTCTGGTATACCAAGGGTCAGGAGTATTGCATGCAACAAGATCCTCTATTCTGCAGACCCAGATATTTACACTTCCAAATGTAGTCATATAAGGAAATAACTTGTTAACTTTTGGAGGAGGACAACACTGAATCCTCTAACAGCAACTAAGATCTTTCTTGGAATTCATAGAGATTACACAGATTAGTTCTGAGCACTGTAATTTTTACTGCTGGGAATAGCTGTGATACTGGTGCTGAAATTCATGGTAAATGTATGGCCCTGCTCTTAGTCCAGTCAGGTTTGCATGTTCTCCAGGTCTTCTGCTTTACTCATAACTGGTTCTTAAAGGCACTGCTAAAGCTAAGTAATAAGGGGACTGTATTACTTGAAGGTTGGTTCCACAGCCAGGGAATACATTGCATAGGCAGAAATAGAAGGAGTTTTTAATTTGCTGTTTGCATGAGTAGCAAAAAAGTAAATCCAAAATACTCTGAAGTGAATAAGGAGCACATGAGTTTCAGATTCAGCTGGTAAGTTCCCAGATTCCTTTGAAGTTTTTCTGGTTTTTGAATGGGATAAGTAACTATTTTTTTCCCCAGAGTTAAAATATTTTGGATGCAGCAGCTGTTCTTCCTGCATAATATGCTCATATTGCCGTTCTTCTCCATGGCATGAAGCAGGAATAAAATAGACTTGGACTTTTTTTACTGTGGTAGTATAACCTGTTTGAAGGAACACTAATTTATTTTGATCAGGGTGAAGGAATAACAAAACCAAACCAACCAAACAAATGAACTCCAAAAACTCCAAAACCAAAAACCCAAACTGTTTTTCATGATGGTAAGTGTTGGATTTAGAGTTTAATCTGTTACTCTCCACCAGATGTTAATTAGAAATATTTTTAATAAAGGGAAAAAAGTTATGACATAATTAGTTTTCATCTCCATTTAGAGTCAGAGTCACAGTGCCACTGTTCAACCTTACTTGATGATCTTGGCTTCCTGTCTTGACTTCAGACAGACCTAATCACTGCTCAGTGTAAACTACCATCCCTCAGTGATTGTTGTGGTGTCTTACTAATGAGAAGCAGGCATAAAATAATGATGCAGATGCTATTGATCTAGAACTGCCTTTGCCAGGCTGACCATAGAAAATTGCTGACTTCATATAGTGCTGAGACATTCTGCAGAATTTAGCTGTAGCTATTCTTTCTGTCTCTCCCTCTTGTAGAGGTGCCCCTTCAGAGAGAATATTTAAATTCCATGACTATAAAAAAAAAAAAAAAATCCCTTATTTAGCAGTCTTGAATAGTAGGAGAATGAAGTTTGTCACCTATACAAAGGTATTGGCCTTTTCTGCAAATCGTGATTAAGTTCCAGTGTATGTGCCTTGGGGATCTTAGCTCACCAGTGTGAGAATTGACCGCTTGTTTTATCTCCTGCTTCCTCTCACTTAACTTAACACTAGTTAACAAGAGGACTTTTCCTTTTATGTCTTGGAAGCTTGATTTCTAATGCTGTTTGAAACCAGGCATACTGTATCAGCTTGATCACTTCTCTGTGAATGCCACTTAACTCCTCCTTAATCATCTTCACAGACTGGCAGTAGAATTCCCTGTGTGCTACAAACTAGAAGACTTCAATTGCCTGTGGTTTTCTGCAGCCCTGTTTTCAGATTTGGGTCCTGTTTCCCACCTACCATCCATCTGCTGCCACTTTGAAGCAATACATCAGTATTTCAGTGGTGTCATGTTTTAGTTCCTGTACAGCTCTGAAATGATCTTTATGCTCTCTTTCATTTTTATAGATTTATGATTTTTTAACTTGGTATTTCATTGAATCCTGGAGCCATTCAACTTGTAAGTAACCTCAAGAGATCATCTAGTCCAGCCTCAATATTGCAACAGTCCATTAGGCTTGTTCTTTGAAGAGCGTTCCTGCATGGGAATGTGCCTAGGCTCTTCAAGACCAAATGCAGGGGCAAGTTTATATTTTTGGCAATGGCTTTGGTTCATGCACTATGCTCTTTTAAACAGACATCTTACTGTTTTTCCTGGCTCTCTACCAGGCCTCATGTTTCTCTTTTTTTTTTTTTTTAACTTTAAACTTGTTCTTCAAAAACTACATTTAGCCTGACTTAAGAGTTTTCATTTAACTTGTCAATCATTATCAGTTTCTGTATTCTTTGCTTGGACTCAATGTATTTTTACTTTTAATTACTTTCTTTACAGCCATACCAAAAGAAAGAAGTCATCTGAGCCTTTTGATTTGAGAATTTTGGACTCTGAACCTCACCTTTTATTCTCCAAATCATCTCCAAGCAATTTAACCATCTGGCTGTTTCTTTCTAAGTGCATTTCAGTTGGTCATCTTGATTCTCTTTCCAAACTTAAACGTTAGCTAAGTGAACCTTTGTTTAAAACAGCGTGTTGAATTGGGGCATGTGGCCCCTGTTAGACAGTAGTATGTCAAACTAAGTTAAGAGCTATTCTTTCTCCTGTAGAGTCTGAGTTCCTGCAGAAAGCTGTCATTACAGTGTATAAAAGCAAGGTTTATATCAGCTCTTATGTAGCACTTAACAGCCTACTCAGGGACAGAGAAGGATTTAAAATCTCCTCTGTTTCCCCCTATCACAGTCTGTAATCTCCATTACTATTTCAGTCTCTTCACCACCTTTAATAAATCTAATGCTGTTCACTTTCTGTGCTAGCTGCATCAAAATGTACTGCAGAATCCCTATGGATTCACATTCTGGAGATAACCTTGACTCCTAAGATTTTCTTTTATGTAGACTGTTCTGCTGTTGCAAGCAGACTGCCCTTCAGTCTTCTATTTCTGTCTCTTAAGTTCCTGCAGTGCAATTACATTGTCACTGTTGATGAAACCCATCTCTCTCAAAAAGGTTCCCTTCACTCCAAAAGTTTTCTCATTCCTAATACTTCTGTCCCCTTTCTCCCAGTGCTACTTGCTCAGCTGCTCTGTGCAACTGTGCTGCTCAAGCCAGCCCCACACTTAATTCTGAGGAAAATTGGAAGAACAGTAACAGAGATGTGGATTTCCAGTCTTGCACTTAATTAAGATGTTGCTTCTCGATTTCCTTCTCTTCCCTCTCTGCTGTGGAGTTACTGATACCAGGTGTACATTGACAGGGAACTGCTTCCCAGGTCTTAAGTACCTGAAGCCTGATGGAGGCTCTGCCCTGTACCGCAATCAGACACCACCACCAGGCACACAATCAGCTGCCATCACCAACAGCTTTTGTGCCTCAGAATAAGGGCCCTCAGGCTACTCTGCTAATGTAAAGTGGGAATAGTGGCAATTTGCCTTATTTCAGTGAATTGCTGTCTGCTGGAGTCCAGCAGTGGGTATGTTTTGCTTTTGTTTGTCTGTCATCAGGGTGCATATCCGCAGCAGGGGACTGAGAAGCTGTGGTGACAGCCTGCTGTAGCTGCCATAACTAAGCCTACTATGAAACCAGGAGTCAGAGCCCTGATTTTGGTCTGAGAAACATCATTTTAGAACTCCAACCTGTACATAACCATTTAAAGTGGTTTCCATTCTGTGTAACTGAAAAGAGTTTGTTTGGGGAGTTTTCTCCAAACAACAAAAAAATTTGCTTTGGTTCATGGTAAACTTATTTGACATGCTTTTGCATTCATATGTTGACGTTGGAAATAACCAAAAAGTTCACTGCTCATCACATTAATTTTAGCTAAAATCCCTGCTCACCTCCACACTACTGTAGGCTGATGGTCAATTGCTAGAAAAGAGAATGGATGATAATGAGACCTAAGAAATACCAGATTGTGATTGTAACAGCTGGTATATTTGACATGAGCTCATGAGCTATGTTATTAAGTAGAATTCAAGCAGCTGAGAGGGAGCTGTTTGTTTCTTCTGAGGATTTGGGTTTCAACTAACTCCTGCAGTTTCACTTCATTCTGGTTCTACAGAACAGTTGGAGGGAGAATATCTATCAGAAATAGTAGTATGAGTGCTTTCCTTGTGAGCAGCAGCAGCTCTAGATAGACTTTAACAAGAATTCTTTGCATCTGGGTTAATATACTGTACAGAAGAGATTACATGCTATTAACAGTCTGTCCAGAATCGCCAGGCACCTGCAAAGACATTTCTCTCTTTTCTTTATCTCAGTCTTCTGTCCCTTTGCAGCACAAAATGCAATTGCAGTAATAATGAGTAAAAGGAGGGTAAAAACATGCTGCCTGAAGAGGTGGTGGAGTTCCTCTGCAGATCAAATAGAAAATGTACAACATATGGTTAGGTACAGGGTTCTGTGGAGCCATTTGCAAGCAGCATTTAGATTGCTGCAAATATACTATTCATATCTCAATAACAATTCTTATGTATAATATTACAGCCAAGAATTTTATTTCTTTCTGCAAATGAAAGCAACATAAAACTATCTCAATTGGTGCTGAAAGTGGGAATACATCAGCATTAATTTATCCTGCTTAAATTCTGGGCTGTGTAAAATATTTGGGAAGTATATTCTCACTGTGAATGTCTTATAAAATTTCAATTAGGTGATAAGTAATAGATGTTATTGAATCATCGTACTGATTTTTTCCCCAGAAAAGTACATATGAAAATACTATTTTACTCTGGGTGTGGTGTAACTCTTCATTTCTTAATCTAAATATTTCACAATGTACAACTAGTTGTCATGGTTTGACACTGGCTCAGCGACAGGCACCCATGAGAGCCTCTCGCTCACCCTCGCCTGCCACAGCTGGGCAGAGGAGGGAAAAGGAAAAAAAAAAATTAATGAACGCTTCAAGAGTGAGATCAGGACCGGGAGAAACACTTCAAGGGTGGAACAGGCTCAACTTAAATTGTGAAGTGAATTTATTACTAACAGAATCAGAGGAGGATAATGAGAAGTAAAATAATCCCTTAGAATACCTTCCCCCTCCAGCCCCTCCCTCTTTCTCACTGACAGCACAGGTAGACAGGGCATGGGGGTTTGGTCAGTTCATCACCAAGATTTCCTTCTGCTGCTCCAGGAGAGGAATCCTTCCCCTGTGAGGCCGTGGGGTCCCTCCCAAGAGAGGCAGTTCTCTGTGAACTTCCCTGGTGTGGCTGCACTCTCATGAGCCGCAGCCACACCGCCCCTGCTGCAGCGTGAGCCCCTCCCACGGGCACACAGCCCTCCCAAAACTGCTGCACCGTGGCTCTCTCTTTCCACGGGGTGCAGTGCTCCAAGGACAGGTTCCTCCAGCCTGGGAGCAAGGGCCCTCTCTCTCCACAGGCTCTCCCACTGGATCACAGCCTCCTCCAAGTATCCACCCTCTCCGGCATGGGCACCTCCTCCATGGGCTGCGGGTGGATCTCTGCATCCCCCGTGGATCCCCATGGGCTGTAGGGGGACAACCTGCTGCACCATGGTCTGCACCACGGCCTGCAGAGGAACCTCGGCTCCGGCGCCTGGAGCACCTCCTCCCCCTCCTTCTCCACTGCCCTTGGTGTCACCGTGTTGTTTTCCCTCACATGTTCTCACCTCCTCCTCTTCTCTGGCTAGAATCCAAAATCTTGTGACTTTGTTTTGATTTTCTTATTAAATATGTCATCACAGAGGCATTACCAAGCTCTCTCACTGGCCCAGTTTTGGCCAGCAGCATGTCCATCTTCAGAGCCATCAGCCATTGGCTCTGCTGGACATGGTGGGAAGCTTCCAGCAGCCTCCTCACAGGAGCCAGCTTTGCAGCCTCCCTGCTACTAAAAACCAGGCCGTGCCAAACCAATACACTATTGTATGTGAGATTTCTTTCTGTGCTTTGTCTCCATAGACTGAGTCTGAGGTTATTTTTCATTAAGTTGGGAGTTAAGTAGGTGATAACATACTCCTCTTATTAGCTTAGAGAAGATAAAAGCATAAACCATCCAGTAGAAGATTACCATGTTTTTGATTCTGTTGGCAGCTATGAAGGCATTCCATCAGATTCCCAAAGCTGACTTTAGCAAAGAGTATTTCTGCTTTCGTATCTCTTTTCAAAAATTTAAATTACTTCTAGTAAAAAATATGTAGGCTTTAATTAATTCTTAGTATTTTAAATACAATTTGAGTGAACAGAAATGTATGATGAAATTTGGGAAGTTTCTTATCCAATTTGCTCTTTGAAGGATCAGATTAGAAATTCATTAGAAAACACCACTTTGTGCCACCTGCCAGTTCTGCTGCTTCAAGCTAACTGAAAATCATTGAGAAAACTGAATGCCTGAAATCAGAAGCAGAAAAGACATCACTGCTGCTCTTGCATGCTCTTCATGTCTCCAGCAATAGGTAGAGATAATGGCATCCTTGCTGCAGAAGAAACAGACGTTCTTTTAAAAGTCTCCTTTGCACTTGCAACACATCTTGCTCAGCAGATCAAACATGAAACAGATACAAACAAGGTTCATTGGCTTTAAGTTAGAACCAACTCTTGGGATCAATTTATGGCGAGTGCCAATTGGCCAGTGGATTTTTTTTGGCAGGATCAATTGTTTGTTATTTTCAGGCAACAGAAATCTGAAAGATTTGTAAGATAAGTAGGGAGCTTTCTCCCACGTCTTTCAAAAACTGCAGGAATCCACATGCTTCGTTTGCCATTTGTTTGTAAAAATGCAACAGTTTAATAATGTTGATAAATGTTGTGGTTGATAAATGAGTCCAGTTCCTGTATCATCTGTGCCAAAAGCTTGCCTCTGTGATACGCAGACTGTATTTGCACCCTGTGTGCAAATGATTGAGAAGGAATTTGGAAAAGATGTTCACATGAAAAATCCTGTGCCACTTCCAGCATGACACATGCCAATGGGAATTTGTGGTTTTGGCGGGTGTTTGCCCCTAAACAGAGATGTCATGAAGCATTTGAAAGACAAATCTTTGTTTTCTTCCAGTCAGTAAATGTAAGAGCTCATTTTGCCCAGGTGCCAAGTGCACAGAACTGAGCAAACTGCAAACTTTTTTTTAAGTGAAAAACTGAGAAGAGGATGAACATGAAGATTTGAAAGCTGAAAAAGAGGAGTGGTATGTAGTGCCAGTGTGCCATACAAATCTTGCTTGGTTTCCTCAAGAAAAAGTGATTTAGGATGTAGTTAAACAGCAGATTCAGTTTCTTAACTCACTGTTTACACTGCAAGTCTTTTGTCAACACGTATACAAGCTTTGGTATTCCCATAGGTGTTAGCTGGTCAGCCATCTGACTGCTTAATTTCCTAGTAAAGCGTAAGATACAAGAGAGAGAGGTCAGGAAGTGGTAAAATATTCTGAAGAACTAGGATTTTATTTGATGTGTTTAGCTCTGATATTCTTTACTCAACACCTTTAATTGCTTACATTAACCCACCCAACCCTGATGAACTCCTTCAAATAGTAGCTAATTAAAACAGTACAGTATGAGGGGGACTCTTGTCATTCAGCTACATGAAGGCTCAAAAGCTTGTTTTAACATCCAAACCTTGTGTAAACTGACATAACTCTAAAGTAAACTAGGAAGATCACTCCAGCAGCAGTGTTACTGGAGCAGAGTCAACCTTCAATTAACAGAGAGCTGTCTTTCTGGCATAAAGGGCCAGTTCCATTGTTTCTGATGTTTCAAATGCATTGAACTACCAGAAAGACTCTGTAACTAGTTCGTCTGAAGAACTAGATGTGTCTGGTTTGTTTCTTTTCTTTCCTCTTTAGGCAATCATCTGCTTTTGCAGGCTAAGCAAAACAACCATACTAGTTGTTTTTGGAAGCTGGTTCAGTCCTGTTACTGCTTTAAAGTTGTGTTGTCCCTTGGGGGCCAAGTTGTCCTTAATTTTTGCATGCATGACTAGATAATTTTGCAGTCCAATAGATCCTAAGGATCATCATGTGAAAAGGATATTCTGTGAACTTCACTCCCTTCCATTTTCCTTTAAAAACTCTTTTTTGTTGTTTTCTTAAAACTAACAGCTGCAGAACAAAGTCAGCAGCTTACAATGCTGTTTCTTAAAGGATGCTATTTTCCCCAACTTGTTCTTAAAAACACTATTCATAGTATACAGACAATTTCAATCTTTTTCCTTTTATCATGCAAAACTAGTGAATAACTGAAACCTTCTCATCAGCATTTGCTGCTTGCAGGGTATCTCTTACAAACATGGTTCAGTCTGTGCTCAGCCTTTTCTTTCCAGAGTTGCTTTTATTTCCATTTATATTCTAGAGGGAAGAATAAATAATCTTCCTGATTCCAGGCAAGATTTACAACTGCTGTAATGCTTTGGGCCATCATTGCCACACTGCTGCAGAAAACTACAGTGGTGGTTCTCAGCACGCCTGAGCAGAATTACTTCAGTGTTAAATGCCATCAGCTCTTCTGATTTGCTTGAAGGTTCTGTCTTGAGTTAATATGGTTATTAACTGACCCAAGGTCAAAAGTAAAGATTTACTGAGATAACAAGAAGAACTTAATCAGCCTTTTTTTTTCTTGATAGACTGTGACAGTTGGTAATAGAATTAATGAGTGGAGATGGTGACTAAGATGCCCTTTTTCTAAATCATACATTGAAGACTTTTCTTCTATCTAACTCAAAATTACAGTTAAGGTACTCTAATGTTTTAGCTTACATGCTGTTGAATATAGAAATAATTTAGTGAAGCCTGAAAGGCCTTCTCTCTAGAATTGGCTATGTGAGGTGTTCAGTTAAAGAATAAAATAAAACACTACAGCCATGTAATGAGTTTTGTTAAAAATGGAGAGTTTACATGGTTGTTAAGCCTTTTTTATTTCTCTTGCTTCAAGTGGGGGCATGGAAAGCAATGTACACATGCTAATATGTGTACTTGAAGTCTTTATGAATACTTCCAACCATTATTTCCTTCAAATATGTGCGGCATTCGAAAATAGGGTTAATCTTTAGAGAGTACAACTTATGGTTGTTTAATTACAGGAATGGTTTTGAGGTTTAGTTGTATAAGAGTTTTAACTGCAGGAAATTCAGAGAAGCAACTGAATTGCTCATAAACTTGACATGCTGCCAGCTCTGCTGCTCAGTCAGAGGACTTGTTTCTGAGTCTTTAAGAATTGGAAATGTCTGCTTGCCTCCTTATATTTTAGTCACTTGAATTTTATGGCTTGTCCAGTAAGAGAAATAGTCTTACAGTAAACAGAAAGGAATTGAATTAGTCTACCTGATGATTTAACTTACAACATAAAAGTAGCTTCTTAAATCATAGTTCTTCTCTCTTGAAGCCTCCTGTATGGCTTGCTTAAAAAGAACTACAAGAGTTCACATGTCTTATATTCAATTTAAGGAAAATATACAAGCACTTTATTCAGGCTCATTTTGATTCTGTCCATTCATCAGACAATTCCATGACTATTGTCTGTCAGAGAAATCTCAGCAATAAGAAGGAAAGCACTGAGTTAAGAAACCATCATCTTTTTGTCCTGCTGTATAGAGGAAAATTCTTTCTTGTTACATTACTTATATAAAAAGTCATCTAGATGGTGTGTCAGAGGTGTTGTGGGGAAAGGAACCTGCAGAGTACGCTAAATTTTAACCTATTCCTCCCCTTGAAAAATAACTTAAGAATGCGTCAATGCAACTGCTGGTGTTACCAAACTCACCATGGGGTCAGGCTCAGCTGTTCACATGGTTGGGAATCCAAGCTGCACTTACCTAAATGGCACGTTCTCGATCCCATTGTTTTTAATGGAATTTACCAAAACAAATTTACTTGTAATCTGAGAATCCACTGAAACCTGAGGGCTGAAACAGCTAAAACAGTTGATTTCTTTCCCGTGTATCTATACAACTGAGACAGAAGTAGTTTGTAGCTGCTGGTGGTAGAGAAAGCTCCGTGAAAGAGTTTTATGATCCAATGGCTTGATCATAAGCGATCCATGCTGTGGATCTAACAGAGTGACTGTTGGCACTGTCTTTGTGCTTGTGGTCATTTTAGTTGTTTGCAGTATCTGGGATCACAAAATCTGGAAATTCCTGTGTTGACTTCAATCCTCATATAAGGATTAAAAAAAGAACTTTACTGTTTAAACATGGAACAGCCTTAAATATACAGCACTAACTTGCAGTGAATACTCATTATATTTTATATAAGTGTAAATAGTATAAGAGACACTCTAAAATAGTAGTCTTTAATTTATTCTCTTTGTATCCGTGAACACATCAAACTAATGGGCAGTGGAATGTGGAATTGCCTGTGCATGAAGAAAAGCATAGGGTCTCTGGCAAAGGACGTTAGAGTAATGCAAATTAACTCCTTAGGCTTTTTGTGTTTAATGAAGGCTGTGTAAAGCCTGGAACTCTGTAATTCTGTGCCTAAAATCATGGCTTGTTTTTAAAGCTTCAGTATTCCAACTTGTCAGTTTGGATTCTCATCGTATTTTCTTCCTTTTGCTAATATTTTCATAACCTGCATTACATATCGTTCACTAGTTATTAGTTGTTCTTATTATTGTTGCTATTATTACAAGTTTGCTACTACTTGCTTCATTCTAAATCAAGCCACTAATAACAAGACAAGACTCTTGGTAAATACCTTGTTGCAGTGTCTACTAAGATACAGCTTGGACAATAGTCACTTAGGCCTGTACTATGACACTGCCCTGTCCATGTCCTAATGCTGTGCCAAAATACACATATGACATTTATATAGAACTTTGAGCAGAAACTGAAACACAAGAAGTTCCCTTTGAGCATCAGGAAACACGTTTTTACTTTGAGGATGACTGGGCACTGCAGTGATTTGCAGTGATTGCCCAGAGGGATTGTGGAGTCCTTGTCCTTGGAGATACTGGAAAGCTATCTCTACATGTTCTTATTCCTGGGCAATGAGCACTGGGTGGCCCTGCTTGAGCAGGACAGTTGGACCAGATGACCTTCAGAGCTCCCTCCACACAGGTCTCTTCCAACCTCAACCATCCTTCTGTGAACTTTGACTCACAGCTTCATAAAAACGCAGCCCTTGGTTATCTGGAGCACTTTGCATGAAAACAACAGGGAAAAGGGAAGCTTTTTTCCCTTACTGCTACTGCACTACCACTGCAGTCCCAGCACAATTGCTGTAGAGTAATGGGAGTAACTCCAGAAAGAACAAACTCTGAGCTGGCTGGAGAACTGCTACACTGTGCTACCTGGTCTGAGGACACTGTCAGTGTAAAGTTTAACCATTTGAGGACCAGCCTCTGAATGATACAAGTAAATGACTTAAAATAGTTGATCTGAAGATGTCAGATTAAGACTATGTAGTGATTGAGGAAGACCATCTTTTTGAGGGGAAGCAGAGCAAAAAGGAGTAGTTACTTTTTTCCATTTGCTCAGTGAGTTGGTCAGGTTTGCTAGTGGTTCATTCAAGGGAGATGGCAGAATATGGGAGATCCTGAGTCTTGGGCCCTTTTGTCTATGGACCTTTTCAATTCAAACTGATGAGAGTATTTAATTAAGCTGTTGTTCTGGTGTTGGAGTAAAATATTAAAGTGAGTAAATGAAGTTAGAAAAAAAATTAATGGAAGAACAATTAAAGTAGGCACCCTTGGTATCCTGTTCACATTGTTATACTTGTATATTTGATAACTATCATTTAAAACTCTTGCCATTAATGCCTGAAAGAAACTTGCAAGTGCCACATAACATTGGTTGAAACAAACAGTTCCCCATTTGCTGCTGAGTTATCATTAAAAAAAATTTAATTCCCTTTATGTACACAGAGTGATTTTAGCCTTTTCTGCACCTGCCACCATGGTCTAGGAGTGTAGTTTAGAGTGAAGGCATCACTCTAAATCACTTAATGGTATTGGAATTAAAGTATACGGTCAAATTTACAAGCCTAGGAATGAATCTTCTGAAAGCACTTTATGCTTACATTGAGGATGTAATTATTGATTCCCCGTGCAGTTTATTAGGCTCCTCCACCCCACTCCCCGCTTTCACACAGATGGTATTGCAAATCACCTCTCAATGGTCACCTGCTTGAGAGGCAAGTTTCAAATGCAAAGTGCTATTCTTTGTTTAGTCATGATAGCTTGCAAGATATAAAATGAGGCAGCTATTTAAATTTGTTGTTACAGCACCTGGGCTGGGTACACAAGATTAAATAAAAAGAAAATTAGGAAGCAGATGCTTGTGGCTTAACAGAAGAATTGAGCTAAAAGATACTCTTCGTTACTGCTGGATATGAGTAATTTTACTAAGGCAGCTGTTTCCTTAATCAGGAAAAACACCAACCTCTTAAGATGACATCCAGATGTTTTCTGTATCACTTCACAATATACTGAGTTTCCATTGTATATGCCATATTTTTAATTTCAGTCGCATTCACTTACATCCAATATAGTTTCAAATACATGTATCATCTTCCTGAATTGTAGAAGACCTGACTACTAAATACATGGCATATTCTGTACTCTTGACATCCTTGCCTGGTGTTAGTCTACAAGTTGCTCCTAGGGCTGACAGTGCCTCTCACCAGCATCCAAACATACGAATATTGGACTTCCACAGGTTGGAGAGGGCTTATTTTGCTGGGGACAGAGGGGCCTTGGGGAAGAGTTTTTTAGTGCTAGTGTCTGTCCATACTTTAGTTGTACAGGTGTATGGTGTCTCTTAACAGTGCTGCCTGTTGTTCAAAGCAGGACATACCATAGTGTTATTTCATAAAGAGCAGGTTAAAATCCTGTTCCTGTTACGTGGATATTGTGTAAAAACAGAGATTTAAAACTTCCACTAGCTCTTAGGTGTGGGATCAGTCCTCCATTGTAGCTGCTGATACTTTTAATACATGCTAGCTTGCCATCTGTCCTTGCTTGAAACAAATGCTTTCTTTGACTGGAGCCCTGAAGTTCCAGGCTTTCTATTTCTGATAGGACACAATGCTGGCATCCCAAATCTTTGACACTGATTTGCTGACACTGAGCTGTTTCATAATTTATGTATTTGGGGTGGTATGGTATTTCAGAGTCTTAAGATTTGAGCACAGTTTTTGCAGGTGTGAGACTTGTTACCTGTATTTTGGGCCTCAGGAACCAGTTGCCCATGCTCAGTTAATCTGTACATGTGCAGTAAATCCAACTTGTTACTCTTTGTGCATGCTGCTTATTGCACGTCTTGAAAAATTAAAGCTGCCCTGAGTTTGGGGTGAGGAATTATCAAAGGCTTTTGTAAGTAACAAATTCCTTTTGTTATTACAGGCAATCATTGCAGTTTGTTTACTGCATTCTTCACAACCTTTTCTTGAATTGTTGCAGTAGAGATATTATTAAATGGTTGGTTCATAAGCTTTCCAGTACTAGGGGGTTGTAGCTAAGCTTCTAATTGTTCAAGTATACATAGGCTTTAAAAAAACTTATGCTTTTTTGACATTAGTAGATAAACAAGCAGTTGCTTTTTCTCCTGTGGTCTAAAAGTTCTTCATCTTAAACAGTTCTTGGAATTTGTCTGTGTAAGCAATCCTAAATACATATGAATAGCACAAAAGGAAATAACCAGATATAACAGGAAGGAAGTCTTCCTTTATGATTTTTTTTAATTCTGCAGTTATCCAGCAATTCCTTCCTTCATTTTAAAGTTTTAACGTGCAAGTCAGATATGGAAAAGTTACTTTACATAAATACTTCTTTGGTTTATGCCTTGCACTTTCTGACAGTTTGTACCATTTATTACTGGCCTTCCTAAAACAAGATTTTCAAAACAGTATATCTATTTAGAGATTCTTTAGTTAAAAAATAACTGAAGTAATTACATACTTTAGCTACTGCTGATAACTTGAGGGGGTTTGTGCTTTTTTGCTATGTGCATTTGAATGAAATCTGGAAATCTTTCACTAATCCAGTTATTTCCATTGGATTAAGTTCTCTACAATCTTTTCTGCAGAGGGGATACTCTTCATGCTACTATGTGACTTCTTTGGTACAGTAGTCAGCTAGAAAAGAAAATTAATTTTCTTGCCATCAGTGAAACCATAACAAAAAAAATCTGATTGAATAAAAGAAGGGGTTTTATTTTATTTTTTTTTTTTTAATCTAAGCTAATTTATGCAAGAAGCAGGTTTTTTTTAAAGTGAACTTTCTTCTGCAAGCTGGTGACCAGCATACTGGAGTATTCTGGAAAGGGCAGTACAAATCTAAAAGCCTACTCATGTTTGTTATTTCCTGAAGCTGTGAAAAAGACACGTACTGTTCTAGCAGTTTGCAGGTGAGCTGTTGCTCACAGATACCACAAGCTGCCTGAATCTCTCCAGTAAGTCATTTGCATATTTCTACAGTCACTGTTTTCGAATGCTGGAAATTTATGTACACCTTCCTGAATTGCCGTATTTTCTTGGTTTCCAAGAGCTTTCACAAGGTTTAGGTGCTCTGATGCCTGCTCTGATGCTGCCACAGATGTGTCAAATAGAAGCTTTAGATTCCTGTACCGAAGGTCTCATTATAAATACTACCCCATGGTTCTTTCAGCCTTAGATTGGGATAGGAAGCCGTGCTTTACCACAGGATCCATATTTTCCAGGCTGTCTCCTCTGAAAACCATTTGTCTTTTAACACTTTCCAGCCCAGCACTGTATGATGGCAGATGCTGGGAAGGATTGTGGGAATGGCTGCTTATTGTCTTTATTTTTAAATGAGAGTTTGTCCTGCTTTATTCAGCTGTGATGCTGTTCATATGTGTGAAGGAGGGATCTGTATGAAAACTAGTGCTACTCTGAGAATTTTAATGAGAGGGAAACCTCAGAAATCATTCCCCAAATTGTTTGAGTGTAAGGATGTGCCTGAGGGTGGACTTGGCTTAGCCTGTACAGGAAATGGGGGTAGCCTTAGGGTGTGAAGTGCACTACATTGCCTCTGTAGTGAAACTTCTCACATCCAGCCAAGCTCCAGGGCTCCAGCTTGGTGCAATCCCACAAGAGCCAGGTCTGTGCCGCTCAGCCATCAGCAACCCTCTGGTCTTGGGGACTGAGGGGAGGCTTATCAGCTTTGAGCAAAGCTGTATAGATGGGCAAAGGTGCTTTGGGTTTGACGTTACGCTTGCAAACTGGAAAGCCTTCCCAAAACGCAGAATGGTGAAGCGTGTGATGCTGACTGCTGTCGGTGTGTGCCATTGGGTTGATCAGCTCTGACTGATCTTTGACTGCTACAGGTGTAGCCTCAAGTGGAGCAACTTGTTTTGAATGTACTGTCCCCCTCTTCTGTATCCTGGTAGGAAGACTTGAGATTGGGCGCAGTCCTGTGCTTGAGAAGGGCTTGTGTTGGTGTAGCATTTCACATGCTCAAGTCCAGCAGGACCAGGGCTGGCCCAGAGCTAGGGAGTTGGTCTTGAACACAGTCTGTTTCCTGGGGAAAATGCTCAAAACACACTCTTGACACTTCTGGCTCTAGATGTACAAAAATACTTCTACAGCTGTGAAGGTCCTCACTGAAGGCCATTTGGCTTCTTTTCTTGGCACTGATGATCAGACTGATGTGACTCATTACAGTGCTTGTTTCCAGAAATGTTATTAATTGTCTCCTCACCTTTTAGCACAGAATATTCATAACTGACTTGAACTCAGCTGGGAGTGAGGACTGAATAAAATGAAACTCACAGCCACCTGCTAGTGTCAAGATGACAGTAACTGTAAAAGCACTACTTGCTGATGGATTAATGCCAGCATCTGGGCAATTTATCCAGGTGTCATAAACACTGAAAATGTGTTATAGGAGATGGTTTCAAATAATATGGCACTTTGGTGTGGTATCACTTGGTATTGCAGATAGTGGCAGAATTCAGCTTACTCTATTTCAAGTATTTTGTTACGTCAGGTGGAGTGCCACAATTTTTGTAGCATTTTTAGTTTTCATTGTAAAAATAAAACAAATGTAAATATAGCAAAAATCCTGGATTGTCTTTCAGTAAAGAAGGTATTGGAAGTTGTTCTGAGAGAATTCTTTTTTATTAGCAGATCATTTTGAACCCAAATCAACATTTGTTATGCTGAGAGGATTTCTATTCAGTGGTCTGAAGAGCAGGAAAGTGGCCTGTCCCTGTTCATTTTTCTGCTCTCGTTTTCTGCTTTTGCACTGAAATATTCATTCCTTACCCTACTGGGAAAGGCAGTCAGGTACAGGAAAAAAAGCAATAAATCTTACTTAGTGACTTGTCAGTTTTTATCCGTAAATATAAAAACAAAAATGAGAAATGCTTAATTTGATAGAATTAGAAATGTTGAGAAAATGTCTTTGTTAATTGAAAAAAAAGATTAAAATATAGTATTGCTTCCTTTGGTGTTAAATTTTAACTTCTGGTTTCCTTCATATGGAGGACTTCTTAAGACAGAATTCTGGCTGTTCTTTAATTTATGATGCTGTACCATGTTATGCTTTTTTTAAAATTAGACCTCCCTCATACGCAATTCTAAGATTTTTGTTTCCTGTGCTTTCTTTTTTTCCTGATTAGCAGTAGCAATTAAAACTACAATGAGGTAATCTGACATTTTCAAAGGGATTTGTAATTCCAGCCAGAGGAAACATTTTTGTTTATCCAGAGGAGATAACATTCTTGCACTATAATGAAAGCCAGTGCTCACCAGATGACAAGTCTGGTCTTTGCCTTGCGGTTGCATCCTTGCAGGCAGATCCTTGTTTCTCTGTGGGAACACTCTTTTCCCTAATAAGATTTGTTAATGGACAGAAGAATCTGCAAGATTTGATTGATTGTGGCATTGGGTGTTCTAACATGAGCATCACAGTTCTGGATGTATGACCTCTTCGTTCGTTCACTTGTTCTCTCTTTTGAAGACCAAAAATACTTACATGTATTTAAGAAATATTTAAGGCTATCTGATGAGAGAGAAAATAATGTCTTGTTCCCTGGCTTGGTATGTGTGTTGCCTATGGAATGAACAGGCAGCAATAGGAAAGACGAGTGTGTGCAGCAGTGAGGTGGTTTTCTTGTTTACGTACCAGTGCTTACTCAAATGTTGTTCAAAGAATTGCTGGCTTGGAGTAATGGTTGGTGGTTTGACATGACTTTTGTGTTTGTAAGGCACTCAAGATTGGTAACTCAAAGGACAATGAAAGGGCTGCTTCATTAGCCCTGAGCTTATTTTAACAACTCACAGCCTACTAATATAAACAGAGATTAAAATAGAAAGTGTAGTAACTCCGTCTTCTATATAATCTATTGTATGATTATAGTAAGTACCTAATTTGCTTTAGTGGTAATTTTGAGTAGGACTGCAGTGCGTGAAGGAATCTCTACTTTCAGGGAGGAGTCCATCTTACACGGGACCGTCACACAGTGAGAATCAGTATTATATTTTTTAAAAATGTTAGTAACGCCTTAGAGTTTAAAAAGAGAATTATCTCGCATCCTGACTACTAGCAAAAATGCTTGAGAAAACATTCCATATCCTGCCCAACTTTATATATTTACATACTGATAATGTGTTTCTGACTGGTTTAAGTTATCATTTTCTTTCCTGAACCACAGTGCTTCACATAGAATAATTTTCTTTGTTGTAGTATGGTGTTTAGCTGAGTTAAATATCAGTCCAATTTTTAGTGGCTTTATTGCTCTTTAAAGGTAGTCATGGTACTTTGCTGTGAATCCTCAGTTTAAAAGACAGGATTGATGACACAGAGTGTGGCTTACTCTATGCACCACCTGGTAAAAGGACTGCCAATATGCCAGGTAAAATAACTCCACAGTCCCCCTTCTTTAAAAAGTATGCTGTCTAGGTATCATAGAGCATTGGAGAAAGTGATGGGGGCCTTGGGAGTGGTTTGTAGACTTTTAGATTTGTAGATAAATATTTAACTAAGCGTGGGTTGAAGGGTGGGTGCAGGTATGGGATGGTGACAGCTTCTGCCAGGTCTGATCCAGTTGGAGTACTTCAAGTAATCTTTCATTACTGCTGGATGAGCATTCATGAGGAAAAGCCAGGAAAGGTCCTTGAAGCTCTAAGGATAACCACTGGGATAGGAAATTTTGCAGTAGGTATTTTCCTTTATTATATATAATGTCTCTCATTTTTGTGCTCTGTCATTTCTGCCTTTACTTTGTGCTTCTCAGTAATGGCTGTCATAATTTGTGCTTACCAAACAATCACTTTACTGGGTGATAGCGGGGAAGGATCAGGGCTTGCCAAAAGCTGAAATTCATGTTAGAAGTAGAGATAATAAGTAGAAGTTCCTATTGTTTATTTACTTTCATTGCCCCCCAAAAAATCTTACCCAGCACAGTAATTATTTCTTGTCCAATACTATAAGTTTCTGCAAAAGAAAAATACAGTGAACATTGTGGATGATGTGCAATAATTGCGGCACCTGCTTTTTCTGTTATCTTTTTTTTTTTTAACTGGTAAAGTTGCAAATTGAGAAATAAAGTGGTTCCTTGATTTTTCTTCACCCTTTTACCCTTGCTGATGGAGTATAATTTTACTGCATGAGGCTACAATTTATTGTGCTCAGTCTTTCAGTGTTGTTGTATTCTTGTCATTCTTGTCTCTGCTGTTCTCCTTCATAGATAGTGATTTAGCAGTCAGTTGTTCAGCCATGTTAAATTAGACCTAGAGATAACATTAGGCAACATCCATAGTTGATTTTTATTTCTAACTTTGGAAGAGGAAGGAAAATCTCTAGCATGTATTAGTAATAACCAGTTGAAATTCTCATGTAAACAAGTGCATCTTCACCTCAGCACTTGTTTAGAAATTGTACAATGGTTTAAAAATATTTTTTTAATTCTTTTTTCCTAATTGCCTACTATGAAAATTATTTACTGCATTGACAGAGGTGCATTTTGGACAATGAAGAAGTTAGACTGCCTGTCTTCACTGTATATTCTAATGTTGGTGTTTAGGGCACTATTTTTGTCAGGACTGAATTACATTTTCCTTCTACATCCATATGTGGAACAATACTTCCTTACTGTTTTTTATCTCATGTGTTTATTTTTTGATAGCCATTGTTTGTGACATTTCCATAACATAGACAGTTTTTATTTTGAAAGAATTTGGTTTGTTTATTTATGAAATAAATACAGTAGAATTTTAAAAATATGTTAGAGTTGGTAGAAATATTTGAAAGTAAAGCATTATTGCTCTACATCAAATTAAGATGCTAAAGTGTCACATTTTTTTCCAGAAGCAATTATTGTAAAAGATCTCATTCTGAGCTTACATGTAATCTTTTTAATGATGAAGGATTAATACAGCCTGCAAGGTACAACAGGTTCTGAGCCTTGCTGCCTCTGCTGTGGTTGTGTGCGTGCGTGTGTGTGTGTGTGTGTTCTGAAGTGGAGATCTCTTCTTGTCCTTACATAAACATCTAAAAAGAATACATATGGCACCTTTAACAACATTCCATAAGATATCTATCTAGCCCTTTTACATTTAGCTAAAGGTAAGGGTTTATGCTGTGCAGCAGATGCTTCTACAGAAACTCTGGGTCCTGGTGTGCCCATCGCTTAGGAGGATGATTGTAGCTGCTCTCCTGTCAGTACTTCAGTGTCTCACGGCAGAGAAGCTGATGAGTTGATCACACCATATGCTGTGAAAGGCTGAGGGAGGCCTCTCTTGTGCTAAAAGAGCAAAGGATATGTTTGGCTTCAGCAGACCAAGATGAAAAAGGTGGCTTTGAAATGAGAGCTTGTGCGCTCCGGGTGGGTTACTGTCCCTTGCTTCTCCCAAGGCAATCTGCTAAGAGGTGATTATGTGCTGCACCAACTGTTTCTGGTTGTTCACCAAGGCTTTAACCCTTGGGAAGACTGAATTATGTGCTGGATAAAGATCAGAAATCCATAGCTAATTCTCATCAGAATCCACATAATTGGTAAACTTGGAAGTCATAAATATCATGGATTATGAAGGGATTTCCAAGCAAATTGTTTCCCCTGCTGCTTTGCTTCAAGTTTCTCCCAGCACTGTGATGCAATCCACTCAAGAAAGTGTTCTGACTCCAGACATAATTTGGCTTGAAATTACTTAACCTCCCTCAAAATATCTTTTACTGTAATTTTAAATCTTGGACTGTTGCCACAGAAGTCTTGAGATCTGTATCATATGGCGAGACCGTGGGATGGGATAGTCTGGAGCTTCTTTATGGTAACATGATTGTTCCAGAGTTTTATATTCACTCCTGCTCACATATTTTTCAATAATAAAAACCTTCCTTTGATATGGCTTTTAGAAAGTAGTAATTTTACGAACTATATTTTATTTTTGTGGAAAGAAATTTCTTCATTACCTTGTTTTGCCCAGCAAATGTCTTTATATATTCACATAAACATATAGGCATGGCTGCACCACAAGATGCATCAGATGTACAAACTGATTTCTAATATAAATAAATATAAGTCCATCATAAATATGTCTGAGGAGAAAAAATGCGTTGAAAGGAACCATTATTAGAAAGAGAGAACAATGAAGGTGACTTTGCTATTTTGACTACTACACCTGGGATAATCCCTTTCAGTGTTGCACAAGATCCCAGTGTAATTCCAAGCAAATAGGCCTTGAACATCCACATATTGAAATCACTAAATAGGTTTCTATATTTAAGTTGGAACAATATTGCTTCTAATTAAAAACTCTCTTAAATAGAGCACTCAGTGCACAAACAGTAAAGCTACTGTAACCTGAGCTAAGTTGGCAGTTGAAGGAAAGCAAAAGCCTCTTTGTTCCAGCTTTTTAACTATTTACCTGGACATAAAAGTTCCTCTTGTTAAATTGTCCGTCATTCTTGTGGGCGTATGGTAAGCATTTGGGGTCTTTCTGCTTCATGTTTTTGAAGTGAAAGCTGAAACTCTTTAGATGCTGCATATCAGTTAAGTCTCAGTTGTCCGCAGGGGTATATTCCAATTTTTTGATTAATGGTGGCACTGACACTCTCTGGATATAAGCCAGCTGAGTCCATAAAGACTGTAGCACTACAAAATGTGTGGGGTTTATTTTTTCGGTGCTGTGGGGGGGTGTTTTTGTCACAGACCGCCCGTGCAGCAGATTGGCAGTACAGCAGGTGTGTGGCGATGCAGCCCAGGCTCCCACAGCATGCTGAACCCCTGTTAATAAACCTCAGAGAGAGCAAAGGTGGCCTTCCTGCGCCTGCATCCCCACGCTTCAGGAGGACGTGGTGCTAGGGGCAGGGATCTGCCGGCCAGCCAGGCAGGATGCAACAGCATCCTTGGCTCATGGCCCCTTCCCTGAGCACAGGGCACCTGGCAGGGGCAGCCAGGAGTGTGTAACCTGCTCGGCAGTATCAGGTCTGGCTGTACTGGTGGCTCTGGTTTGATGGTGGTCATGCCAGGAGCAGGTCGTCTGGGCATTGTCACTGTGTGATCCTGCTGTGTGAGTTCTCTCCTTACCAGGTGCAATGAAACAGGCTGTGCTGCTTCGTCCCTTTGATGTCACTCTAAAGGAGCAGGGATGCTTCATTGTGCTTAGATGGATTGTACCATATGCTCAATAATGATATTAGCTAAAGTAATTTACTTGGAGCAACAATGCATTTTCCAATACTTGGTTTCTTCTTAACTTTCAGGTTTTCCGAAAAAAGGCAGTGGAGCTTGGAGAGAAATTGCTACCAGCTTTCAACACTCCCACTGGGATACCTTGGGCATTGCTTAATATCAAGAGGTAAAACAGCTGCTTTTTGGTGACTAGAGCACATAAAAGTTATGTTGAATCTATCTTTGCCACAGAACTATTACAATTGCTGCACAGTTTTTGTCTTTCTGGTTCTACATTTTAAATTAGGAATTTTAAGTGGATATATGTTGCACACAGAAGAATGCATACAGAAATATATTTATTCATCTCAGAACAGGCTGTGGTTTTGTCAGTTAGTATGTTGCTCATCACTCTTCCTGAAGTCCTTTTAGTGTTGTTTTAGGTAGACTAAGAGCAGTAGGACATGTGCTACTCTGAAAGTTTTCTAGCCACTTTGTACTCTTATTTTAACCTGTTCACAAATGTGGTATCAGCATGTCCTTCATGTCAAGAAACAAGAGAATTGCCTGCTACCAGAGACTCACTGTTTTGTACCCTGTCCCAAGTGGTTTTGCTTTGGGCAGTCGTGGTTTGAAGGCTGCTCTGTGTTTGCTGTAGGAGATGCTTGATTTCCTGAAGTCACTCTTGCCTCCACTATCTGGCTCCAGACATGTCAGCAATTCCTTGGTCCAACTCAGGACTGCTACCTATGTTATGGTGCTGGTAAAGAAAATGGTTTCTTTGCACTGCTCGGCAAAGAATGTCGAAAATGACACCTGTGGGGGTGTATTTGTGTATTTGTAAGGACACATCAGCTTTCTTCATACTGATAATAAGCCCCAGCATCACTCATCACAAGAAAGTGAATCAAAAAGAATTTCACACGTGCATGTGTTGGTGATGTGTTTTTTTGAGTGACTGCCTCCTTGACAGTCAGCATCTTCCACTGTTCCCTGCTTGCTCTGTATTTATGAGTGCACCTTTTCCCCACAGTAGGATGGACATTGACGTTTTGCTTGATTGGCTGTGTTTGCTTCAATCCCTGGCATGTCACTTCAGACAGGCTTATCTTCCACCTTCCTTTCAAACAGCAGTGAGGTAGAAAGCCAGATAAAGCACATCTGTGTGCATGAGGAGGAGGGAGTTAGTGACTCCTCAACTTGTTCATCATTGAAGGGGCTGATTAACTGCTGCCTGGTGATGATCCTTGGACTTTGGCTGGTCACTTACGTGCATGTTAATAATTTCTTCACAACAGGCTTCAGTCAGTTCTGCACAAGTTCAGTAGTAGAACAGCAGCTTTAGGTGTGTTACTTGGTTTTAAGCAGTTAGAGAAACTTCTGAATACAAAACCCTAACATGTTTGTAATTGCAACACAAGAATACCTTGCTCTACATAGTATATTTAAGCATGCTTAAGGTATTCAGGCTGAAAATGTGTCTTTTATATAGCCCATATCTAAATCCCTCCTTAACTGTCCTCTTTGCATATAGTTCAAATTATGTGATAGATCTTTACGGTTTGTTCCTACCTTCTCACAACAACTGCTGTGGGCCACCACAGATGTCAGCTGCAAACAATGCAAAAGGGATTCTTTTCCTACCTGGCACAAAAGTGAAAGAGGATCTCTGCCGAGATAATTCCCTTTGCTGTGGCAGAAAAAATGACATTAAATGCTGGGTTCTTGGTTATTCATTCTGAATCCTTGCACATCTGCCTAGCTTTGACCTTCAGTAGATGACTCTTCCATAATACTGTGAGTAAACAAATACGCTGTCATCCAGGCTTAGGAAATGCTAAGCCTCTGAAGCCTGCATACATTGTGTATCTAATATGCCTCATTTCTCATTAGTATTTTATTTGATTTTATTTTGATTTATGCTTCAAACTGGAAAACACAATAGATTATGGGTGTCAGTGGTTATTTTTAAATTACTATTTCTGGATTAAGAGATGAGCTGGGTATTTGTTTAACTTTGCAAATGTTCTTCACAAAATAGTTGGTTTTTTCTGCTTGTCCTGTATCATCACAGCAGACTTGCTCTCTCCTTGCATGCCTCTGTGTATAAACATACAGATGTGCTTTTGTCTCCTCACATACCAAAGACATCCACCTGAAGTATTATTCTTTTTGTCTTTTCCATTGTTTTAGTTCATCCTGCTTCTTTCCTTACTACTTAGTGATCATGGGACAGTTACTGTCTTGTTTGTGGAACTCTTATTATCAAATATGATAAAAAGTTCATTGTACTATTCTTCAGCTAAAAATACTTGCCAATTCATGAGTATGTTTGCTTGTAGAACTTCCTTTGGCCTCTAAAGTACAATTTAAGTAATTAGATCAGTGGTTTGTAGTGGGATTTCCTTTTCTTTCTTTCTAAAGTTTCAGTTGCACTTCCATATTTCTGATGTTGCCCTGTATTTTCAGTTCGTCTTCAGCATCTGTTTTTCACTTCTGCTTGTGCTGCAGAATTTGAAATTCCTTTTATGGCTCATTTGCTTATTTAAGTAAATAGCATGGTATAGCACTTGTGGACTTTTCTGGCTGAAAACAGGGGTGCAAAGAGGGGGTGCAGAGGAAGAAGTGTATAAAGCAGAGGTGGGTTGACATACAGGTTTGAGTTTTATTTTTGGGGATAAGAAGCACAAACTGGCAAAGCCACTTTCATTTCTCTATTTGCTTACTTATTTATTTTCCTCCCTCACACAAATCCTTTGTTTAGATATTTCCTCTTCAGTACTTCTAAAACGCCAGCTATAACAGTTTCTTAAAATACTTCTCGTTCATGATCCTTTTCTTCTTCTTCCTAGTAAGCTGTGACAATCTGGCTTCTCCATGCTAAAGCTGTCATTTCTCTTTCTCTCTGTAAACTCTACGTAGTTTATGTGACTGATCAATCAGATTGGTTCTGTATTTCTGTAATTTACCTCTCAGATCTATAAAAAGAAAAAAAAATGAAATTATAACTTGCTTAGTGAGTTAAGTAATCTTAACAAATACCCAGACTTGCATCAAGTTTGCAGTATCAAATAATTTTTTTAATATATCTATTTATTTTTACCCCTGTAACTATTAAAGGGGAAGCTGTATGGAGCTTGTATTTATGGGATGATGCCCAGCTGTCAAATACAGAGAAGGACCCAGATTGTTGTTATTCTGTTGAATCAATCAGGAATAAACATCTGAGTATAAAATTCTGTGCTTTTTTTTTTTCTTTCAGATGGAAATTTTGTTTTTATGTCACTTTTTTCCCCTTTCAAAGCAGACCGGTATCTGGTTTTTAGTCACGATTTCCAATATGACCACATTACTACTTGCCAATAAGCAACCCAGGAGCATTCTTACATGAAAGAATATATTTTCCATGAAATGTTTTCTCTCTACACATTGACCAGTTGCGTAGTTTTAAGGTTATTTATTGTGCCTCGTGTGCTGTGATGTAGCAATACTGTTAGGCATTAAGGTGCCTGCCTTTTTATGAAGAATCAATGTAGCATATAAACTTTAAGTGCATCTGAAACTTTGAAAAATAGTTATGCCTTGCCTTAATGAAAAAGTTTCAACTGGAGTAAATAATATTTTTATTTCTGGAAACATAACAAACTGGAAATGGGGGGGTTTTTTATGTCCAGCCTGTTCATAAGTGTTGTTGTGGCTAAGGGTGATACTGAGCCTGTTTCTCTGGCTCACTGACAAACCTAAATTATGTAAAAGCATTTATGGCTTTAGGGACCATGGAAAGTGTTGTATAGAAGGAAAAGCTGTGAGGTGTAGCTGGAGTGGGTCAGGGCAGGGAAGCCTAACAGAAGTTAAAAAAGAGGAGTTTGAAATACATGTGATTAATTTGTATTGAAATCAAACCACAGGGAGTGGTAAGATTTACTTGACATAAATGTAGAATGTTTACTGTGTCTGATGTCAGCTCAGGTTTCTTTGCCTTTTACACTTTAATATTGATTGTACATTAAGAGTGGATCTGAGTTGTATTCAATATAACATACTTTATGAAGTGAGATAACAGGGGCCTTGCTAAATTGTTTGCACAATGTAGTTACTCATTCGTAAGTAACCAAGTATGGAAGTGGCAGAGCTGCAATATTTATGCCGTTGGGATGTTGTCAGCATGGTTTTAAAGCAAGGTCCTCCTTTGACTTTTAAAATTACTATTATTTTTTAAATTGCTACATTTTATACAGCATAGTTAAGTTATGCCACAGGTCTTTCCAGGTCTCAAAGTGTTCAGTTTGAACAAGAGTTTCTGGGAGCTGCTGAGCCCTTGCGGCCACTATGTGTATTTAGAGCGAGAAGATACACCCATAGCACAGCTTCAAAAACAGTTTTTTACCTCACTTGGAAAAAATTTAAAAAGCAATAAAAAATTCACCCATAGTTTTTTTTTATTTTTAACAACTTTTTACCACCAGCTAAGATACCTGTTCTGTGACAGCAGTGCTAAATAGGATGGTTCTCCCCACCATTGCAGCTTGCCCAGCAGAACCTGGCTGCTTCGGAGAGGGGTTTTATGCTAAAATGCTACAGTGATTGGAAGGATGACTCACACACAGGTGGTGTTCCCTTATGGGACACTCATTCTGGTATTTCAGACTACTGGTGGCAGTGTTCAAGGTTGCAGGCATTTAAAGGAGCTTTTCTCTCAGCGCTTTCCACCTACATGGAAATGTGGCCAATAAACCAATCACTTTGGAGGTATGAAATGTTGGTCTGTAAACAACAGAATTTGCTTGAAAATACTTCAAAGTTTCAAAATAATTTCCGATTTCAAAACATGTTTGAGTTCCTGTGGTCTTCAAAATGTCTTTAGTGTGTGGTACCTCACTGGAAAAACTCCAGTACTCTTAAAGAAAGAATTCAGCAGATAATAGAATTGGTTCTATTTGTGCTCTGTGACATCTTCCAAAAAACATCATAATCAATGCACTTACGAGTACATACCTTTAAATTTTGTAAAGGAATCTTAATGCATTCAGAAAGCTTGAAAATACAATGAAGAAGGGATCCAGACATGTAAATTCAGTAAACCTTTTTGACAGTTTGATTCTCCGTCTTACACCGTAAGAAATGCCTGAAATGTGATTGTTTGACTGATGCATTATTTTGCAATATTTGTTGCAAGTTGTTTGTATGATACTATATTTTTTTACAGAATTAGAAGTTCATGCTTTTACTTGTCCAAGTGATACAAGAAGCACTTTCTTGCAGAGATTTAACCAGGATGGATAATTTAATTTTTCTGGTTTGCACTATTAATTCTAGTGTATAAATTAAATTTTAGATGTTTTTTAAAAAAGACTGCAGAGTTAAATAAAGCTTATTCTTCAAGTTTGACTGTATTTGGCAAAAATAAACCTATTTTTAAAGGGAGTTTAGAGAGAAAAAACTTACACTGTCTGCACAGTTTGTTATTGTAGGATCATACAGAAGCTGTGTTTAGATGAAATCTTTAATTATATCCTTTCTGTCTAATTTTGGCATAATTTTAGAGGAAGAAATCAAAATTACCTAAGAAAAAAAGCTAAAAGAAGCAGACATCCTTTATAACGGCTTTGCATGTGTGGTTTTGGCAAATGGCTCCACTGATGAAATAAAGTGGTAATAATAACAAAAAAGGATTTGGATATTGAATTAAACACTGAGATTTCCCCTGTAGCAAAACAGACCAGTGGAAAGCAGACTTTTGCCTTCAGGCATTTGGGTCACAGTGTGGATTTGTATTAGCACTGGATGCAATGAGGTAATCCTAGCTGAACTTTACCTCTCTAAAAATTATTTGGTTTGTGTTAAACATATGTTTTGGCTAAAATGATCTGCTGTCTGGACATACTGATCTCTTTCCATGGACTAATGAAGACCTTGCACAATTATTTGAAAGCACTAACATCTTGAGATGAAGAAATTAATTCCATCCTAATTTATAAGTAACTAGTGACAAGGATGATTTCAGCAAAGGGTACATTTTTTCAGCACAGCCATTTCAGTTCATTGCATGATTCATAAACAAGTTTACATTTCTTGAGTCAGTATTGAATGCAAAGCAACCAGGAAAAATAGTTATGCATGTAAAATAACAGAAGATTAGAAATTTCCATGTTTTAGAACATGTTAGAACACCACAGGAAACAAACTCCTTGCCATGTCTTTACCTCATCTGAAATTCCTTGCTGTGTCATCACCTCACCTGAAATGAGTAGCTAGTTCTGCATTGTATGACTAGTGCTTTATGTTCAATATTCAGTATATTTGACCTGTGGTGATGTCTGATTTACCATTAAGCAATGTAAAAAAATCTCATTTATAATAATATCACAAAAATTTCATGAGATAGTTCAAGGAATGTGGCTCTTTGTCGAGAAAGAAAAAGAACCAAGAAAAATATTATTTTGGTGATAGCCCATAATGATAGGCTGTATTACTCAAATAGCAGCTTCAATTCAATATTGTAATGCAGAATTTGTGTGGGAGGCTGCCCTCTGGCAATAACACAGGAAGAATTTGGGACCTATTATTATTACTGAAAAATATCCTTCTCAGTTTAAGTGCTTTCTTTATAGCCAAAAGAAAGATTCTAGTCCCAGATTCTAAGTTTAAACACTCTTTCCCCACAGTTTATTAGTTCAATGTAAAATGAGTATAGATACTTGCAAGTTCATAATTATCATATTATTTATCTCCATAAAAGCTTGTGTGAGTATTAGTAATGGTATTCCTCAGCACAAAATGTACGATTACAAACACTTTATAGATCTCTGTGGTGCTAGCAATAGCTAATGTTGTTTTACAAAACAAAACAAACCTTCTGCCAGACAGTCCCACAGAAACCAACTTGTTACTGGAGGCTCTACTTCGTGAGCCTTTTGTCTTGATGGCTTGAAAAAATGGGAAATTGCTTTTTTTGGTATGTTATTTATAAAGAAGATATAAAGGTTTTCTGTGCTGGAAAGGGGGAGGATAAGACGGTTGAACTATTTTGTGTTTTGCCCTAGAAGAAATCAGGACTAGGAAGTTCACTCCAGTCACCTATGGCATATGCCAATAGGTAGCATGTACCAAGCAGGGACATCAAATTTCCTACCAGTCTGGTTGTGAGCAGTCCTTCACTGAAATGCAGTGACATAGGGTGGGAAAGTTGCATCAGATCCTCAGTTTGCTTCCTAAGAATTAAAACCATTCTTGCTCCCCTGCAAGTTTTTGAAATCTCATTTATTGAAAATAGGATTTTATAAATTAGCATATGGCTAAGGTTGTTGCTCATGCTCTTGCTTTAGCTGGATAAGTGCTATTATCGCCTTGATATTGGCAGGTAATCAGGAGTTATTTGTATACCATACCTTTCCGTTGCCTAGGAGCTGCAAGGGAACCCTTAGTGTTGAATTGCCAGACCTATTTGAGAGTTGGAGTTGTTTGTGAACATGTGCAGGATGAGGCTCAGTGCCAGATGAGACACGTTGGTATGTACACAGGCACAAGCTCCCACTGGAGTGGGACACTGCAAAGGCACTGTGAAGCAGCTTGAGGAGCAGTTATCCTGCCTGAAATCAAGTGCCCAGGGCCTGGCCCGCTGGGCTGCTTTTCCTTGGTCTATACTGCTTGTGGTGGGAACGCTGACACCTGAGTGTAGGCACATTAATCTTTCCACTTGGTTAAAGATCATTACCCTTTTAATTGCTTGTATCGTGTATGACCTAATTTTCATCTGTGTATATTAAATCCTACACTAGACAAAATGTTACTGTCGAAAGAGGCTTCCTTCAGAGGGAAGGGAATCAGTTCCTAGAGACTACAGGTTTCATTAAATAAATAAAATGAGCACAAGTACTTCTCAGTCGCTTCCACCACAGTTCAAGTCACCTCAGAAAAAACAGATCATCTAAAAATGATAGTTGTGTTGGGATTGTTCCACCTAAGAATTTTCCGACAGGCAAATTATAAAACCACTTATGAGTTGTTTACTTTATGTATTTGTTATAACCTGTGTACATTTGCAGGATTTTGCCTGCAAAATCTGTGACTCATTTCTCATTAGGGTAATCCTGAAATGACCATGAGAAGGGGAGAGCAGGCATTTGCAAAGTGCTTTGCTTGTGTATTTTAGCTGGAATTACTTTGATACTTCTACCTGGTTAAATTCTCGGCTGTGTGGGGTTGTTTGGGCATTTTTCCTACAGTGGTTTAAGCATCTGTATGATGTGGTAGATAATAAGGATTGAGGTTGACCAAGCAAATAGCTGACTGCAGTTACTCTGTATTCTTACCATCCTAAAATGGTGAGCATGAACAGGAGTTGTTAACTGCATTTTTTCAGATATCGTTTCTGAGAACAGATTCTGCTGTTATCTTCAAAGAATACTGTATTTTTTTTTTCCTGCTGAAAAAGGGATACTTCTTGAAGTACATCTTTTGTTTCAGATAAACACATAGATAGATGTATGTATTGGTAAATCTGTATTCATTGTTTTATGTTTTCTTACTGCTGCTGATACAAGAGGCTCTCTCCTTAACCTCCACCAAACTGTGTCCTCTCAGCTGGACAGCCGAAACCCTGCTGGCAACTGACACAGGTCCAGTGCATCATGGGTATCACAAATAACAGTTTTACTTATCTGAATTTTTAACTTCTCTTTTTAGCACTCCATAATCTTATTAATACTGTGAAACTTGAATTTTGTGGTTTTCAGTTTCATTATACCAGTGCTGAGGGGTGTGTGTTATGCCATCTTTATAAGCATGCTTAATTTTAAGATGACTTCATAATTGCTTATGACATCTTCTGTTATTCTGAAATTCACAGCATATGTGTTTTCATGGATATGTCAGATACTCTTGCAGTACAATTTTCCATTTAGTCTTTTAGATTGACATTAAAATAAGAAATCAGAATAAAATAGGTTATCTTTTTTCCCCTAGAAATCAGTCTGTTATTTCAGAATAATAAGAACATTCATGCAGATTCATTTTTTGCTTTAGCTTTTAACAGAAACAAAAGTTTATTATTTGTTAATAGTTCAATTGTGCTTAAAATTTGGTGAGAATTGAAGAGTCTTCTGTCTTTTCAGGAATCCTAAGTGATGGAAGTATTAATTTCTTCTCTGCTTGCATAATTACTGATCATTACTTGGATTTTCTCAGCTTTTTGACCAGCTTCATACACCCAGCTGAATACAGAACACCTAATTGTTTTTAAACTGTAATCTCAGCATTAAAAACAGACGTCTGTAATGCTGTGTTTGTTACTTTTAGTTATCTAGATGTAACAGCACAGGTTTTGGTTGGAAAACAGCTATGTTGTTTCTCATAGTGTCTCTTAAACATCCAGATCTTTAATCTAAGTTGCAAGGTTTTAGTACAAGGTTCTGAGATCATCCAGTGCCTTTTTGTAGTATGTTTTCTGTAAATCAAAACTCTTGCAATCTGTCTTTGATCCTGCTCTGTGTGTTTTCTAACCCTGCTACTCCTCTTCCATGCTTGCTCCCCTCTTCTAATCCATTTTTATTTTGGAGGAGAAGCACACCAGTGATCATTTTCAGCTCTAATAGTTTTTTCTACTGAACTGTGATTCTGTCCTTGCCTGCTCATCTTCCACAAGAGGAATCTGAATCCTGGATGTATTATGTTTTCCAGATCTATGGGTTGCTTCTCTGAGTCTTTTTCCAGGTGTTTCTATTTGATAGCATGGGAAAATTAGTATTTGGGAATTGTACCAAATATTGTTTCACATATGTCTTCTGAGACTTCTGGGCAGACTGTTACTCATTTCCTTCCCTTCCTCTCTTCCATTCCCCCTTCCATCCCTCCTTCTTTACCTCCTTGCTTCCTACATCCCTAATGTTCTTGAGGTCACCTAGTTGATTGGTTCTCTGCAGTCCCCCAAAAGGACATATACTAAAGTTACTGCTTTAAGGTATGGTGCTTTACGGAAGAGTTGATCCATAAATCCTATTTGTTCTAGTGTATAATCTAATACATTGTTCCTTAACGTCTTAAATATATTGAAGCACTTCAATATTCTGGAAAGAGTGATAATCAAGCCTATGTGTATTTTGGTGTACATTGTGGGTGGAGGAGGGTGTGTATGTATACCTTAACACAAACTTAGAGATGTTTTACAGATATATATATATATATATTAAAAAAATGTTTATAACATTTAGCAGTGTAAGGCAAATTGGGCTCCTCTAGGGAAGTTTGGGAGAAAAAAATTTATAACACAAAGCCTGTATCTGCTTTTGCTGCTGAAGGCTATACATTCTCTTAAAATCCCTTTTCTTATCTCTAGTCTTTCACAAATACAAAATTACTTGTTCTTTACCATTCCCCAGGAGACTTTAGAAACATTAAAAATCACAAACATTGTGAAATAAATAAAATAAATAAATAAAAAATATTTTCAACCATCATTTGTTGCTGACATTTGCTCTTCCCTTTATGATGCTGAAGCTGACCATGTGAAGACTTCTATTAGATCAAAATAGAATAGTCTAAAACACTTTGGATGCCACGAGGTCATAATTCTCATATTTCTACACTCATCTTTTACAAAGGAAGGGAAGTTAAGAGAAAAAAAAATATACACTTTAAGCAGTAATGAGGCTGGAGAAATAAACCACCTTTTGGGCCTAATGGAAAATGAAAAAACGGCGCAGTGATTTTACATGAATAATCCTTTCCATCTTATAAAAACACCTCTTGCTACTAGTGCAGATATGCGCACAGGAGAATAAATGCTGTTTGAATGCTGCTTTAATTATCTTTGCTGTATTTATAACTGAAGGCTCTTGATGAGAACTTTGGTGAACTTTACTCTGTATCTCTATAAAGTTGTTTTCCTTTACTAGTTCTCAAAATTTCTTGCAATGTGTGCAAAGGTCTGGAGCACTTTTGATGGTTTCTAATGACAGTCAGTTGATGAAGAAATTTTAAAAGTCTCAGCAGTTGTTTTCAGCCATGCAACTATGAGTAAACCCTCTTTTCCAGTTCAAAATATGTTGGAACACAGTATCCACTTCTAAATTTTGTCATTAAGAAGGTTCTTTAATAATTCTTTTTCAAGCTTTTGTAGTTTTTCTACTAACTATACTAAGTCAAATTATAATTTATAATTTATTTGCCTTATTACAAGACTTCATTAAAATGTCAGAAGATTCAGCTTCTAGGCAGGGTATTACTTCAAGAACTGTGCATGCAGTGTTCTTCACATATGGAAATAGCTACAGCAGTTATGTTCTGCAGCTTGAATTAACAAAGATTGATTGCAATCTGTTTTTATTAACTCAAGGAAGAAAAGCAGTGTAGTGATATTAAGAAAATTAATTACAACTTTCTAATCTAGTAATTAATGTGCAGCTGGTCATGAGTGCAGTTAGTGCATTTCAGTAATTTGGCAGTCCTGACAAATAATCATCATCTGTTTTAAGGTAGACAACTGTTCACTAATCTTTGCTCAGATTTTTATAATCTTTAGCATTTCAGGATGGTTTTAACAGCATAGAGATGGTCTTTTACTATAATAACCTGAGCTGAAGTTCAGCTTTATCTTTCAGAACTGAGGCTCAGTTGTAATTTTTAGAACCATCTTTTATTCTTTTCCAGTGTTGTACTGAAATTTCTTCTGAAGCAGTTGCGTGAAATGGTGATTACTGGTAATTGACCTGCATATGTTGAATCGTCTTAAAATGCTACTGAGAATTTAATGTATCCTGTAAATTGAGATGCTTCCAATTAAATAGAGTTCTTATGATAATCACTTTCAAAACTAATCAAGTAATATAATGGTGTTACTAAAAATCTTATTGACTTAATTTTGAAAAATTAATAAAGGTAACCAATGCAATTACTGTAATGGTCATACTAGTTGGCATTTTTCATAACCTATCCCTAAATGTTTTTCAGAAATGCAAGGAGAAAATAGAAATTACCTAGGTGTGTTGAATTAGCATGACAAGGTGACTTGAAGGGGAGAGTATTTGTGTCCTTCTTGCTTTCTTTATGAGGCGTGAAGGTTATTGTGGGTCACCCCATGCTCAGAGCCTCTTGTCTGTTAGGAAATCAAATGATACTGAACAAAAATTACAACTAGAATCCTAGCAGCAGAATTGATAAGAGAAAATGCTCTTAAGCAGACTGCCTGGTTTTGCTACTATCAAATCTGATCTACTAAAATCTACAAAGAATTGTAATCTTCTCAATATGGTTTATGTTTAGTCTTATTTTTAACAAGTGATTGGGAAAAAGCACAAAGCATCTCTGTAGAGCAGAAACTGGAAATGGTGTAAAACTATTCAGTATCCTCACACTGTCACACAATGAACAGATAGTTAAAGCCACCTGATTTATTTGCGTAAGACTTCTGGGGAATTTTCTTGTCTTGTTTTAGGAATTTTGTTGTTGCTTAAGTTTTCATTAGGAATGCATTAGAGAAGGTGTTCTGGGAGACCAAAAGCCAGGAGTTTTCAGTCCAGTGAATCTTGCCCTTTTGCTTGTTTTGTGACACAATTTCAACAGAAGATGGACAGCATTTAATGCCAGAAGAGCTTTTTTTGTAGTACTTGAGACATTCTCCAGGAATTTAGCAGGCTTGGGTTTTTCACTTCTCAGACATACGCTTTTGTTCCCTAGGTTATTGATTCCTTTAAAAGAAAGCATTAGCTGGAGAGTCCAAACCAGGTACTACTGATAGGTAAATGGTGGGCAGGTTATGCCTAAGGGCTTGTGAATAATTAAATCAGGGAGTCAATGTGGGTGTCTTCATTAAGTAGGTTAGGTCAGCTCAGGAGTTGAACTTCTTCAGTATCTCTTCCAGTCTTCCCTACTTGCTGTGCTGTGTTTTGTGGGTAACTGCAAAAGTGCCTAGAAGTGGATATTTGCTTGGCACCGTTGACCTGCTTGTTCTCAGGCCATGTGGGGATCAAAACCTGGTTTTGGATAACTAAGTGAAGCAAAGCCATCTATGTCTTTTGTTTGATCCAGCTCAATCTGAGCAGAGAGCCAGCCAAATCAAATCTTTTAAGCAGAAATGAGGAGATTTGACTGCTCTATAATGACAATAAAATATGTAAGGGATTGGGAGAGGGGGGGAGTGAGTTACTGAGGCTCTAGTCAAATAACAGCCTTGGGATCTACCAGGAAATTCTGTTGGTTTAATGGAAGAGAGCAAGATTCATGCAGATCTCATATTGATTTTGCTTTATGCATAGCTCTCAGATACACAAAAAAACCCAAACAAACAAACAAAACAATCACAAAAAATCAAACACTAAGTATGGAACTTGAAAATTATCTTGAGGTTTGTGGTTGACATTAATGACAGTGAATAATGCATGGTGGTGGTCACCATCTCATGCTGGCTATTGATTTGTGTTTTGCAGCCAGGGGCATATCAGTGGTTTTGCAACCCTGAAATATTCTGTTTTGTTCTTCATATCAAAAAAAAAAAAAAAAAAATTCATTGAATAAACTAGCTTGCATTTCAAAATTAACAATTAGGCAGTACTGTAGTTTATTGCATTAGTTATATTGAACAAATTACTTCGGAACAAATGAAATTAATAAAGAATATAGTGAATTTGGCTTTCTTTCTGTTTAGACACATGGTTGAAAATAATTCATATTTTAATTGTTCGAATAATTGAATGGTTTGAATCTGCTTCAAACCATTTTGTCGGTATCCTAAGTTTCTAAATTGTTTTATTTTCAAATTTGCTGATTTTTTCCTTTGAAGTCACCAATGTAACACAATTTTCATGAGCATTTGCAGTAATAAAGCTCAGTTTGCACATGGCAAAATAAGAGTAGTTATATGACATGCAGCTGTTTGGAGAAAGAGCTGGAGATTTTTTTAAGTGTCTTATGTATTCTTTGTAGTCATTCTGTGGTGGATTAGGCAGTCAAGTACTCTAAATCAGTTTGATCACACTAACTTTCAGTTAGATCAGCTGCACTATTTTTGTGTGCTTTCATGTACTACAAGATATTACAACTGACAAAGAGTACACATTAAAGTATTAATTTGTAGATATGTAGGGTAAAATATAACCCTAAATGATATCCAGTGCTGTAACTCATTCAGCTGTGCTGACAAAATGGGTGGTTGCAGAACTGACATGGGTACTAATGTCCAAAAGCTCCTCCAAATTCAGTCATGTGTATGAATGCCTCAAGGCTTTTTGCAGCTATCTGCGGTTTTTCCTCACAGCATTAAAAGGTATGGAATATTAACTGCAAAACTTCAATTCTTCTGTCAGGCCATTCCCTCAGGCCCTGTCACTGGTCACCACAGAGAAGAGATCAGTGTCTGCCCCCTCCTCTTCCCCTCACAAGGAAGCTGTAGACTGTGGTGAGGTCTCCCCTCAGTCTCCTCAAGGCTGACAGGCCAAGTGACCTCAGCCATTCTTCATGTGGCTTCCTCTCAAGTCCCTTCACCATCCTCGTTGCCCTCCTTTGGACACTCTCTTTTTGCTCAATGTCTATTTTATATTGTGGCACCCAGAACTGCCCCCAGCACTCGAGGTGAGGCCACTCCAGTGCAGAGCAGAGCAGGACAATCCCCTCCCTTGCCTGGCTGGTGATGCTGTGCCTGATGCACCCCCACACAGGGCTGGCCCTCCTGGCTTCCAGGGCACAATGACTCATGTACAACTTGCTGTCAACCAGGAGCCCCAGGTCCCTTCCTGAGGCACTGCTTTCCAGCCTCTCATTCCTCAGTATGTCCATACATCCAGTGTTGCCCCATCCCAGGTTCAGAATCCGTCACTTTCCCTTCTTGAACTTCATATGGTCACTGATTGTCCAGTCCTCTGATATGTTGAGGTCTCTCTGCAGGGCCTCCCTGCCTTTGAGGGAGTCAGCACTTCCTCCCAGTTTTGTATCATCTGCAAACATGCTTAGCATCCCTTCCAGACCTGTGTCCAAGTCATTTATGAGGATATTGAAGAGCACAGGGCCAATTTGACATTGTGTAGGCTGACTCTGCTGCTTTTTTTCCCTACTATTGCCATATAATTTTGGAATGATTATCGTAGAGTAAGTAGCAAAGAGAGTAGAGACATAAAGCCTGGCAAGTCAACCTTAAGAATGAATAACCCAATGAGCAATGCTTTCATTATTGTGTTCTGCTCTGACTGACTTTTAGCTCACTACAGGCAGACTCTTGTAAGGACAGGGAGAAGAGTAGGAGCTCACTAACATGTCTTTATGTTGGGGAAAACATTCAGTGTGACTTCTTATCCAATTGGCAGATGTGGGCTCTCTTGTGAGTGTTGAGTTTGGTGGATGCACCTAGCCAACATCCAAAATATGTGGTGTTCTCGCTCTAATCTCACATTAAAACTGAATGTCCTTGTGTTTCCTTCTTTTTAATGAGCAGACCTTGACACTGTAGCACACCATAACCTAATTGAGTAGGCCTGGCTTGAAGGATGTGGTATAACCGAATATAATTTTAAAAGACTTACTAGAGTAGTCTGTTGTTTTATATTAAACAAGCAGTAATAAAACCCCAGCAGTAAATGCCATAGATACATGCGTGTTGCTGTAGGAATCCATATAGCAGAGAGTAAAGACAAAATGAGACTTGTATGTGATGGGCTAGTGTGAGACCTATTGAGAAGGAAATAAAAAGAGGTTAGCAAGACAGCTAAGTAGTTTGTTCCAGCAGTTTGCCTTCACTGGTTTAAACTTCATGTTAAAATGACGTTTTTATTGTTATAACACTGACACATCTTTAGGAGGAAATTAGTTAATAGGAGGGAACAATCTTTCAGCAAATTAAATGAAAGGTTACTATTTCCACTTGACATCTGTGAAACTGCTGCTACATTCCTTGCAGTAGTGCTTAGAGAAATAAATGAGCAAGTATTCCTTATAATTGAGCTTTAATGGTATCCATATGCTATATATCTTGTAATGGTGTTCATGTTGTGCAGTTTCTGTGTAGTATAAGAAAATTGAGTATTAGTATGTCAAAAGCCCATTAATGCAAGTGTCTTGATTCAATTCTTAGTCTTGACAGGCTCATGTGTTTTAAATACATCCTAGCAAATTGTGGTTGGTGCAGCAACTCTGGCAGTCTTTTCGGTTGACCTTTCAGGTTGCCCATTTCATGTCATACAGCCACCTCTCTAGGTAATGAAATCTATTGGAGCAAAGAAGATTTAAAAAATTTATCATTTTGATTTTCGTTCTTTTCAAAGGAACATTTTCTAACAGGCATTAGAACAGTCTTTCAGCAATGTTGTTTCACATCATGTCTTAGTGTTCTACTGAGGCCACAAATTAACTGTTTTCTCTTTTACCCAGAATTCCTTTCATAAATTAATTGAGTTTTGCTTGACTAACTTTGCCAGCATTGTTTTAATGGCTAATAGCTTTTGGGCTTGTCTTTGAAGGCTTAAATATGTCATTTGAATATTCAGCCTGTTTTACGATTAAGGTTTACTGGCATCTGAGATTTTCATGAGTAGTACAAATTCACAAGCCTACTTTTGAGGAAGTAAACTTTGTTTGTGAGGCAGATTGGTACGTTGTTAATTGGTCATGAATTGCCTAAACATGTCTTAGGTACTTCAGATGATTAGAAAAAGACGTGTTGCTGTCCATGGAGACCACAGCTGTAGCAGAGGTGGTTCTTCATGCTTGCCTGCTAGGGAGGAGGAGGGAGCCTGGCCTTCTATATTCCATCCCTGCATTCACCCACACATCAAAGAAATTTGGACTCTGGTTGCTGGCCCTTGAAGACACCCTTTGGGAATCTGCCTTCCTGAAAGAGGCAGGAGTGAGAAAGGGGAGTCATCTCAGTTTTTTTATTTACTCTGATCACTTTGACTTGGGCCAGTGTGTTGCTCTCATACTCCCAAATATGTAATATAATGAGTCAAGAAGTTACTCATAATAGACCTAAAGGTAGTTTATTTTGGTGGCTTTTGAGTTCAAGGTCTCTCTGGTACTGAAGACAATTGTGCGCATTACCAAAAGTACTTCTTTTGAGTGACATTATCTTTCAGAAGTGTCAAAAAGACTAAACAATATGCCATATTTATCCAGAATATATTGCATTCCAGACATGATATTCTTTGTACTGGAAAAACAAATATGGTACTTCTTTCGTGACAGTTCTTGCAAGATATTCCATGGCATAATATTCCAGTCTACAGCTAGAAATACAGAAAGGAAAAAAGGAAAAAAAGGGCAGGGGAAAAAAAAAAAACCCTTAAAATACTGATTCTTTCACTAAAGCCATCAAGAGCAGTGAGGGATTACAAAAAACATTTAAAACCTTTGACCAAATGTTTTGCTGTTTTGCTGGAATTGGGACAGAAACACAATTTTATTAAATGCTTTATGAAACTGTATCATCATTGTTCTCATTGATAATTTATAAAAGAAAAATAGCAATTTACTTTCCCTCTGTATGTTGTTAATATGCAGAAGCTTTTTCAAGGTGATTGGTGAAACATGGTGTGCAGGAACAAAAAGTACACATATTGTCTCCAGCAGGGTTCCAGAAGTGTGGGGGTTTTTTCTGAGCATTTTTGTTGTTCTATTACTTTAAATAGTAATCTCTTCATGCTTATTTCACTTCATCCTTTATTATATTATTTTCATTGTATTGATTAAAATCCCATTACTGTTAAGAAAAGCTTATTTGACTACTTGATGCCAGGTCCTTTATTACCTGATATTCTGGTTTACAAAATCCTCCAAGGAATATCTTAAATGTGGCCATGAGTAGTAGTGCATGGATTGTGATTGCATTTTTAAGTACTTTTAGAAAAATGTTTGGTACTTCTCATTTTCTGCTCTACCAGGGTATCAAACATCTTTCAGCCTTTTTCAGCTCTACTGGATTGTTAAGTAATTGGATGGAAAACTCTTTTCCTTCTTCAGGATATTTACTGTAGTGAAATAATATTGTAATTTAATACTGCAAAAAGGTTATGAAACAAGATTAATTTTTCTTTAAAAATACAAGTCTTGACTAATCTGGCTTTCCTGAGTTTTTGAGGTAATGTTTGTCCTTTTTAATTTCTTCGTCTTTTCTTTATGGTGTATTCAGATCATCCTGGTACAGAATTTTTAGTACATATGTGAGAATTAAGATGTGCCTTGTCAACTGAGATAGTCAGCATCATTGGTTTCTTGTAAGTAGCTCATCTATAAGATGAGCAGCAGCTGTGTAAAGGTATTTGTTGCTTGAAGTAATAATAAGTAGACTACTGATGAAGTTCAGGGTTAGGTGGAACACAGTTGAATAACTGATAATAGAAACTCTTATCACAGGAAAAATTGAATAGGGTTATTTCCTCAGGTGAAAATCAGGTGTGTATTAGATTTATATGGGTTTTGTTGGTTTGTTTGTGGCTTTTTTTTTCATTTGCCTGCTATACAGTAGAAAATTTTCTTGATCATACCTTAATTAATGAATTTGATCATATTTTAGCCATTGGTTGATTTTCTGTGAAGATACGAACAGTGATGGTCTTGATTCACTTATAAACATGTGATCCAATAAAATAAAATTTAGTGTTTATTAAACATGGAGCAAAAGCATAACATTCAGAATCAGAACCTGATAAATACCATGTATAACTTCCTCTAGCCTAGTGATATGCCTGAAACGAATGTCATTTGAGAAAAATAGGGATGGCTCTTTATTGTTAAATTGCCTGGATTATACTGAAAAAATGTATTTTCTATAAATGTATAAAGTTGGGGAAGAGGATGTAAATTGCATGTAAGTACTTCCTAAAAGTATTGACTTCAATTTTATTTTTATATGGTTAGTAGGCATTCAAGGACAAAACTGCATAAGCAAATGTGTCATTTGCTGGGAAAAGAAAGTTTTTTTACATTGTATTACTGATTTTTAGAAAGAGAACCAGCTCTCAGTCCCCAAATCTGAATGGCATTAATGGGAAGGATTTATACAGTGATACTGGTATTTCAGTCTGGCTGCAGGGATTCCCTGCATTCGTATTAACTTACTGTCTCTGCAACAGTTTTAATGACAGCTACAGGATTTTAATGCTTGATCAGTGCCTGTTACAGCGACCACTGGTCTTTCTGTTGGCTATGAGTAAGGATCAAGGCCTTAGTGACTGGCACTGAGAAAAACAAATGTTTATCTGATCCCAGAACAAATGGATTTATATGACACAGCAATGTGTGGGTAAAGAGAAACAAGAAGATTGAAGCAGACTGGAAGAAGAGGACATTTATACTTTTCTTAAAGCATTTGTCAAAATGGATTATGTCTTTCAAAACACTAGTCTGAAAAAGACTACTTCAGTTTTTTTAATCTGGGGAAGCTGTCCCTTTCAGTGAACCAGAATGCCATTTCAGAAGAGTTTCATACAGCTGTCACAGCATCTGTGACAGCAGATACTGAAGAGAGGTTTCCCTCAACAACAGTGGTGTCTCTGTATTGTACATGTTTAGATTGATACACATATCCGCAAATGCATATGCAAGTGTAATTTACAGCATTTGTTAAGTTAATGTTAATATCCGATGAATATCACAGCTGCAAGTCCTGTGACAAGCTGTCCAGTATCTGAAACCACTGTTGATCCAGCAGCTGTATTAGAAGGAGAAATAATTGACTGTCAGTCAGCAAGCCTTTGACGTAGGCTCCTTGCAATGACTGGTAGCTACAAAGCGGCTTGAAACAGACCTTTGCAACTTGTCAGCCCATTATTTTTAATAACGGAGTCATGCAGTTAGTGTAATAATTTTGATTCTATGATTCAAGCATTTAATGGCTCCACAGACGGCATCAAGCACAATAAATGTGACTAGATCCTTTGAAAGACTTTTTAACCTGAATGACTGTGAACCCACATAAAATATTTTCATGACATGAGAAGCTAATACGAGCTAATTGAGTTCAGAGAAGCAAAAGATTAAATCCACTTTTTAGATTTACTACCTGATGATAAGGAATGCATATGAACTGTATAGACAACAATGATACAGATATATTTAAAATGACTGAGATTGAGATTATATTATTTTGGGTACTTAAAAATTAGTACCAGAAAGTGGGAAAGTGGAAATTAGTGGCAGAGAAATTACATATAGCTGTCACTTGCCATCTATGCTTTGGTGCTTTGAATCTTTACCTGTTCTTTTAAGTCCTCATCAGACTGAAAAGACCAAATACTGGGATTTTGTCCTGTCCAGAAGATCATCAGTGGTTTTTTTTTTAAAAACTAACTACAGCCCTTCTGATAGAGAAAGCATTGTTTTCACAATGTTTCAGTACAGTGATACCCTAGATTGGGTTATGAGTGTCCTTAGCCTGAACTGGAGGGGGCCGCTGTTGCAGGATCTCCATCAGACACATGTCTCTGCCTTCCATTTGAGGATGTGTGGAGACAGCTTGATCTCTAGTGACTGTCAGTAAAAGAAAGGATATTTCATAACAAGGAGGTTGACCAGGAGAGCAAGAGGAGAGTTGGGGAGCCAGAAAAGAAGAGAGCAGCCAAAAAAAAAGGCCCAACAAACACTTGAGAAGAAAAAAGAAGAAAGGGAGTTTCTGGGTTTTAACACCAATCCTCCACCCTATTTCTGTTACCTAGTCACCTCCAAATGCAAACTGCTCAACACTCATCCTCATAACAAATTATTTTACAGACAAAGGAAGTTAATGACATTTCTTTGCACTTGGGCAATGCAATTGATATAGCAAAAGAACAATTTAGTGAAACTTGAACATCAGTTACTAGTAAAGGAATTCTGATGTGGGATAGAAACTAACTGAAGTCAGAAGTTAATGAACTGATCAGGCGAGAGGTTTTATAGCAAATCCTCAGGAGAAAAGAAAGGATAACCTAGAAGTTGAATGCTGGAAAAGTAATACAGAACAGGGAGCAGAGTCTTACAGAGGGATGTACTGACTAAAGTATATCAAGAGTGCCAAATGCCATGGCTACAGTGGTTTTAAGGCAGCAAGCAGTCTTAATGTGAGATGTGAAGTTCTGAAATAAGCTTTATAATTAAGCAGTTAGTTTGTCTTTTAGTGTTATAAGGCTTGGTAGAGAGGACAAAAGCAGAGATAAATGGTGTTTCTCATAGACTCTTCGAAATTCTTAATTATCTTCCTGCCCAGTGAATCTGCTTCTGAGAAGCAGAAGTTAGTTTTTTCTTGCTTTGCTTAGGATGTTTTTTTTCCTTTGGGTTTGGCTTTGTAAGGTTTTTGACTGTCAGTAACACTGAGCTACACCACTTGCTACAGCAGGGAATTTCATTCTAATACCACCTTATTTTATTCTGTCTTAACTTATCACATGGATGGCAGAACTGTGAAACTCCATTCATTACTTTTATTTCCTGTATTTTCACTTCTCTCTGGGGACCTGATTAAAAGTAGTCCATGCTAGTACTTATTATCTCTAGTGTTGCTCTGTTGTGTTCTATTCCCTCTTGCTTTTTTAGCCTTTGGAATTGATTAATTAAACCTTAGTATGTAAAGTAATAGGAAGCATGAATTGTTTCGTTTATTCATTAGTGTGTTGTGGGAGACATGTAGGTCTGTGCTGTGCTCAGATAACTTTTATCAGAAATAACAGTTCTGATCTATTTTATCAGAAATAACTATAACAAGTACAGTTTTAGTACAGTTTTAGATGGTGATACTGAAAATTACCTCTAAACACTTGACATGTGTCATAGTGATATTTCAGATCATGTAATGCCTCACTACTAATTGTCTGTCCCTTTCTCATACTCCTCCATGTGGGCATGTAGATGTAAGCTTAGTGCTCTGTTGGTTTGCCACAGAGTGCCAGTTCCACAAGCTTTGATGCCCCTTTAGAGCACTGGTAATGTGAGAAGTGTCACAGGGCAGACAGCCATAAGGAAAGGGTTGTACAAACCCTGCCTATAAAATCCTAAAGAAATTCAGTCTTTTTCCACAGAGAAATGTTACAGGAATTTGATGTAAACAAAGCAGCCCAACAGTCTGAATGAACTGTTTTGTAAAAATAAGATACTCTGATTATTTTAAACATCAATAGACACAGTATCACTAGATCCAGATGTCCAAAAACCATGTATCAGACTACAAAAGAAGTATACGATGGTGTCTGGTGGCTTTTGGAGCCCATGGAGGAGGTGATTTATTTTTACTCTCAGCAGCTGTCAGACTTCAATGCATACAGTAAAGCATGGTCTTCCCACAGGCAATTTCACTGGCCTCTGCTTATTCTCTGCTGCTCTCCAGAGGCAGATGAGATTGTTTCCTCTTCATCTTGGTTCTCTCTGGCATTTTGGTCTCCGTCTGGGTCTTGGCTCCTCCTGCTCCCTGTCTGCTGTTTCCATTCACTGTAATGTTCTCTCACTTCAGTGTTCCCCAGGAGCCATCACTACTCTGACCTAATCAAGAGCAGATACATTTCACCATGGAGAATATTTAGTGGGCTTTCATGTAGAATGACTTGGACATGGAGCAAACAGAACTCTCTTGCCTCCCCTGTGTCTTCCACGGCTGACTGGTCCTTCTGGGAGGTGGGGAACTGTCCTGGCAGAGGCCATAGCACAGGCTGGTACTGGAAATTCTGTACTCCATGTACCTCCTCACTTTCTGCTTTTACATTAATAGTGCTCTTAAGTCTCTGTTCTGTCCAGTTTCAAGAGAAATTGACTGTTGAGTCGTCACCTTGGTGAAGATCAGTCCACTGGATAACATTTGAACATTTTACCCTTTTGCCTGAAAATACAGTAAAGAGCCGGTGACCATTCTAGGGCAGCTCTAGAGGTCTCTGGGTATGTTTCCTTATAAAGATAAAAGGCAAAAATGCTGGGAGGAGGGTAGCTTTTTTTCTTGAAAAATGTAACAAACATTGCCTTTGAAGGACCTGATGAACTTCATGGAGAAAAGCAGGGATCTTGTTTTAAAATCAGTTTCATGTTAGCATCTTTTTGGGGCTGTGCTGGTAGTTTCTCAAATGATGAACAGTTAGCCACAGCAATCTGATTTTTCTACTCTCATTTCCAGACAGATGATGATGTGCATGTGTCTCCAATATGAATGTGTGCATCTCCTGCACTGACATCGCTGAAGTGGCCAGGAGATCAGCATATATTAATGATAACTTTATATGAATAGAAAAATAGACAGAATTAATGTTCTCAAACTAAATAGCTTTTGAGGCTATACCTCTTCATTATCTCACTCGTTGCAGTAAAAAACGTTCACGTTTTGTGTGACGTTGCGGACGTATGTAGAAATTTTTTTATTTCCTGTCATCCCATAAAATTGAGTAACCACTTGTGTTAGTATTCTTCCTGGTCTTGCTGATGTCACTAATTCAGTGTCTGCCTCCTCCTGCTACATCAGCATCCCTAGAGATCACCTCGCCAGGTAATGGCTAATATCAGCCAGTCTTCAGAGAGGGCAGCTGGGCTGAGCAGGAAGCTGCCAGCTGGGCAGTGGTTAGGCAAGGGCAGTAGTTAACACTTTTATTGTCACAGCTGAAAAACTAACCAGCTGTAAAAATTTGTCTACATGATCCTTCTTAAAATGAGGAATAAAACAGATGTCAAAAACTACCCTGTAGGCTTGCTAGCTGATTTTCAGTTTCTTTTTCAGCTGTCTCCAGCTGTCGAGACAGTGAATGAGAGGTGCTTGACCAGATTGTAATTGTAATCATTTTCCTCTCTCAGAGAAGGGATACCTTGGAAAAGTCAGAGCTCCAGCAGGAGTCTGGATGCCTTGGGTGATTCTGGGACCACTTAAGCCTGCAAAAAGTTAGTTGTCCTTTACTGGAAGTTGGATAAGAAGATATTCACACTTGCTACTGGGTCTAGAAATACGCAGTTACTGTGCAAGTCCTGTCACAGATTCCTCAGTTTGACCCTGCCTTGGTGGCTCCCACCCCAAGACTTGGTGGAAGACTTGAGTGCCAGTGGTGTGTGCAAACATGGGATTTCTGTACCTTTCTTTCTGCTCTCAAACAAGTGTAAGGATGATTTTCCAGTTATGGGGAAAACAAAAACACATTAAATATTTTTGAAGCATTAAATAAATCATCAGTTTCAGTGCTTGTCAAAACAAGTCCTTAAACCAAGATCCTATATATTGTACTTTTGGTGGTGGGGGAGAAAGAAGTAAATTTAAAAAAAAAAAAAATCTTTAGAGCATGTAATTTATCAAATAGAGCAGTTGAAACTTTAGCAAGCATTGCCTGTGTGTTCCATAGTTGGGTTTGTTTTTTAATTTTGTTTTAAAATACGAACCTCTAATTAAAAATTTTCTTAACAGCTTCTTAATAAATCAAATCATACAGCATAATTTATTAGCATTCTTAGCTGCAGTACTAAAAGGAGAAAGATGTAGCACAGGAGTTTGAAGGGAATCTCTTCTAAAAAGTATTAACAGCAAATCATCCTTTAACTCCCCCAGTGTGGTCTGTAAAATTGGATTTAGCCTCTCAGCAAGTTGTTAGGAAGGAATGTGTGTCTAATGATCATCATTGGTTTCTGGGAAGAGAAGAAGCGACTCTTCATTTTTTTTTTTGTGACACATTGACAAATGGTTCCATTCAGGGCAATCCAAAAAATTATTCTTATGAAAGTATTCTCAGATGTGGCAATCCTAAATAATGCATGGAACATTAGATACTCTATGAAAATGGCCTCTCAGAATCATCCTTTTGGCTGCCATTTGTCTCCCTTTGCTAGGTGATCACATATCATAGGATGGATCAGGTTGGAAGGGACCAGAGTGGTTCATCTGGCCCAACCTTCCTGCTCAAGCAGGGTTATCCTAGAGTACTCTCCCAGAGGATACCACTGTAGTATCCGTAAAGTATTTTTTCCCCAGTATTTGCTTATTTTTTTGTTAAGTGTGTTTGTATATTTAGAACATATTAATTGTGGGGTTTGAGTTCAATCATTTGCCTAGGAAGTTCCGAAAGCAATTAAGTTTTATTTAGCATTTTTATGTATTTTGTGTCATCTATGGCTCTGTAGCAACTTCATCTTTTAAATACATTTTGTTTAAAATCACAAATAGATACTGAGTATGTCAATGAAAAACCTGATGGCTTACTGACCTCTCTTCATTTGTTCTAAGGAGACTTAGTTGATTTAATTAAATTAAAATATTATGAAAGACTGGTAGTGACAGAAAAGAAATAGACTGAAGTCTTTTGCAATATATAAACACTTCATTAGAAATGCTGTGACTGGACACTATGTATTCATACTGACTTTTTATAAAATGAAGACATGGGAATAATGAGCAATTCTGCCAAAATGGATTGTGCCCTTGGAGATTGTTCTTACTGGATTGAAATACAGAATCATAGAATGGTTTGGATTGGAACAGGCCTTAAAAATTATCTAGTTCCTAAAAAAATCATTAAAGATAAATTGTGAGCTAGGAAAAAACTTATTTATGTAATTAAAGATTTTAAAATATAACATTACAGAGTGTTTATCTCCTGTCCTCCCTTTTGTTATGTGTATTAGCCTGTAGAGAGTTAAAAATCCCATCTGGTACCTGTGAAGCTAATTGAAATTTTGAGGTTTGGGCACTTGGCAAGGGGTAACTGTAGGAGACTGGTCTCCCTGGGTTTACTCTCTAACAGGAAAGACTCCATCTTCAGTTTAATCTCCTCTGTGAAGTGATTTAATTCTGTTATCTCCCTGTACTGATTATCAGGGAAGCCCCAAAGAGATTAATTTCTGTGAGTACCTTTGGTGGAGTTGCAGTGCTCTCACATTTCCCCACCTTCTCTCGTGGTCAGACCTGTAGCTGACCCACAGCGTCTGTCTGCTGAATTACAGTGTGGGATTTCATCTGTGCAGCCAAGCGGCATGTGGTCATAATTTTAAGACTAAAACATGGAAAAGCAATCATACTATGCTTCCAAAATTGTCTGGGGACCACAGACTTCTTTTGGGGAAAAAAGCGGGTGATAATTTGTGGTTTTCTTTGACAGGAAAACCTTGATAATTCCACATTACTTCAGTTTTCAAGGCACGTTTGCTTGGGGGTTGAGACTCAAGGAGAAACATTAAGTGCATCCTGGGGTGCTGGGAGGGGAAGGCTGCAGGAAAGTTTGTGTGTCCAGTGCAACACTCTCTGCCTATTTCTCAACCTCCATTTGGGAAGGTCCCTCTCTCTCCTGGATGTCTATGGGGCAGCTGGTGGTGTGGGGTGACATAAGCCAGATTCTGCAGACTGGGCTGGGCAGCACTCTGCTCCTGCAGAAATCCTCTTAAAACAGGATTGAGCCTAACCAATTCCAGTCACAAGCTGTATTTTACAGGCAGATCCTCCTTCGCCCCTCAGCGTTGCTGGTAGTAGGAGGCACAACCTGCATGCTCCAGCTCTGGTGAATTTCAATGGGCCCTTCTCAATGCCGTCTTCTCATTTCTCTCTCATAGCATTTTGCATTTTCACCTACAATCATAGGGTAGTTTCTTACAGAAAAAAATCAACATTAGTAAAGTCCAAAGGGGCTGTTGGGAGTTATTTTCATATTTAATTCTAAAACCTCTCTCAACAACAATACTTGGACACTTCACATTGTTGCTGCTGGGTCTCTTTTATTCTGGCCTTTCACCTTTTTACTGGCTAAGTCTGCAGGAGGATACTGACTATTCTGCTGTGCTGGTGCATTTTGCATTAAATATTGAAATTCTGACTTCTTGCTCTGCCTCCAGATTGCTGTCCTGGCAATCCTCCAGGAAAGGTTGGGGTATAATAAGTTGTCTGCAGAGACAAACAGTTCTGCTCACTGATGACAAGAATTTTGATAAGTGTTTTGACCCTTTGAAGTATTTGTGCAGTTTCCCTGAGGATTTGCTTTTCCTTTCAGTTGAAAATTATCTGCTGTTTTATATATATTGGGGATATAGTGTAATTTTTTAAAACTCTTTTAAATATTGTTGTGCCTCTGAATTGCAGTAATTTTTAAAAAAGCAACCTTTGAATACTTCCTCTGTGGTTCCCTCTCTTGGTACACTCTGTACATTTTAAAAGACTTAGTGATCTCGTACTTTCTGTTCTTATGTACAGATGGACCTACAATGGCCTGCTGGAAAAATACTGAGTTGAGTTACCAGCAGCCCAGGTCATTCAGGCTCATGTTTCCCAAGAATGAATGACAGCAGAATTACAAACACTGGTTTTCAGATTCTGTGGCACTCAGTGTCCAGAAACAAAATTTATAAAATCAGTGAGAAATATTATAAACCAGTGCTGATCCTGCTTCTCTGATCCAGATCCTCACTTCAAATTTGTCTTTCTTACATACTACCAGTTATAAGTCCTAAAGTTCTATGAGTATGTTACAGAAATTTTGTGTGTGTTTTATGCAGTGTAAAATAAACAATTTTCGACACAGTGATTTGAGATAGGTTAAAATCGTGCCCTGTAAACTGAAATTATTTTAGTACTCATCTGGATCTTCAAAGTAGTTTGAGTAGTGTGTCTCCTTCCCCCTTTCCTTCCTGAAGTGTATAGTAGGAGTTTTGTTTCTAACTCTGGTGTCAGTAGATGACTGAAACTTAGTACAGGTTGTAGTGAGTATCAACATAAGAAAAATTGAAAAAATCGGGGGCAAAGTAAATTACAAAAAGAAAACAAGATAAAGGAGTGCAACTAATATAAAGAGTATCATACCTGGCCCCCTTTGCTGTCCTCCATCTCTTTCAGAAAAGTGCATTTGTGAGCTTACGAGACACTTCTGACATTAAACTATTAAACTGAGTAAAAATAAGATGCAAAAAGTTTTCAGTGCTTTACAGGTTTTGCTTTGATTGGGAGGAGTGATCTGCACATAAGTTTGGCACAGAGTCATAAACCACCCTTTGAGGATCCTCCAGTTGCCCTGATCATTCTTTGGGTTCAGATTGCTGCTGTAGTTTCTTGACTTAAGTAGTGGTCATCCCCAGAAAAAAAACCATGTAGGAACTTGCAACATCACATAGGTTTGCTAAAACTTGAGAGTAGAAATAAAACCTTTCACCAGAGACTCATGTTTGCATCTCAAGGCTTCAGGAAGCCAGTGCATAACTTCATAACTGAAGAGTAATGAGATACCCAGCATTGACGTTATGGCTGAAGAGTAAATAGGTACTTAGCATTGCTTTTTGTAACTTTTCGAAGTTTCTGCTCACCCTAGTAACAGTAATGGTGAAGAGCTTGAAAAATGTCTGGGTTGGGAGCACTGGTTATGTTGTCTCATGCATGGGCAGAAATCAGTATTTTACTATGCTTAGTTATTAAGATTTACTGAGCTGTTAATTTATTGCATGTTATTTTCTAGGGCACCTCAAGTAATTTATAAATGTACTTATTGGTTATAATCCCTGACAAAGATGTCGTTTTCCATTTACTTTGTTCTGTTCAGGTCCTCTCTTTTTAAAGTTCTATTCTGTTTAAAAGTATACAATATTTAGGATTTGGATGGTGGGGAGGGCAGGGCTGAAAAAAGAGCACCCTTTTCATTTCCTTGGGGTTTTTTTAAGCCAAGATACTGTTAAACAAAAGTCAAATGATCCGAGTGTGAAATCTCTCACATTCTGTATGCTGAAAGCTCTGTTGAGTATTTCCTGGTCTCTAGTAATGTCTCTTGAGGAGCTGACTGTCTGCATAGTGCACACTGGACTATCATCTTAAAATAAGGATGGAGTAAATGGAATCAGAAGCACTACTGTGAGTGTTCTAATTAGTGTGAGGGAATATGGAAAACTTACCTGTTCTGTTGCTCCCAAAGAAGATATGCTATGAAGATTATCAGAGGGCCGGAGCACCCATCCAATGAAGACAGGCTGAGAGAATTGGGCTGTTCAACCTGGAGAAGTCTTTGGAGAGACCTCACAGTAGCCTTCCCATACCTAAAGGAGTCTGCAAGAGAGCTGAGGGGGACTTTTGAAAAGGGCAGTTAGTGATAGGACATGGGGGAATGGCTTTAAACTGAAAGAGATTAGGTTCAGATTAGATACTGAGAGGAAATTTTTTAATGTGAGAGTGGGCAGACACTGGAATCAGTTGCCCAGAGAAGCTGTGACATGAAGCAGTCAAGGCCAGGTGGGACAGGGCTTTGAGCAACTTAGTCTAGTGAAAGGTGTCCTTGCCTGTGGCAGGGAGGTTGGAACCAGATGATTTTTGCTGTGCCTTCCAACCCAAACCATTCTATGATATGAGAGAATACCAGACATCCGCAGCTGAAGGTTGCATGAAAAATAGTTGAGGGACTGAAGTGCAAATCCTGGGTTCTACCACTTACTGAATGAGCTTGTCAGTTTTGACAGGGCTCATGTCTGACACTAAACCAACACATAAACTTGTTATTTTGCAGATTTACCAGAAATATGTTGATGCCTTATTTTTCTAACCAGCTGAGCCAACTGAAAAAAATGAAAGCTACATTAAATAGTACGTAAAATGTAACACAGATGTTTATTTCTACTTTTTTTTACATTAAGAGTAAAGAATGCAAGTTTGTAATTTTCAAACCATCTTAAACAAGAAGAATCTTCCACTCATGGCAAAACACATTGCTGCATGCAGAAATCCTTTTGACAGCTGTGTCTGGAAATTCTCCTTGTTAACAAAACACACTACATCAAAGCGTTCTGGCAGGTTGTATTGATATCAGCAGACACTGGGGTGGGGTGCAAGTAGGGACTCTATTACATTTTCTGTCAATTTTGGTTGATGCCTTGCTGGAACAGCTCGATGTTTTCACTTTGAGATTGATTGAGAAACTTGATAGAAAAAAGCACGTGTGCTTTTTCCATTTGCACCATAACATGGTAACTTTTCAAAATTCCAAGGGTTTTTTTTTTTCTTACTGCGAGCTTTATGTGTCAGCTCTTTTAATCTGAGTTATTTGGAAACAAGATGTTTTCATCTAGAAGTCAGCAGTTAGAACTTGAGGTGGTGTGTACCAGAGATGGGGTCTGTTCTTGGGTGAATAACCAGTCTGTAAGTTCTTCAGACTGTACAGAAGAGGCTTCCAGACATGTTGTCTGCAGTACTCGCCTTGATCCTATTTTCTGTAATATCTGATGCTTTCATGTTACCATTCAAAAAAATTCCAAGCCACAGTAGACTGAAGTGCAGACTTGTAAACCAGGTGTGGGGTTTCTCTTCATTATGTAAAAAGTATACTAATCTTTGTAATACAGCTCTTAAAATTAGATATTAAGATCCCATGAAACTTGTGTTCTGTTTCAGTCACACAAGTACCATATCAAATTGGGATTGTGTGCATCTTTGCAGTACCCTGATTTCATTGTGTCATTGATTTTGGTCTGCAGCTATGAAGATTAGAAACACTTTTTGGGCAATTATTTACATCAGAGGACTTCCATGTGTCCCAGCCTCTTGCTGCTTTACGGTCAACCAGGGGAGCCTCATCAGGTCTCTTTCCTTTGTGCTCTCTATGCCTTTTCTCTGCTTTTAAAGTTTAATGACTTGGTTTTATTGTGTGTGTCTGGCAGAAGTCTCAGAATACCGTGTTAATATAGTTAATGGGGAAATTGATTTAATGGAGTCTTAATTTCCCTGTATTGGTTAAACTTCAGTTATAGATGATCTTTAGAAGATGAGCTCTTAACATATCTGAGAACTTCCATCATGATTTTTTGGGTTTTTTGCTGGTTTTGGGTTTTTTGAGTCACATGTTAACTCAGGAAGAATGCCCTATTACCAACTGCTAATTGATGACTGTAGTGGCTGCTTATGTGTAAAAGTAAAATTAAAATTTTATTTATATATGGATGCATTTGTGTTTAATGCTGTTTACAACTTGGAAATGAGGAATACATTCCGTACCTAATAAGTGTATTTATATGTAATACTTACCCTAATAATATTCCCATCCAATATGTCATTATTCCCCTAGATGCTCTGGAATATTGGCTGGCTTTTCTTTAATTTCAGGGTTTTTTTCTGAATATTGCTGCTGGAAATTTCAAGGGGAAAAACAAAGCCACCTTTTTGTAATGAAACTTTAGTAGACTTGCGGTCCCGAGTCTCAACTAGCATTAGTTTCTAGTGGGGATTTAGCAATAAATGTGCTTTTCTCTATTCTCAACACAAATCCTAAGATTAATTTTGCTGTGAAGTATCTTTAGGTCGTAATTAAAACTGAAGTTACTCATCCTGGTAAGAGTGCCCAGACAGACAATACATACTTATCCTACCCTATTAAATTCTCATGTATTAGGAAGGATATGCTGCATGCAGTACTTGTAACTCAAAGCCTCTTCTGTAGATATGCATTATTTTAAGTTAATAAACAGTTACACTGTAGAAATTAGAGTTAGAATTGGAGAGTGCTGTGTTAAGTACAGGGGAAAACAAGCAAAGTATGAGAATGTTTTCTCATAGTCAGTGGTTTTTCGTCGTGTCTTTAAACATGATATTCTGCAACGAAATGATACAGTGATAAGTGAATTGGAGACATTTGTGAGCTAAAAGACTGTGTTGTTGCAAGAAGCAACTTTACAGCCTAAGCAGAGCTGGACTGACGTAATTCAAGGTCCTGTGGTGAAATCATGGAAGGCTGCTGAAGCATGGTTCCTTACATGTATATAAAGTACATTGTAGATTAATTATCTTCTCATGATAATGGTATAGCTACTGCCTATTACATTTCATTAGCATTGCCTTATAGATGCTCATGATTATTTTCTGTCTTTCTCTTCGCCCCGTTTTAGTGGAATCGGTCGAAATTGGCCGTGGGCCTCTGGCGGGAGCAGCATTTTGGCAGAATTTGGGACTTTGCATCTGGAGTTTGTACATTTGAGCCACCTGTCTGGAAACCCTGTCTTTGCTGAAAAGGTTAGACTGCTCTGTCAAAATCATGTTGTAAAAGAAAATCGCATATTCATAATATGAATGGGGAAAGATTTGGATTTTCCTCAGTTGTAAGCATTTGTCACATTTTCTGTAATCACCTTGGCATGTTTTTGTATTAAAAAGTCAAAAATCTCCTCCGAAATTATTCTGATGTATATTCTTCTATATGGCCCCATAAAACATTTAATTTCTGTTTATGTTCTAAATTAGTATCACATGAAACAATCAGACTGTAGAGCTTTCTTCAGTTTAATTAATGGGATGTAAGCAAAACCTGACATTATATTCAGGATAATAACTGATGTCTAGAGAAAGCAAAGCACCATGATGATTTCAACAAGTTTATTCTTCATACTGCTGTATAATATCAATTCTGTCAGTGAGGTTAGAAAGCCCTTCCGTTGCACTGACCTATCAGAAATATACTTTGAATTCTCTTTGGGGAAGGAAAAAAAGTCACATGCTTAGACAAAACCGTTGTTATGCATACTAACTCTTCCAAAATTTGATAACATTGTCTTCTGGATACTTTCTATTTACATGAGCCATGGAAAGAACTCCTCCTTCCCTCAATTCCCACCTAAACAATTTTGCATTGCTTTTTGATGTACTAGTAGCCAGCAAGTCCCGTTCTTCATAATACACTTTAGCATTTATCTTCTTTTTATTTCCTAATTAAAACTTAGACTTGTTTTGATTTTGTATTCTTACTGCAGCTGCCCCATTGTATCAACTTATTTATTATTAAGTTGATATTATCAACTTATTAATCTAATTATTGATGAGACTCCAAATGTTTAGCAGTAGGTCTAAAAGCAATAGTCACATCTAAAATTATTATTAGGAAAGGACTGAGTGGCTTTGCAGGAGTAGCATTGTCAGCATTGGAATAAATTTTGTGAAGCAAACTCCTATCAATTTTCATGTATTTAGGGGTAAATTTAAGGACAGTTTCTCTTAAATTTGAACTGAGGAGGGGGAGTGGATGGGGAGGGGGTGGCAGCACTGAGGAATAGCCAGAAACAAATTGACAACGTAAGTTAATTTTCTTTTGACTTTTATGGTAATTTAATGCATAACATCTGTTCTACTACGAGACAATGAAAGTGTGTATCTTAAAAATCCTAGCCCATGGTTCTCCTACACATGCTCTAGCATCATACTCTAGCTGCAAGTTGCTGAAAATCTGTTTATGTAAGCTGTTCTTAAAACCCCCAAGAGATTGCAATTCCAAAGACCTCTAAGGCAAACCATTCCAGGGCTGGTACACTTGATAAAGAAGACGAAGCACTGGAATAAGCTTTGCCTGGAAGTATTCATAGAAAAACTCATTAATTGAGGTCTAGGACTCGTTGCAGCCTGCATTTGGGCAATGAATAGTGTCAAGATGCAAGAGGCAGTTTGTGTACCACAACAGAAATCCTCCTGCAGCTTGGAATAAGTTAATTTATCTTCTCTTTCAGTAGCTACTTCACTGGGTCTCTAGGCACTTGGGTTTATAATGAAGCTGTCAGTACCCTTTTGTTACAATTTCTGGCCCGCAGTACTCAGGATCCTCATTCTCCCAAGTTTCTACATTTGCTTTTTCTGTGAATTCTAAAATTCAGTATAACTCATTTCATGTGCTCTGCAGTGGATTGTGCTGCTGGATGGCTCCAGCTGCTGAGCATCTGGACTGTAGTTGTTTCCCCAGGCATCTCATTTGTAGTGAGCTCCTTAGCAGTGCTGGCAGAGCGCTCAGGGCTGCCTGGGTCCCTGCTGCTGGGCTAGCTGGTTGTATAAAGCTCAGTCAGTTCCAGCCATGCTCTCCTTTCCAGGCAAAATTCCTTTACAGTTCACTTCCACACCTGCACTAGGTGATAAACTTAATATTTTTAAATTATTATTTAAAATTATTGTTATTAAGCTTAATAGCAATTCTGATTTAGGTATACAAGGAATATAATGCTGACGCAGCTGAGCTTAGTTAAGGCAAATAGCCTCAGTGAATTTCAGTATCCTGTGGAGAAGGGAGATACTCTTCATGGCAAGTCGTGAACTTTGGAGCTTGCTCCTGTTTTGTAGTTTCACTGCTGACAGTTGACACAGAAACTCCAGAGGTTTTCAGGAACTTGTCTGCATGATGATACCAGCTTCTTCAATAGTGATATGATTGCGCAGAGGTGTTTGGGTGTATGTGTTGAATAAGATCAGGAGGGCTATTTTTAGGCATATTTACACTCTTGTATTTTGTGGGGAAAATGGATCAGTGCTCAGTGCTTTGTACCTTCCGCTAGGTAATGAATATCCGAAAAGTTCTAAATCGACTGGATAAGCCAGAGGGCCTTTACCCCAACTACCTGAATCCCAGCAGTGGCCAGTGGGGCCAGCGTAAGTAGCTGAAGTCTTTGGTACTATGACCTGTCTATCAAAGTGCTCTTTGCAGTTGTTAACTTCTTTCAGTCACTGTTACATGTTTTACATATATATATATATATGTGTATATTTATAAAGAACTTATATAACATATAGAAACTCACTTTGTATCTGAGGTTCTATAAAATGTAAAAAATACTACAAATATACAAATAATAATCTTACTTGCTGTATTTTAATACAGTTTTTCTGAGCTTTCAGTATGGCTTGTGGAAGCAGGAAAATGTATGAATATGTATGACTTTGGAAAGGAATTTGTGGACTACAGAAGTCTCTTATTCAAAACTCTAAAGTGCTCTCTGAACTAGCTGTGTAAGGAAACATTATCAGCTTGTCTGAATCAAATTCCACATTTTCAGAGTTGTGTGCCTCCACTGAAGGAAAAAAAAAGTAGTAAGACAAGTCTTTCCAGTTAATACCAGCTGTGATTTCTGTTGAAGTTTAATGCCACCAACTGAGGAAGAAAACTAAACAGAAATGTGTCATGGCAATAATCCCCTTGGAATCAGTACTAAAGATACCAAAATTAGAAGGAAAAGTATATAAAATACTTGAATTACTTGAATTCCTTAGCCCCTTCCTGATGACTGAGCCTTTTCTCGTTGTTCATTGCTTTCTCTGATCGCCATGTCAAAAGCCTGCACAGTGTGCAGGATCATGATTCTAGAGACTTTACTGCTTTTTCTACATTTCTGTTTAGGTTCAGTCTGCCACCATCCTATTCATGCAAGTCCATGTCTTTCTATTATTTTCTTCTTTACATTTTCCAGTGGAAATGTTGATCCTACAGCCATAGGCACTGGGTTTGGTTAGAGACAATCTCAGCACCTGTGAGCCAGGTCCAGTTAACTCACTTCTTGGCTTCTGTTAGCCACAGAAGCAGCTTTTTGATGCTTCATGAGAGCAGATCTTTCTAGTGGCTGAGGCAGTTAGTGGCTCTGCCTTATATATTTTAAAGCAGTCAAAACACTTACTCTGCCTTATGGCCTCTGTTATTTCCATATTTCTAATATAATTGCATCTTAAGCACTCCTCATTCACACGAAATGCCAGTTTTTGTTGGTGCGCACAGAAAAATTTATAGCGTACATGAGCTTTGCTGTCCAACAGCATGCAGTGTTGACAAATAAATAGCTTCCTGTGCCTGTGAATGATGAGCACTGATATTGATGCAGGTCTATCCCTGGCATGCTGAAGCAGCAGAGACAAGTTCCATCTTGTTGCATCTCTTCCATATCAGTTGCCTCCATTCACCAACACTGATCAACTAATTTTTTCCCCACAGAGAAGATCAGAATGTGAGACTTGAAAGATGTGTTATTTGGGATTGCTTTTCTAGGCTGTTTTCAGCTGATTACAACAGAAGGGAAAAACCAAACAACCAAGACCCTTAACTGGTACAAGACAGAAATATTTTCTCTCAAACATCAAGTGGGGAGGGAGGAATGGTTTCTGTACATTTCTTCTCCAGAAGTGCTGTAGCTGTGAAGGCCAGTGCTGGATGTCTGCCATTGTTCCTGTAAATTCATTTAGCCCTTGTTATTTTGACAGTAAACTGACAGTGATTTGCTGCAGCATGCGTCAATTGGATTTGTCTACTGCAATAATGTATATAATAACAGGGCTTATTATTGATGAAACTCTGCTTGTGCTATTTAGTTTGCAAATGTCAGAGGTTTCTATGGTAATTTATTTAGGAAACCGTAAAGGTCATTTAAATGCTGCTGTTCAAAGATCAGCCTTTGATCATAGGAAATGTTCTCATTGTTTTAAGAAACCTCTTTTCCTTTTGGATCATGAACATTTAATTAAAAAATGGTGTGGTCTTCCCAGAATTTCAATATGTCTCATTCAAAAGAGGATGGAGGGGAAAAGAAAGCCATTTGAAACCCAGGTTTGGTAGTAGAATATATTTGGTAGGCAAAGGGATAGGATACATTCAGAAAACTAAATTATTTTTTGCATGTCACAGGCTAGTGGAGGAAAAGGACACTGTTAATATAGTTTGAACAGACAAATATGTATCTTCTACATTTGCATGTCTTTGCAACCTTTCTGGAAGGTGCGAGGAGGCCTTCCAGGGAGAGAAGATACAAAGGAGTATAAAAATAAATTCTCTGTGTTCTTTTGAATTCCACCAACAGGGGCATAACTTTGAAGCTAAGATCAGAGTTAGGTGTCAGGAAGTGTGAGCTCAGTACCACTAAACCTTCTGCATTTCGCTTTATAAGTCTGGATCATCCCATGCAGGTTTTTTTTTTGCTTTTTTCATAGCCAGAATTTTGTGATATGACTCAGGGACTTCCTGTGTGATCTCTGTAATGACATTTCCATCCTGGATTTTTTGAGTGGAATTAGTAGATCCTTCCTTTGCTGTAATATTGACAGTTATAAATGAGTAGTCCTGGTAAAGCACATTGAAAATTTTTCACTGAAGACTCAATAAATGTCAAATCACTTAATTTTACCAGGCAGCACGAAGTTTCAAAAGCAAACTTCTAGCTACTGTTCTTAACTTAATGGAGCTTAGAAAAACACTTCACATGTATGTATAGTTGTAGTATTTCATGTATTATGGGGATCTAGGCTGAAATCATGAGAACCCATCAAAAATTTTGCCAAGAATCTTTTAGGTTCCTGGACAGCAAGTGGGTGCAATCTTGTACAAGCAGCTGAGAGCATCACTAAATTTCCTATCAGTGGTGCAACTGATGTCGAATGACTGGCTTGTGTGGTGTTAGTGTTTACAGAGTCATGTCCTAAATTGTGCAACTGAATAATCACAGCATCTGTAGTACCTGATCGTTTCACATACTAAGCATAGGGCAGAATAAAGCAGCATCACAGGAACCATCCTCTGTAGATGTGGTGAAGTCCTTTTTTTTTTCCTTCCAAACCACTGCTGAGTTCTGAGAGCAGTCAAATGTTGTATTATTTTTAAACATATTGCTCAGCATTTTGAAATACCACTAAATAACATGAAATTCAACTCTGCAGTAAGGAGCTAAAAGCATTTTTTAATGACGTGACTTAAATGAAAAGTTAGTGACTAAAAGACCAATGCCTGCACATTAAGAAGGGAAAGCCTTTATCAAATCAGAGAGCACTTCCTACTTTTTTCCCTTTTTAGAATAAAGAAAAGAACTTAGTTTGACATGGTTTTGTATGGAATAGACTGCATGAATTAGAATTAACATGTATAAATTGCTTTTTTCTTTGCCGTGATCTCCTGTAGCACATTGTGGATATTAAATAACTATGGTGCTTTAGCTAGATTAAAAATATAGCAATAAAAGAAATAATTCTCTGTATATACCAGTAAAGTTTTTCCTGAGGTTGCAGCCTTATCTTTATTAAAGATGATGTAGAAATAGATCATTAAATACACTGTTTCAAACTGTAATTGTATTTTATTGTCCTGGCTGAAGATGAAATTGCTGTTCAATCTCTTTCTTCCCTGTTAAGATCATGTCTCCATTGGAGGGCTTGGGGATAGCTTTTATGAATATCTGCTCAAGGCATGGCTGATGTCAGACAAGACAGATGAAGATGGCAAGAAAATGTATTATGATGCTGTTCAGGTAAATAAGACATTTAAATCTTCCCTTCTATAATAATCTAATCTGTAATAATCCTAAAGAGACAGGCTCTGAGCACAATATGAGAGATTTATGTATTTGCCACCACAGGATGTTTTTTAAAGAATCAGTTTCTGTTTTAAAAAAAACTTCTTCAAATGGAAGTGCTAGAAGAATACAGATACTATGGGAAAGGGGAGAATTTTGAAGTATAACTATTTTTTTAACTGCAATATAGTCATCTGTCTCTGGATGAGACAAGTATAAAATAAGCAACAAAAAATGCATCTACAAGTAGCTCTCAGATAGACGTTCAATTCTTTTTCCTGAGTCTTCTCTAGGTATTTATTAGTCTTGTCCTTTTCCTTTATATCCAGGAGGGAATTCTGGAATTCCTCTCTTGTGTTTCAATGCTCTCATGTGTGTCAGCCATGAAAAGTGTTTTGGCTGTGGTCCACACGTGGATCAATGTATTATGGTAGATAATTAGAAATTAAAATGGGGGGTTGTTTCACAATGGCTTTTTGGTACAAGAGCATATATTTGCCAGCTTCTGCAAAACAGCCAAATTGGACACAAGAGAAAGTTTTATAAAATCAGAACTGTTCACACTTACATTTCTATATGGTATTTTATTTATGATCTTCCTGGTCTGCACTTCGTTTTGTTATTTATGGTATTTCTTTAATGTGCTGTTTTGGGAGAAATAATGGGTTTGTGACACCAGATTGAGACTTGGGAGGTATTCAGTTTAAATTCTTATTTACAGGCTTTCCTTCCAGTCCTGGGCAAATGACCTGTTTTCTCAGTTCTTTGCTTTCACATATATATAGATATTATATTAAAAAAGAGAATAATATTCCTTCTTTTTTTCCCCATCCTTTCATCTGTTTTGACTGGAAGCTGTCTACAGCCAGGAATTTTATCTCTTATTAACTGTATCTACAGTGCCTCTGTAGACAAGGCTTTGAGATGCTAAGCAACATCTGCTTATTCTTTCATATATCTGGAAACACACTATCCCTAGGGAAGTCATAACTCTCCTTTTACTTCCCGTACACAAAAAGTGGTGGCATTAAAAAATACAACCATGGTTGCTTATTGCAACCATCTTTGTTTTCATTAGAGAGGAAAGTCAAGTGTGAAGGTTTGAGGGAGGGTGTGATCCCTGGTGGTTATAAATTTGACAACCAAGATATCCTCTGCTAAGGAAATCTTGCCTTTAATTTTGTAAGTGCAGATTTGGATGCAGTCAGCCTCATTTTCACTGCTAGCGTGGTTTCAACTTCAGAGCAAAAGGTGGATCTTAAATTAGGTTTGAGTGCATTTGAGGCTGTAACATAAGAACAGTGCTGTTGTAACAGCTCAGCCATTGGGTTGGCAGCCAAACTGAGAGAACAAAGTGTGTGAAATTATCAATTCATCTTACCATGGAAGACATTTTGAAGCACCTCAAAGCTGCTTCTAGCCTTCTATTTCCACTGGTTTAAAAACATCAGGTTTTTATTGAGGTCCCAGCAGGGAGCAGAAGTGGTGACAGCCCCCACACTACAGGACCAGCTCTCCCTGCTCAGGTTTCAGCTGGAGGAGCAGAATTGCCTGTTCAGCAGTGTTACCGAATGTGACAATATCAGTGACAGGGTCTGAGCTCTGCTGCATATGACTGTTTTAAAGTATCTATTTTCTTAATATTTTTTAGTAGTACTAGCTCTGAAGCAGTCCAGTCATCATGTCTGACGAGAGTGTTAGTGTTTGGGAGGACCTGACTAAAACAGATTTCCTTATGCTGCTGGCTGAATGCTATTTCCAGTGTTTTCTGATTGATGGCATTCCTGTTGTCTGTTTTCTGTACTGAGGTACATCTCTACCAAAGCTGGAAGTGTATGTGCAGCATTAGGGATTGCAGCTTGATGTTGTAAAGTAGCTTGTTCAGGAAGCAGCAGCAAAGTTTCAGCCTCACAGAAACTGCAGGATGGTTGGGCCTCACTGAGATGCCAGGTTTTTCATTGGAGTAACTATCCTGATTTGAAATCCATCCTGATACTGGCTTGATTGCTATCGATCCATTACTTATCTAAATTAAAGCTGATTTAAGTGTCTGCACAAGCTGCAGTCTTTCTTTATGACTAAGGCTGCACGGTTTGGGCATTCTGAGTCTGCTTTGTATTTTCTTAGAGAAATTTTCCCCAGTGCTCTCAGAATCTTTTTCAGACTTTGCCAAAGGGAACAGTATGATTATTCCTGGCCATTCAGTCCAGCACATACCCACCAAATTCTGAAAGAGTGATGTGAAGGTTTGATGCCTAATTCAATATCTTCTGCTATCCAAAAACCACAAATGAAAATATATAGTGAGTTATATAGTTCACTGTGAAAAGCTGAAATCTATTTAGATAGAGCTTAGGGGTTATTTTTCACATTGTTCTGTAAATCATATTAAAAAAAAGGAATGCTTTCCTTTAGAATTTTTGTATCACCTATAGATTATATAATGGCTTAAGTTAAAAGCAATAACTAAGATGTCAGACTAGATTTAAAAACTGCTTCTGCTTGCCATGAGGATGCATATATGACTGAAGCCATTTGAAGAGTTTATTTCTAATGGGAAAAAGGACCAACATAGTCTTGTTTTGAATACCAGAGCATAGTATGAATGTATAAGGCCATCAGAGGGATTCATAAACTGTAGAATTCACACAAAAAGACGAGTGAATATATTTTTAATGTAAGTTACTTTTTCTCTTTTGAAAAGTAATACAAATCATGTCCTGCTTGACATAGTACATGAAGTAAGAGATCTTCTTAAACTGTTTTCAATGGTGGATAGCATGCAACATTTAGTAACAGAACAAATGTGTATTCAGGTTTTATCTATATTTTGAGGATATAACTTCAACAGAATAATCTATCTCTCTTTGCCTGTATCCAGGACAGGAATCATCCCACTCTTCTCAGTTAACAAGCTGATCTCTGAGACACAATTGAGTAGGTTTAGAAGAGAACATGATAATTTAGAGCAAAAATGGACTTGTGGGTTCACTTATATCTAGTCTAGCAACAGCACTGTCACAAGCAACTACATCAAATCCTCCCCTCTTAAATGTGTCAGCCCTCATTTTCTAAGCTGAAAGGCAATTTTCCCTCTATTGCTATAAATAGGTAGTCTCACACTTGGTGTCTGATGGTCAGGTATCTTTTCCAATTTTTCCCATTACATTTATTTACGGCCATTTCTGCAATCTTTCTGCATATTATATATACTTATTCTCTCTCTCTGATGCTGCCTTCATCCCTTCCTCAGTGTATTTCTAGAGAAGTAGCATATCAAGAGGCTGTAAAGAGAATGGTAACTCATCCCAGAAGAACTTCACAGGAAGAGGGAAGCACTTCCCAAGCAGCTCAGTTCAGTGTAGCCTTTGGTGGCGCTTTGGTTTTAGTGAGGTAAAGCAGCTGCTCTCTGCAGGTTTACCTGGAGTCAGGGTAACTAGTTCACTTTTAGACATTTAGATTGTTTACTCTTTCTTACTGGGTAACAGCTGCTCCCAAGATCCTAACAAAAAAACAAGTGATTTCTGCAGAACATAGCACATGGAAGTAGAAACAATGGAAGTGGCCAAAAGAAGAACACGTGTTGAGAAGCAGTGCCACAGCCACTCTGCCAGATTTCAACAGCATTCCACAAATTGCTGCTAGGCTGGGTTGCACAATTAAGCAATGCTGTAAATGCAGTAAAATTCTGTGGGTATCAGAATGGGAAAAAGTAATTTTTTGCCTCAGGATTTTGAGTATTCAGACAGAAAATATATAAAATTACTTTTTTGAGGATTTAATTTTTTTTTTTTTGGCACATTGCTAACTTTGTAGACTAGCTTTGATACATACTCAGTTTGCACACTGCCACGGGAAGCTTTGATTTTGACTGGGGTATTTGGGGTATATTTAACTGTCAGCATTAAGTAGTGAATATTTTTCAGAGCACTTGCTTTCAGCCTTTCAGATAAATTAAACAAATCCATGGAGACTCCTTTCTCATTGAAAGGAGAAGGAAAACAAAGTGTTGTTAGCAAACTGAAAACATGATAAGCCTTTTTCATCTCTGGAGTTTCGTGAGGATCTGTTTAACTGAGGTGATAGTCTGCTGGCTGGTTTGTGCTGACTGCAGTCTCCATTAAGCTGCTTGAAGTGGTTTGCTTTGTGATCGTAGTGATCTTAAAAACTGCATAACTGATGTGGACAATGAGAGAACTGCAACAACTCAAATATAATGGTTTGTCATACTGGGTAAAGCTAAAAATGATTAATGACTTGAACGTTCAATACTTGAGCACTTCTTGGCATTGAAGAAAATACATGAAGGGGCAGGCAGGATGCTGCAATAGCAGCCCAGCTTAGAATGAAACAGTTGGTACTCAGCATTCCCACTGCATACTTTGTTTTGGGGTTTTTTTTGGTGTAGGAGGCAGGAGGCAACTTAACTGAATGTAACTTAAATGTGCTCAATAAAGAGGCCATTTTGTCAGCTGTCATGTTTAAAATATTTGTCATCCAGCTGCACTGGTGTTCTGCACATAGTGATAGTATGGCTGCATTATGTAGGAACACAAGATTCATTACACTTACCAGATGAGAACGTCCAGAGGACTTGCTGCTCCTTGTTAGTCTCTTCACTGTATTTCCCCTTTAGCAAGAATTTTAACACTCTCTCCAAGTGCTTACATAAAGAAAGCATAAAGGCTAAAGACAGGCTTCTGCAGATTTTTTTAATTGTTAATAATTTACTAATAACTGCACAATGTCTTAAGTCTTGGACCAGAGAAAGTACTTATTCAAATTTTAGTGTATTTATGGACTGTCAGGAGAAGCAGCAAGCTGTAAGGTTGTTAGAAGTTTTTAAGGAGGATTTTAACTAGAAAAGTCTAGAGAAAAATTGTATGGTTTTTGCTCACGGCTTTGCTCTTGTCAGAGCAGCCATGTCCTTACTAGTCATGCTATTTTTCCTTCCTTTTCCGATAACAAAAAAAAATTGTCAGGACCAACAGATACTTATCCTAGAGTATTCAAAACATGCACAATGTAACATTTTGAGAGTGACTTGATTTGATTAATGCCACCACCATTAATACTGTTTTAAAAATATGGATAAATTTATCCTTCTGGTAACACACAGCATTTAGTACATTTAATGCTAGAGCACTGGTGTTTTGAGAGACACTAATAGATCTATAGAGGGGAAAAAATAGTGTTTTTTCAGACAAAAGTAAATTGTCAGCTTTCCCGTAACACTTATCTTTTTAGTGATCAGATGAATAGGTATCACAGTAGTTAAATGTTTGCCAATGATTCCATTTTAAAAATTTAGGTACCTCCATTATAAGCACTCATATTTCATTGCACATGTAAGCTTGTCTACATAACATGTCTAAAGTCCAAAAGCAGTAAGTGCTTTGGTGCTTTCAAAATGTTTCTTATATACTGTGTTTAAACAAATGAAAGTTCTTCTGTGTTCAGATTTCAGTTTTGATTTTTAAAGCTCAGTTTAGTCAGCAGTGGGGACCTCAGGATAAGACGCCAGTTTTCTTTGGCAGAAGTATTTAAATTATTTGTAACAAGGGCTTGAACTTCCTATTCCAGCAATAAACTTTTTGTAGTAAACTCATTGGAATTTTCAGTAAAGGATAAATTTGATTACTTGCAAAGGTTGAGACAGAAAAGTATCTATTGCGTTAGATCAACTCAACAGAGAAAATATAAGGGAAGCAACAAAGTCACAAGAAAACAGACAATTTACTTAGAAACTCACAGAATGTAAACCCACAATAATCCTGACCTGCTGCTGTGTGCTGTTTCAAAGCAATAAAATGTACTGGTGCAAGCTGTAAATATGAAAATAAATAAATAAGCAATTGACATTATACATCTTTGAATTATTGGAAATGCTACATGGTAGAATTCTCTTTCATCCTCACTGTTGCTTCAAATCATCAAAATACTGTTTATGAAAATTCCTAGGGGAAGAAAAATATATTAAAAGTTTGAACTGAGATAATTTATGGTGCTTTGTTACGAAGATGCCTGAAGAGTTGTAATTATCCCCAAAACTGACATTATAAACCCTTGAAATTTAGAAATAGAATCATATTTTTGAAGTTTCAAATTTATTAAGGTATGGAAATATGGAACTGTCTTGCAGGGCAGTTTTATCTCCAGCTACAGTGACATCTTGAGGTGGGAAATGAAACCACCTGGGTTTTGTTAAAAAAGCAGTAATCATTGAAATTCATTAATCATAATTAAGAAGATACTGTAAAAGGAGGGGTAAAATGCCTAAGAGCTAGAGGTAGCAGAACTGTGGGATCACATTGCAGTTTGAGGTTTGTAATTTGTTATCTCAGCTCCTTCAGCGGAGTTAACACTTCTGTGGCACATGTTTGTTTAGAATTGAGCAGCCTTGAGGAGCAGATCATTTTTCCTGAGAAGCCTCCACCTGTGCTCTGCAGGCAGCTCAGTTAGTGTTTTTGTTACCTGTCAGTGTAATCCACCAAGAGAACACCTGTAAAAATAAGCTTACTGATTAGTTTTTAACTCATTTGAACAGTGAGATGATTCAGTTCTGGGTCTTCTGTGTTTCCCTATAAACAATACATTTTAAACAACTCAAAGGGTAAACGAAGGATTTTGCAATCACAAAATCAAGTCAGGGACGGATGGAGGGGGTGGCGAAGACATCATTTAAGCTGTGTGAAAAGCTTAAAGAAGTGAAGAACTGAATGGAGGAGAATGTTTTTTTATTAGGAGGGTCCAGTTCTGCTTAGTTTAGCAAGGGTAAGAACTGGCAGTATCATGTATAGGTTAAGGAACAGGCTAAGAAGCAGAGAACACAAAACATATTGCCTTAACAAAGAGGGAGAGGGGGAGGAGATCAGGTTGGGAAAACTGAAGAGTTTCTCCTTTATGCTGTCAATAACAGAGATTACACAAATGTGTGTCTTGGGGTGACTTTATGATTTGTATCCCATATCGCTGCCCTATGCTCAGAAATTAATTTTGTGCTTTTCTATGCCTTTAAACTGAGCCTGAGAGGGGAGAGAGACAAAAAACCGAGCAAAACTTTCAAAGCAGTTTGCAGTTTGTTTCCATGTTTCAAGGGCACAGGTAAAACTCTCTCTGCGTTCAGCAGAGGCAGGAGCGGGAGGAAGCACCCTGCTTGCTTGCTTTCCAGCCAGCTTTCAGCTTTCCTTTTGTCTGGAGGGAGACAGAGAGTTGAACTTTTGTTTTCCTGGGACTTCGGTTTTTTTCCCTTCTTCTTTTTTGGACTGTTTCAACATCAGAACACATCAGGACTTTTTCCACCAAGGTGGAGGCCCTGGAGGAGGGGGCCCCACCCCGTCCCAGCTCTGAGGAGGAGGAGAGAGGCTACCTACAGAAGGATCCTAAAATTTTCCCAGGTTTTTCTCTCCACAGAGAGAGGTTCTATTATTTAGCATTATTTTCCTTTTTCTGTGTGTTTGTTAAATAAATAGTTTTATCTCTTTCACTTTCCTTCGAGGAAAATTCATTTTTTCCCAAACCTGGTGGGGGAGGGGTGGTTGTAACCTGCTTTCTATCAGGGGATCTTTTCCTCCAAATTTGTCCAAACCGGCACAACGTGCAGTTTGCAATCCTGTAGTTGAAACAATTCCTAATGTCTCATTCACTGTGACAGATAGGCAAGGACATAATTTTAACATGCAAACTCATGAGAAAGATGCCAGTAGTAATACAAGGAGCACTTGAGTAACAATTCAAACTGTAAAAGGGACTGTTAGCATTTCTAATTGAGTGCTCAAGCATTTATACAGTTGTTGCATCAAAGGAATAATTTCCCACAAGATGGAGAAAAAAGTAATTTGGCTGAAGGCTTTACTGCAGTGAGATCTGTAAGCAGAGCCTTAGGTAAAAGCTTAAAAAGAAAAATTGCCAGGAACTGTATCAGCCGTAAAAAGTTACTGTGGCTCTGAGAGTTTATGGGTACATGACATATTGTGTGCCATACCGGCTTTACATGTAGTAAATTTATTTCTTTAAATATCTGTAAAATGTTTATTTACCTTTAGTTTCCCTCTCCTTTTTTGTCCACTACAGCCTCAAATCAGGTTGTCTCAAATTTTTTTGTTTCAGTTTTTTTTTTTCCCACTCCCAGGTAGCATCTTCTATTGCTCCCTTTGGTAACATATATTTGTAGCCACTTTTTCTCTTTCCAGCCTTTTCTGTTGCACTGTCTCTCCACTCTACCTGATGGAAAGAAATAAATTACTATTTGAATTGCAGAAATACATTCTGGAATGAAATGAAATGAAATTTCCATTTATTTAAAAGAAAAAGTGTACCAGCTCCAAACAATTATGCCTCAGTGATGTATTTTCAACTAATCAAAGACCACATTCTTCTAGCTTTTTTGATTGTTTTCAGATACTGTATACTGGTTTATATTGAGGATATTAATTACAGTAAGAAGAAATAATAATCTCCATAGTGATAAATATCACAGACTTATAGAATGATTTGGGTTGGAAGGGATCTAAAAGATCATCTCATTCCATCCCCCTGCCATGGACAGGGAAAGCTTTCACTTGCTCAGAGCCCCATCCAATCTGACCTTGAACACTTCCAGGGATGGGGCATCCACAACTTCTCTGGGCTATGAATTCCAGTGACTCACCATCCTCACAGGAAGGAACTTTTTTCTAATATCTCATCTAAACCTATCCTCTTCCAGTTTGAAGCCATTCTCCCTTGTTCTGTCACTACATGCCCTTGTAGAAAGTCCCTCTCCATCTTTCTTGTAGTCTCCCTTTGGGTACTGGAAGGCCACAACTAGGTCACCCCAAAGCCTTCTCTTCTCCAGGATGAATCATCCCAATTCTGTCAGCCTTTCCTCATGGGAGAAGTGCTACCTCCCTCTACCTGATCTGAAAACAGTGCAGGAAGGAATTATTTGTAGTTGGGGAGCAAGTTGCAGTAGACCTGCAATTCAAATAAACGTGTCCCTTGAAATGAGTATGTAATTATATCAAAATAAAAATAAATTGATTTTAAGTACGAAATTCAGAATCAATTGTACCAGACAGAGCTTTTCACTTGGGTGGATCTTTGTCACCGTACTACATATTCTGTTTTACTTACTTGATTTCCCTGCCAGAACTACACCCAAAGCACTGCAGACAGCAAGTAGCATTTCCCTATGGGGACGTAACCCTTCCTTCCCATCCTGCTCTTAAACTTCAGGTTTCGTGTCTAGGTACAAATGCTTAGTGACCTAGCATGCCATTAATAAAGACATACACATTGGTATAGGTATTACCTAGCACTCAGGGACCCAGGACTGTACAAAGCATGGCAAGGCAATCTGAGAGGCTGTAATATATCTAATAACTACCTCATAAAAGTAGCTTTAAATAAGGTGGTTACATAATAAAATAACTTTTAATAGACATATGTACTAGTTCTTAATAGACCTCATTTATAAAACCGAGATGATTTGCTTTACTAAACACAAATACTTAAATTGGAAATATATTTTTATTTTGTGACGTTCTTGGTATCAATCAGCATCAATTTGTTAGTTTCTTAACACCAGTTTGTTAGAATAATTTTAAAACTCTTGGAAGTAATCTTTTTTTAGCCTGAACTCTAATCTTGAGCCAAAAGAGGGGAAAAAAACCTCACAAATACTAATTGATATCACAAAATCCATTTTTATACTACAAGAGTCAACTCTGATCTAGTTCAGATAGTTCAAAAGTGCATCATTGCTGTTATGTCTGTCAGATACAGTAATATTTGATTCTGTTTTTCAGCCATTACTTTCTAAAAAAAATGCAGTATAGGTAAATTTAGTTATCAATCTATTTTTATAGTTGTTTATTTTTTAAATAAATTCTGACCCAACAGCTAAGTGACCAGTAGAGTTATTGCCTATTTTCAGAACCGTTGTTTTGGTGAGATGGGAGATACCATGCTGAAAGGTTACATGAAATGTCATTAAAGTTTTTGCTTTCTGAACTTGGTTTTAGGTGGCTTGCTGTTAGAATGCCCAAACAGGTCTGAAAGCTATTTCCCACAGAATTATTGTGTCTTTTCTCACCTTTCCCCTTTCACATCTAATTCCTCTTTTTATAGGTTAAATTATGCAGGATTTTTAAAGCAGAATTTGTTTAAAGCACAGGAATTTTCATTATTTACTTCTGCTCTAAAATTTAAGTATGTTTTCCAGTAGGTACATAGTGCTAAAAACATACAATCAAGGAGGAAACAAGGGGTGGAGGAGTTTTCTGAGCTAATAGTGGCTCTGGATCTGGGCAGAAAACACCCTTACTAAGTGCTTTGCACTAATATTACTGGAAAACAAAGTATAGTTTTCAATGTAATGTTCTTGGCAGAAAAAAATACTCATGTAAAAATTGTACAGTTATTCAGCTGATGCTTCTAATTTAGAGAGGATTTTTCATGCTTATAGGAACAACCTTTACAAATGCTTAAGTGGGGAGAAGTAACTACAATCACTACTTTCTCTGTATAAAACTTGTTTAAAAATCCTGGCATTTTTATTAATAGTTGTCTCTAGTGATATTTTTTAATGGTTCTTCTCTTGCATAATGCATGTTGAGTACTGGTTTTGGATCTTACAATTTTAGCAGAAGGACCAGAGCACTGATGGATAACTGAATGTATGACAGAGTTATTTATCTCCTCTCCGTTACCCTTTAAAGAATAATACCTTACTTTCTCTGTGGGCTTCTAATTAATGTGCTCTTCTGCATCTCCTCTGTTGTTTGAATTCTGTTCCTCCCACAAGGGAAGGCTGCCTTCTTGGATTTTGTAATTAGTGACCATACAGTGATAACATCACCAACTTCCAGTTCTCTCTGGATTTGTGTATTTTTATTCTGCTTAGGGGTTTTTTTACAGAGATCTCAGTGAGACCTTGCTCTTGATTGATAAAGTAGAGGATTTCAGTCTGGGAGGGGAAACCCACTGGACTTTGGGAATGCCATCTAGACTCAGACGCCTCACATCATTCACTGCACGCACTGAGTCAAATGTTTTGAATATGAGTTATGACTGCATATAATTTACGTGAAGTTACATCAATAACCACCTCCTTTAAGTCAGAATTCAAATGGGAAATACAGAATCTGAAGTGATGGCTAATCACCATTGAAAGTTAAATTACCTGAAACTGCTCAATGTAGAAAGGGGAAAAACTAAAATAATTCAAAATTTGAAGTGTATTTTGTAGGTCTTTCCAACATTTTTGTAAAATGTACCCTGTAAACTGCTCAAAGTTGAAGCAAAATCAGTCATCTTTACTGATGTATGTTAATCTGCCTTGTTTTGGCTTCACTTTGAAGTTATGCTGACTCATATTATCCATTGCATTTTATGAGCAAAGGCAAGACAGAGCAAAAACAACCAACATAAAAGACAGCTTTGTCCTTTGCACTTAACCAAACGGACCTTTGGTTTGAAATCACGTCCCTTTGCAGGCCATAGAGACCCACCTCATCCGAAAGTCAAGCGGGGGCCTGACGTACATCGCCGAGTGGAAGGGCGGATTGCTGGAACACAAGATGGGACACCTCACTTGTTTTGCTGGAGGCATGTTTGCTCTGGGAGCAGACGGAGCACCCAGTGACAAGACAGGCCATCACATCGAGCTGGGTGCTGAAATTGCCAGGACTTGCCATGAATCCTATGATCGTACACGTGAGTTCCATATTGCAGACTTTGGCTGCGCAGCTTGCCTTCGCGAAGGCAGTCACTGGTATTTTTGCATAAAGCTGAATGAAAATTGTTGCATGGTGAGAGCTGTTCATCCTTTCTGAGCAAATGCTGCCTTGCTTTAAGAGTAACTTTTTAAATGGCTGCTCTGTTTTGTAAATAATTTCTGTGCACCTGTAGTAATTAACATGAAAGTTACATAATAGTAATTAACAAGCTTTTTTCACTATGCCAATTTATGCATAGCTGAATACAAGTAAGAGTTGGAATCTGTTCATTTATGCATCAATATAGCTGTTGTTCGTGTTTTATGCACAAAAGAATATTTTACACTCAGTTCTGTTCATACAATGCTGCAAACAATAGAATTGCATGAAGAAAGTGGATTTCTGTGCAGGAAATTTCTTTAGATTTTATTGTCGTCTTATAGAAATAACCCTGGCAGCATTTCAGGTGCCAGCGTGTATTTTCCAGTTTGATATAGAAAAGTAAATATCCTCATCTTTTTAGCAAAATTTCACTTGTTGCTAGTTACATGAAGTCTTCCAGAATGGAAATGCTAGCATTGCCATTCAAACTGTAGCTGCCATTTAAAGCATTGGTGAAGAACAGCTCTCTCCTACTCCAAATTATTTATAAAATATTAAAAACAGGAGGTGCTGCAGGATCTTTCATAAATTACACGGTTTTGGGTATACGGCTTTGTGCCTCATAGAAGGCTAGTGTGATTTGGTAATTTTGTGGGTTTGATTTGGTATGTTACATGATTTGAAACCTTTTTTAATGCCTTTATTTTAGTCAGTGCTTTTATATTGTCTAGGCATGAAACTGGGACCAGAAGCCTTCAGATTTGATGGTGGTGTTGAGGCCATTGCTACAAGGCAAAATGAAAAATACTACATCCTACGACCAGAAGTCATAGAGACCTACATGTACATGTGGCGGCTCACTCACGATCCAAAGTACAGGCAGTGGGGATGGGAAGCTGTTGAGGTAATGTTCTATTGGACTTCTTGTTGTTAAATCCTAGTAATCTTGTTAAGTGAGCTATTGAATGATACCTGGATATTGTTCAGCAGTTGAAGAGTAAATATTTGTTTTAAATCAGTGATATCAATTCAGATTTCCAGGGATTCTTTTGCTAAATAGATGAACTAACATCATTTTGACAAAATCAAATACTGCTGATATTGTATAATAGAAAAGTACCTTGTGATTTCTCCTTAAATACTTCTAGGATTAGGGGTCACATTTGGGTGTACTGTCCAAGATGTTGAGTGTTGCTGCATGTGAATGGAAAGTGCAAATGTGTGTCAGATTTGAGCCTTGGATATGGAAATAAGTTTTATGAAATGTATTTTCAGGAATTGTATGAAGGTGATTTTAATTAAGGTAACAAAGGCCAGGATGAAAGACTAGATAGTACCAAACGTTTAAAAACCATGTCACTTTTAAGAAGCATAGGTTATTTGGACAAAACTCCCTAAATGATAGCAATCTCTTCTAGATCTGAATTTTTTTGCCCTGCTGGCCTTTCAGCTTCAACCAGTCATGCTGAACTGAGCTATTTGTGTTTGTCTGGCACAAGCCTTCCAAAAGGGCAGCTAGTCTGCACTGCGAAAAATTGGCTTGCCAAATCCATTGTTTCCCTTATTTCAGCAGTTAATCTACTCTTACTGTTAAGGTAGAGAGCCTTTAGATTTACCATGTTTCATCCTCCAGGTATGGGTCCTTATTACACTCCTCTGGAGTTCACTTGTGTCCTCCTCACACTGATGTTGCTCTTGCTAAATTATCTGGGATCTGATAGGAAGTACAGCAAGCTGAAGAACATTATTTTTCTGGCTCTGCATACTTAAGAAAAATGAAAAAAAAAAATCCAAACTCTCTGCAATATTTTGTTCACAGTGACCTCTCCTGTGCAGGGGTATTGCTTTCCAGGATTTCAAAAATGTCGTGTATGTCACTTTACCCAACACCTCTTGCTTCTAGAAGTGTTTGATTACAACCTTCTTGAAGGGGCTTACACCAGTAGTTACAGAAGGCTGCTCTACTCAAAGGGTAGAACATGTAGACTTGGCGTCCTACAATTTCTCATCCCTAAGGGACCCTACTAGAGAGCTGTTACCCCATAAATGCAAATCCCTCCACGGCAACCAAGATCTGTAAATGTATTCAGTATTCACTGTGTAGATACTGATCGTATCAGAAATGTTGTGCAAATGCTGTTGAGCATTGTGGAAAAAAGGGTGTTTCAAGTTTTGTAATTAGATATCCTTGAGGAATTAAATTTAAAGCAAAATCTGCTTTCCAAAAAAGAATAGTAGTATTAACTATACTTATACTCTCAAACTTTTTGTCTGAATATTCATGATTGTTCCATACCTACAGTGAGCACTGTATTCAGCTAGGTAGAGTGTAGTTATTTAGGGCATTGTATTTCCCTCCCTCAAGTGTTGGCTCTGTGGTCCTGAAACAATGTGCTTCTGAGTTAATAATTCCAAAGCAATTGGGGTTTTAAAACCTCTAATTTAGAGAGCTGTTCCCTTACTTTCTTCTTTGCTAACACCACCCATAGGCACACATTTTACTACTGGAATCTTCCCAGGCAGATTATAATTGGCATATTTACAATGGCTGTTTATGGAAGTCATCCCATCAGGCTTCAGCAATGCCAACTGTTCCTTCTCCAGGAGGTGTTTTTCCTGACTCATTGTTACTGCCCACACTGATAACATTGTTATAAACAATTGAAATGTTTTCCTTATTATTATTCTTTACCCTGTTGGTTCAGTTTGTTTGTTTCTTTCAAGTTGGTACACTTGTTTACCTTCTTCTCACTCCCCGCATGTTCCTTGTTTAACATTCTTGTGGTTATTCTCAATCTGGCTCTAACACAGCCTGTGTGTGGGAGATGCAGCTCGTCCCATTCTGCCCAGGATTCTTCCACTGTCCTAATGTGCAGTTGGGTGCACTTACAGCTTTCCAGAAGTTATGCAGTCAATTGTAGCTTTAAAATAATTTTTCTTCCTGTTCTCTCCTGGTGTTTATAGCCATACAGCTCTACCTGATATAGTATTTTTTGTTACAGCACATATCATGCTACCTTACCATAACTATTTCATAAATTCTGTTCCCTCTTGCTCCTTGATGTTGCCCCAAAGAGCACATCACCCTTTCTGTCCTTGGGGAAGTTCCCAACCACTGAAGGTTGTTGGTTTAATTACCAGCACCTGTTGCACAAAAGGGAACCTGAGACTGAAACAAGAAAAAAGAGGAAACGAACAATCAGACCATTTGGGTTTTGTCCAAAAAAAGTTGTTCTTCAGGTGTTTTGTGTCCATTTGCAACTCATTACTCTGGCAATACGAACTCATTAGGTTTGTTTCCCAGTAGCCTTGTAGTAGAAAAGGAGGCTGTTTTAGAGTCATGACTTCTAAACTCTCTGACAAGTCTCTTAAGTCTTTCTCTAACTTTATAGGCCAAAAATATGCTATAGCCTGTCCTTTTTTGCTTTGTGAATTTGCTTTGCTGCTTTGAGTCCAAGATAATTTTGTATGTACTTCAGCAGCTGGAGAAAATGCAGTTATGACCACCAGCAATATCCACTGTTACTGAGTCAGAAAGGTTTTATCAGCTTAGCTCATGAAAGCCTCCCTTTCTGCATTATAAATGTGGCACATATTTTAAATTCGTAACACTTCCTTTGTTTTTCCCCTTTATGATAGTTTGAGTCTGTCAGCCAGTTTTCACTGTGCTTGATGTTTTCCATTACTGTAGCATAACTGATCCTAGCCACCCTCCTTTTCCGAGAACTACTAATTTAAAATGTGTTTGATTGTTTCTTCCTACCCACCACTACCCCCTGTCACTGTAAACATCACTGTACTCTGAAACTGCAGGAAAGGGCACAAAAGCCCATCACTGCCAGGATGGTTGACAACCTAGAGCCTTTTTATTTTACTAATCCTGCAGGTGGATGTCCTCTTACTTTAGTTAGGTGGAAAGTAGCTTTGAGGGATGAGATGCTTCATATTTGCATCGATACCACCAGAAAGCCAACATGGGGCAAGTTAACCCCTTAGTTTACATCATAGCAATGCCTTCAGGTACCTTTATGATGCCTCTGAACTCAAAGAAGGCTCTAAATACATTAGAGAATAGAAATGCAATTTGCTTTTATTTTACCTCACCCTGTTTAGAAAGCAGATATTTCCTTGCATAGCAGCCTTATCCTTCAAGTTCTGCTTCTGCTGTGCCTTGAAAAACATCATCTTTTGTTTGACATTGAAAATCCAGACACAGATGCAGCATTTTGAATTCATTGCAGTAGACAAGAGGGAAGGAATACCAGCCAGAAGAAATTACTTCTTTAAACTTAAGTATATTTGTCATTTAGTAAAAGTGTCCAGGAAAATTAAAGAACCTAAAGACACATAAGAAAAGATAAATAGGCTATTATATTTTAAAGGATCTCTTCTGGAGAAAAATCCCTTTTAAATATACAATAGGCAGCTTACTCTCTAGTGAAAACTAAGGAGAGCCTAACATGCAAGCCAAATGTGTGCAGACAGCTACAGGGACTCCAGGAATATCAAGGACGTTTAGCATATCTACTCACAGCAAAACACGGATCTTAAAGAGTCTTTAGAGCAGGGGAAGGTGATGAATACCTCAGTAATTATTAGTGACTTTGCGTCCCATCTGCCATCAGAAAATACTTACTCTGCCTGGTTTAGATATATCCTCTGCCATGTTTTTCCTTGTGTGTTTTGAAATGCAGCATCTTTCCCTAAATAAAATCTACATACCTGTACTCACTTCAGTGGTATTTGTAGTAACTTCAGGAAGGGAGGAACTAGTTATCTCCTGGCTCTGTTGCGGGTTGGATAAAGCCCCAGGTATTTCTGCCTTAAAGTTGTTGCTCCAATACCATCTCCACAGCAAACACCCTGTTTCAAAGTAGTGTGGTCCTGAGTGAATGTAGTAATCCACCATCCTTACTGTCATTTTCATTGCCAGAAGTTATTTAGGGTTAAGTAGCATTTTCTGGATTTGTTTTTGAATAAAGAGTTGTTCTAAATATAATCATCTTAAATTCTCTCTACTCCTTCATTATACTGCATGATACCAGAGAGTTATTGGAAAACAGAATAAGAAAAATTAAGAGAGTAACAATACTTGTAGCCTTGTTAAATAGGTCAGTTATAAAGAAAAAAAGATTAATTAGTATTTTTAAATATAGTAGTGATAAGATATCCAGTACCAAGGTATTGGATAGCAGTGTATTTAAAGAAGTTATGGCTCATATATAGGCATGTGGGTACCACCTTTCTAATACAAACAGCTGTCTAAGGTAAAGAAAAGCTACAAAGTTTATTGAATAGTCTCACTGTATATATCTTCTCCAGTTCCAGCATCTTTTTTACCCTTTTATATACACTCTTCATTGGATCTTTTTTCTCCTTCAAAAATATGTCTCCTTCAAAATATAGGACATTCCTGTGGGCAGAAAAGAAATTGTATTTTTAGGTGGCCCGTGTACTCCTTTTTATTGTGAAATAGGAATCAGTCATCTGTTTTACACCTTTTAACTGAATACAGAGTTTGGAAACTAGCTACAGAAAAACACATTGTTATTGTTACAGCTAAATTATGGCGTGTTAAGTCCTGGCTTTCTGTCTACTCCTGTGTAACAGACAAAGCTTTTTCAGAGAGGTAGCAAAGAAAAATATGACTGCTGCAAAAAAGAAATTCAGTCAGAGCCCAATTTCAGTGGTTTCCCATTGGAAAATTAAATAATTGCAAAGAGAAGCCATACAACTTACACAGAAAATGGAGAGTTGCCTTTCCTTTTTTTGAGGGGACTTGCAGGAGGTAAGAAAAAGACTGATCTTTAGTATGGTGTACAATTATGTCACAATCATTTTAAGTACCAAAATATGACCAGGAAAGGTATAGGTAATACAATTTCCAAAGGCTGAGAGGTTGGGAGAGAAAGGCTATTGTTACTCCTGTTAAAAAGAGGAAAAAGAGTATAAGTTAAAGTCCATATCTTTAAATGTCTTTAAATCCATGTCTTTAAATCCTTATATCCATATAGCTTTCCTTCTGAAAGCTGGTTTGTGTTCACTTTTTATTCACTTATTATTTTTCTTCGTTTCCTAAATGTAAAATTAGACAGGTGTGCCCATGTCTTTTTTTAAAGAGTTTTCTATCTAGAGCTTTACCAAGTTTTCATCTCTTTATCAAAAAAATTGTGGCAATTGTTTTTTGCTAATTTTATTATCAAAAAAAGAAAAACTGTCAAATTATTAATTTTATTAATCCCACTTGTTTGGGTGTTTTCTTCCCTGCTTCAGGCACTGGAAAAACACTGCAGAGTAGATGGTGGCTATTCTGGCATTAGAGATGTTTATAACAATCACGAAAGCCATGACGATGTGCAGCAAAGTTTCTTCCTTTCAGAGACGCTCAAGTAAGTTAAGAAAGTTGACTTTCATTAATGTGAAGTAGTTCTATGTATCATCCTTACAGATAAGTATTTATCATTACTACCCTTAGCACTCACATAACAAAATCTGAGTGAAATAGCAGAGCTCTTCTTAGGTGACAGGAGGCCAAATTGCCTTTTATTTTCTCCCAATCTGTGTCAATAAATTAAATTCCCTGACTTCTGGAAATTATCTTTACTTCTTATAAAGGTACTTGATAGTTTTTGCCAAATTGCATCTCATATCTTTGATAGGATCTAATTATATGTGCCAGCACTAATCAAATTGACTAGACAGAGAACTTACCAGACTTATATTGCATACTTTTCATTTTAAAACTATAGAAAAAAAAGAAAAAAAATCAACTTCCATGGAAAGCTTGCAGGGTCTGTTAAGAGAGAAAACCAAAAGCTTTCATTATCTATCATCATCTTCATTAATGAGGTCAAAGTTTTGTCTTGATCTCTTCAGTTCTGGGTTGGTTTTTTTTTTTGCTGTGCAAGAAAAAATCAGTCATGCCATCTCAACAGGAAGTTTAATACTCAGGTAAATGAAATATGAATTATGTTTTCCTGAAAATAACTTCCCTGATGTGGTCTCATTTCCTGCTTTTTTTTTCTTGCCAGGTACCTGTACTTGCTGTTTTCTGAAGATGATCTTCTTCCATTTGAGCACTGGGTCTTCAACACAGAGGCTCATCCTTTCCCTGTTCTTCGCAAAGATGATGGGAATAAAGAAGAAAACCAGAAATAGATGAAGATTAATTTATACTTTTTTCATTCCTTTTGTTTCCAGGACTTGGGCACATGATTTGGTTTTAAATTCCTGAGTTAAATTTTTAAATCAAGTGTTTTGCAGTCTGTTTTCTTTAACAGTAAATATTTATGAATGGACCCAGTTAATTATGATAAAACCTCAATCTTCTAATTCAGATTAATAACTTCTTAGAAGTGAAATAGGGTATCTTCCCAGATTCTGTTAGGCTGCAGTGTCATTTTGGCCTAAAAGAGCAGAGGGTCTGCATGTTACTAGTTTCCTGTTAAGCTTTTAATTTGACTGCAAAATTCTTTCTCCTCTGTGAGGAGATGTATGCTTTAAGCTGTAATATTTTGCCATGTTGCAAAAAGCCATATTGAATTAAGTATAAAGAGCTTTTTCCTTTTATTTTTTTCTTTTGTTTGTTTGTTGGTTTTTTGTTGTTCTATGTTAAGTTGTTTTGTGTGTCATCCAGGACAAATCTTGTGACTGTGACAGCCTCTTCTTATGCGGGTCTATCATTACTTGGTAAAGTATCTGATGTATTTCATTGTCAATGAAGTCTACATAGGGGTATTCTCATCTCATGCAGACACAACTCTGAAACTGCAGTATAAGTTGAAGTTAGATTAAGCTAGTTTCTATGGATTTAGCACATTAGTTAGCAGACCTTAGTTTTTCAGGTTTTGATTAGAATATTGTAATAGAAGAAATTGTTTCCTCCCTTTTCTAAGTGGTGTTATTCCTATGTCTTTAGTCAAGCTACTATGGAATAAAATAAGGTAGCCATTTCATATTAAGAAAGGGACTATTAACCTTCTTTATATATCTAGTCCAGTAGTTTTCATTTGGTTGGTTGGCAAAAAAATACTCAATGACATTTTCCTGGAAGCTGAGAATTATATCAGATACAATTTGTTGGTTTTTCTGTTACTTTTGTAAAGATTTAGGTGGGTTCAGACTTGACACCAGGCTTGATAGCTAATTGTCACAAAGCAGTTTAATGTATCTGTATGAATAAAGGTAGACGTTCAGATGCCTTGAAGAAAACCTGCCTCCTCAAAAAAGATAAGTCATTCAGAGAGGAAGTTATCCTGAATTGAACTAAAACTTTCTGACAACACTGTCTTGTTTAAAGTAACGGAAATGCAATGTGCTTAAAAAATATTCCCTAGAGGCCTGGCTTACTAAGAAAGGTAAGAGCTTTGCCAAAAATGTTTTGCTCTGTGGCATCACCAAAGGGAAAAAGAAATGAGGCATGATTAATTCCTGTTTCTACTTGGTTTGAAGTGGTTTACATGATTTTTGAGTCTACCTGTGTTTTCATTTAGTGATGGGATGACTTCCATACATTTCAGGTAGGAAACACCTGGCTTCCCATTCTGAGAAAGAACATATTCATTGATTGGACTGCAGTGAAACAAATCTGGTTCTGAATAGTGACCATCTTGAATGGTATTTAGTAAGATAGCTCACATGTCCAGCATTGCTAATCACAGCTGAGGGAACACATTTGTTTAGGCTTTACAGAGTTACCTTTTTTTTTTTTTAAATCTTCACATTTTTCTATACTGATAGAAATATGAAGTGGACATTTTCTTAAGTAGAAGCCAAAAATAACTAATTACATTTTTATATATAGCAGCTGGAAGCTGACCCATAGAGTTTGCCCTTGAGTCAGTGAAGACAGCTCAGCCTGTCTGCCTCCCCTGCTGACAGAGGAGATGGCACATGCCACATGAGCTGCCAAAGACGTTGGTGTAGGGGGCAAGGCAAGGACCTGCTGATGCTCCAGCACAGGCTTGGCAGAGCTGAGCATTCCTAGATGGGAGTTACTGGGGCAGCCTGGTGAGCCTGGGCCACCCAGCACTGGGAGAATGGATAGAAATGGACTGGCAGGTAAAAGCCTGCTTACACAGAGCCAGCACAGCAGCTCACAACTTTTTGCTTTACTGGGGTCTTTTTTATTATTTTCTTTTTTTAAATATGGATTCCCTTATGTTACAGCAGGTTTCTGAAATAAACCAAGCAAGGATGAAGTCTTGGCTCTCTCCTCTTTTCTAAACAGAAATTCTGCTGATTTTGATTCTCCAGAATTTGTAACATTGGAGGACTATACTTCCTTGTATTTCTTTATAAAAAGTATTTATAAGGGAGATTTTTTTTTCCACCACAAAGAAGTTATAGCTGTGAATAAAACCAAAATTTTTTTTCTTTTTAACATGTAACAATAATTACTTTTCTCTCAGTTATGTTTATTGGGTCACCTGCTGCTGCTGCCTCCCACCTGCATGTGCTGCTTCAGACCTCATAACTGCAAAAACTCAGAAACAGTCTTTGAGAAGTGTGTTTTCTAAGCCACTTTCTACATGGTTTTCTTAAGCACGGTTTGCTTACCCCCAGCTGTCTCTAGTGATCTTGCTGGGACATAGCGAGTTGAAGGGAAGAGTAGAGAACCAGACAGCTCTTCTCCATGTTTCAGAAAGCAGGCTCCAATCACACGGCTCTGTGTGTATTGGGTCTTATGGACTTAAATATGAGCATCATGGCTGTTTTCTTGTAATACAGACATTTCATATGAGTTTTTCTTAGTGTGGGAGTTAGGGTGATTTGAAAGAGCACAAATTTGATGTGACTGGTATTGGTATTCAGGTTGTATGTACAAACTGCACTATACTGAACTTTTTGTAAACTAATGTAAGTAGACAAGAAGATTGTACAACATGTAGATCTGCCAACTGTAAGAAAAAACTTTTCATAAACTGAGAATATATCAATTTTTCTTTTTTTTTTTTAAATAACCCCAAAACACCAAAGTTAGAGCAATCGTTTTGGAACAGTCCATATTTACCACTGCTCATTAGATCAGCAAGATAACATGCATTTTAATTCCCATTCACTTAACTAACTTCATGGAAGTGGCTAGTGATGGTGACTTTGTGTTCCCAGTCATTTGTAAGTGCAAAAGAAATTGCTTATTTTTGGGGGGGAGGGGAGAAGACAGGGATATGGACAGATTATCTTATTGCATAAAGACTGCCCACACTTCTTCCATTTCCTTGTAGCATAATAATGCATTTAAATCTGCATATGTTGAGTCCCACTTTAACTGGCACCAACATTGTTTCACAAGGAAAAAAAAGTTTTTGATTGTGAGATAAGTATTGCATATGTGTTAGTTATACACAAATTTTTGCAATGCCCAATGGCTCACTGTTTCTATGGTGACTTCATACATATCCATTTTTATCATGTATTTAAATTGGTTTTGATTTGTACATATTCCATTTAGTCTTTTCATCTTTATATAAATTGAAATTATGGAATACATAATAGATCAAGATGCTTAATTTTTAAGAACTTATATTTGTAAAAATTTCTCTATTGTGAATAAAGTCTTTTAATATATCTGTTCAACTGGTTATAGTTTTTCTTATATGTGTTGGAGAAGTAACTACAGGATTCTGCTGCATATTCTGGTTTGGCTGCTGTACTCACAAATTTTTGTCAGTACTCTCTGTACTTGTTAAGATGCTGTTCTTAATTAATGTCAGTGTATAGAATTTCTACCACTGAAATAAGTTTCTAGGAATTTTTGTCAACAAAATTCAGCATATTAAATGTATTTTGGTAGAAAGTGAGCCTGCTAATGAAAAGAGAGAAGCTGGGAATTGGGAGATGGCAGGCAATAAACAGTGAAGGTCGGTCACTACAATTCATGTTCTGCACAATACAAGTGGGCAAAGCTGAATGGCATTTAGGAGCAAACAGCTCAGTGGCGATGACAAGGCTGTCACAGTGTCCAGTGTTACATGACCATGTAATGAAATCCTGTCGTTAGCCCATGCTCCAGAGGAGAGGGAAACAGTTGTCATAGGAACTGTAACTATATTTTGTTTCAGAAGGACATTAAGATTTCCAATCTAAATATTGAAATAACAGCTACACCTCCTGGATAACCTTGTTTTCTCTGTTTAGTAGAAAGCCTCCTCCCAAGACAATACTGAAATAAACTGCTGTGGTTTTACAGAACAGTCTCAGTAGTATCAATTTCTGTCAAAGGACTTACTCATTAGACCTGCTTAAATAATTTTTGAGGGTAGCTGTGACATTTTGTCAGCAGTTGGGGTTGTGCAGCTGCACAGTGCAGTCCTTGGGGCAGTCAGCAGACAGTGCCCTCCTGCACTGGCTCCAGGACTGGACAAAGTGCTACATACAAGGCAAACTTGAACTAATGCAAACCTTCCTGCAGACTGTGATGCAGAAGAGATGTAAATGCAAGCCTGGATTAGAATTTCAACCAATTCAGTCTCCTTAATTGGATGCTTGGTGTGGTTTGTTTTCTGCAGGGAAAAAGGGGACTAGGACTGAGTTGACAGTTAGTCAAGACAAACAGGATTTACCCCATTTGCATTGCCCTATGGCCTTGCTCTATCACAAGAGGAACTCAGCGCTCACGTGACAGCATCTGCTATGGAAACAGCCCTTCATCTGATCCGCCTTAATCTTGGGATTAGTCTGTCCTGGTTGATCTCAAATGCAGGAGGAGAGATTATACATCAAAAAGCAAACTGCCAAACCCAGGAAATGGTCACTGAGACTCAGAGTTCCACTCTGCATACTGCAAGAAGAGATAAATCATGAGGTTTTGCTCTCTCCTGGGTTTATGCATTCATACATGCACAGAGCGGTGGATGGAACAAGTCCCACATCTGCAGAATCCAGCTAGAGCCCAGCAGGCTCTTAGCATTCAGCATTATTCAAAACCCTCATGTCTCAGGTATCTGCTCCTCTATCTGCACCAGCTCTCACTCACCTTGTAAATTCACCATAATAAACCCTCCCACTGGGAACCCCTCTAAAACTTTCACACTCTCTCCAAACTCAGTGCACATTTTGTGGCCAAGGTGTGGAAGGTTGTTTGCCTTCTACCTTCCCATACTGGCATTTTACAGGCCCCCTCTCATTATTAATATTTTATCCCTTCATTCCAATTGTGTGTTGCTTTCACATCAAAGTAGTACAGAGCTATTATTAGTCTTGAGCACCTCCAGTTAAAGAAAAACCACCAGTTGGCAGTGTGGTTTTAATGTACTGTAACATTCCTCTCCAAAAAAAATACTATTGTCCATGTCTTACTTTAATCCCAAACCTGAACATTTGTCACTAAAATAGAAAAAGTGAGAGAACATGCAAACTCTATTTGTGTTTATATATTTACAGATCTAAGCAAACCTTACAACTATCCACTTCTGCCATAGGATTTGATAGACTGTAATATAGTTCTCAGTATCTAATTCTCACCTCTCTGTGTTCCAAAGCAAAAAATGAGGAGGCAACAGGGTCACACTGAAGTATATGAATATTTTCCATTAAAGCATTAATTGGCTGGTCACAGTTGCAATTTGCTTGGGCAATCTTCCATCTTTATGTGCAGGGTATCACCAAAATGGGCTAACAGAGAAAAATTTCTTGCATCAATGAACATTTTTCTTTCTAAAAGTAACTTCTATACCAAGAAAACCAGCTCCATTTTAAGTTAGTGGCAAAATTGTTCACTTTAGCAAAGTCAATTTTTCACTCAGTGAAAATGATTTAATAGAATTTTACATGGAGGCTTATGGAGTGGATACAGCTTAAGGAAGGCTTGAGGAAAAGGCAGCAGACATGCTACGTTTCTCTTTTCCTTCTTTTATTTTTTAATATCCTATAGATTATCTGTTTCTGAAGTATGGTTTAGACAATAAACACCATGTCTGAATTTATTCTCACTAAGCAAACTCTCCATCTTCTTATCAGAGCTGTTTTTCCCAGTGACAACAAATCAGTGACTGATTCAACTGATGCCTGGCTTCTTTAATTAAAGTGTGCATGTCCTGACATGAATAGCTTCAACAATATTTGAAGCTTTCTTTATCATTCTAAACTTTTAATATATTACATATATACCACTCTGTTTCCAACACTGGCTTCCAATACACACAAAGCCAAATCTCCAGCTTTCATAATTTGCGTACAAAATCCTGCAGCCTCTTTCCATTTCTCAGCAAAAATTTGGCAGCCAGACACAGTAGCGAGTTCCCATTTTGTGGGACTCCATTAATTTTATGAAATATTCTGATGACTACTTACACGCATGACATGAATATTATGTTAAAATAGAGGTACACTTGTCAAACAAGAGACCATTTTGAGATGCATTATTAATAACGACCAGTTATACTCTATAGTGCCATAAAGGCAAAGCAAGTTATGTAGACACATTCTCTTCATGAAAGATTTACCTTTATTGTAAAAATTAAGTCACTGGGCAATTATTCAAACATGAAAAGGGCATAGAGAGATCAGTGGTGAAAAGAGTAGGGCAAAATGGGTCACTGAAAGCATTGGGTTGAAAGGAAGATGGTGAAGAGACAATGACATAACTTATAAACAGGAACTGCTACACCAGGCAAGATGATCCATGAGAACAGTAAGGTACTTCAGAATGGAGGAAGAAAAGGAATCAGAGATAATGGGCATGTTTCACAAACTGGGCACTTCAAAAGAATCATCTTCAGACAGGCCAAGAATTGAAAAACAGCGCTTCCTTTCAAGGACTGAGGCTCACAGAACAGACATGCTACAGAGGGAAGCTGTAGTGTGCCTGTTCTGCATCTGCAGGGGCACCAGCTTTGAAAACCATACATTGAAATCAGTCACTGGAAACATTTACTACAGCCAGAAATAAAAAAATTAAAAAACCATTCCCCGAGTATTGCCCTGCACTGCAGGATGGCCTCCTGTCCTCTCACAACTCCAAAATTCCCCTGCCTCATCATGGTGTATTTATGTATCTCTATGCTTCCCCATGGTACAGGAGGCTAGAGGATGGCTGAACACCTGCCTGCCCATGGGCAGCAGTGAATTAATTCCTTGTTTTGCTTTGCTTGTGTGCACAGCTTCTGCTTTCCCTATTAAAGGGTCTTTATCTCAACCCACAAGTTTTCTGGCTTTCACTCTTCAATTCTCTCCTTGATCCTGCTGGTGGGGGAATGAGGGAGCAGCTGCCTGGGGTAAACCACAACACCAGGAAAAGTTGCAATTACTTGTGCATAGCTTTCCTTTCCTGGCTTATTAACACTCTGTCCTTAGCTTCTACACTTCACATTCACTTGAACCCCTCACTGGATTTACCCTTTTGCTGGGAGGTAGGAATCTAAAGGCATTCTTCAAGTAAATCACCTAGAGATGCACAGAGACCTTTAAAGGTTAGGAGAGATGGAGATTTCCCTGAACTCACACAGCTCGTCCCTGCCTACCCAGACCTCAAGCATTTGTACATCTTCCTAAATTTGAATCGGCTTTTTTAAAATCCTGGTGGCAAATCCCAGCCCAGGCTGCAAAGCACAAGGATTAGCACTCAGGCTCAAGCGATCACTGGGGACTTCAGCAAGTCCCAGGCTGAAGTTGTTCGTAATGTTTAGCCAAGAGCCCCAAATTGCTGTAAACAACAGTATTCACAGATCTGCAGCATGATGAGCCCATTAAAAGCCCAGAAGTAGCATGTGTGGTAGAACTGACACAACGGAGTAATTTAGGGGAATGTTATAAAGAGGCACAAAGTATCTTACTGTCTCCAGTTACCAGCCATAATGTGTAAATAATTCATTAGGAAAGGGCAGCCTGCACATCATCACCACTCAGAGGAACCAGAAAGCCCACAAAAATGAAAAGAGAAACATAATCATTATATTAATTACTGATAATGTAAGGTTTAGCAGCTCCATTTCATATTATAATAGCCCAGCTTCAAAAGGACTGATGCAAACACTTCTTAGGAAACAAAACGCCAGCAGAAATAAGCCAGTCTCCTTGCTTAGCTTTCTTAAGAGCCTAAAAATGCTGAAAGTCACTAGGTTAGGCAAAAATAGACATTTTGTGGGTTTTAATCCATTCACACCAATAAACAAACATTACCCACACTGCGGAACCAGTGCACTTTCACTAGTCCCATAGATTTTTATAAAGCATGCACTTGAACTTTTAAAAGCCAGAGGCCATCTCAGAGCCAATCCAGAACTCCTCTCTTGCTCCACCTTCAAAAATAAAACCCACACCACCACTCCTGTCTTTCTTCTCCACAGTGGCAGAACAAGGTGCTCCTCCAAAATTAGCTGTGCAACATCTTCAGCTCTTTTCATGCCTTTTTTCTTTTTTTTTTCCTAACACCTTCCTTGCCCAAGTCTTTCATTTCAGGCCATCTCCAGACTTTGAGAGGGAGGTGCTGTTCAGCCCACACCACAGAGCAGAGCCCTGACCATCCTTTTACTCAGGGACTTTCACAACATTTTCACTAGTAACAAGGGGAAATTTTTTCTTGCCTGTTTTACTCAATGTCCTTTTTGCTTTGCATTTTCAATAAGGAAGCCATGGAAGGAAGTTCCCAGGCACATTTCATTTGTGCCTTCAGTCCAGCTTACTTGTCCAACGGGGTAGGTACCTTAGAAGATAATGTACTTCATCCGAGTCTCATAATGCCTGCTCCCACAGGCCCTAATCTTTTTATCTTATTATTATATAACTTTAAAACCAAAGGATATTTGCTTTTCTTTCAGGATTACTTTCCACTCTGTCCCCAGGAAAGATGTGAAGACTGAAATGCACTTATGGAGCAAATTTATCAGCCACACAAGAAGGAGAGGAGGAAATGCTCTTATTCAAACATGGCAATAGAGCAGCACCACACCAGAGTCCTATATTCTGGTGCCTCACTTGGGGAGAACAAATCCCTCTACAAACTAGCCAAGAATTAGATCTGTATTTACAGGAGGCAGCATGTACACCAGGCACACTAAATGACTCACCCGAGGTTACAGAGCCAGGCAGTCAAACCCCCTCAGCACAGCTGCCAATTCTCAACTCCACTCAGCTTTCCAGCTGCTAAACAATAATCTTTTTCCCATCCCCATGTAAGACATGAGCCAATTTTACTTTTATGAGACTAAATTACCTCTATTCATCTCCTGTCACGGTAAATGAGTTACCAGTGAACTCTCTCATTTTTCAAAATTTTATTCACAAATGTCTTTATAATTCCGTTTACCTGTACGTGAAGAGATACACGCTGTTTATACAAGCATAAATCAGGTATGATTTACTTTGCATTAAGTTGCTGTTTCTTCTACTGCTGGAGAAGGGACAAGTGCAAGTAGTAAAAGCAAACAAAAAATTTTTAAAAATTAGCGGTGGAGAGATAATGGCTAATATGCCTTAAATGGGAAAAGGTTTCAGGAGTCAGACTCAAAGAGACCTCACCATGAAGCAACAAGCACAGCACACATCTCTCAACATGTGGGAACTGACTCAGGACACCCCCTGCATCCTTTCTTTGCGTTCCCTGTGAGGGAAGGAGGAAAAGGCACTCACCATACAGATTGCTCCATCAGCAGTAGGGTGCAATCAGGAGTCTGTAACACAAGAGTGTAAGAATATCTATAAATAAATAGGTGCAAAGATATACTCAAAGGGGTACTGGGAGATACTGGTCTTCATCTTTCACTATGCATAACGAGACAGGGCAGCAGGTAAGTGGTCATGGTCTGACAACACTCCTGGAAAAACAGTAGACTTCTAACCATAATGCATTTCTAAATAGTGATTTAATAGTCTGGCCATGTTGGTTTGTACCTCTCTAAGGGCTTTCTAACCTCTCAGGTTGATTTCAGACAATTTTTTATCCAGAGATAAAGTACTCCAGTTCCAGTAATAATTGCACACAGTAAAAATACATCATCAAGAAAAAGGAGAGGGGATTTATGACAGCTTTTGATCCCATCAGATGTGGTGGTGGTGGTGGTAAATCAGCTGGGAATATGGAGCTGCTCATTTTAGGAAAAATAGGAACCACACAGTCAGATTTCAGTAACTCATGGCTGCACTGCTGGCTGCTCTCAGCAAGAGGGACATCAAGGAGGAATGGGGAGGCAGGAGCATTTGGAGGCAGCAGGGAGGGAACTTAGCAGGTTGTGCTGTGCAAGGTCAGGTCTGTAAGGAAGAACCTTCAAGGAAAACTCTGCTTTAAGCCAAAGAGAACAAGGAGATCCTTAGCATCTACACCTGCAACCAAGTTATTTTTCCCCTGTGAGAAGGCCCAAAATGTGCCAGGTCCTTCTCCCAGCCTGAGGAGACTCCCTCCATTGACAGTTTATAATTTAACAAAATGAAATCTTAATTACCAAATAAGCATCTCTTATGCCTATGAGATTGTTGTTGTTGTTTACCTAGTCTTGTGACCTTTTTCTGGCTGTTTCTTACCTTTTTTGATAACTTGGAAACTATAGTCACATCAGCATTTCTGTAGCCAAAAGTTTAAAAAAATCCTCATAAGAGCCCTATAAAGAAGAGAAATACTTAACAACTTTTTCTCCTTCACTAAGCAGAAACAAGCAAGGCCCTGGGAGTTGTTTGGCTTTGAGTTTCATTTAAGGGCAGGTAAGAAAGGAAAAAAAAGGATCTTTTACTAAAAAGTAAGTCTACTACAGTTCAATGGATTTAGAATTCCCAAGTTTTTAATTAAAACCTGGATCAAAGTAACAATGAATGCCAGTTGGAAAGCCTGCATTCATCTGAAAACAGAAACTAGTAAGTCCAGAGCTTTCCAAACCCATCACATTCAGCAGCCCCACAAGGGATGGAGAGGAACAGCACAGACCTGCTCAGCCAGCTGGGCTGTAAAGTGGCTTTTATTTCCCTGTGCGAGAGAGCAGGAAAGGTGTTGAGCAGACAGATGATGAAAAGATGGGGGGAGGAGGGCAGAACATCAGAGAAAACAAATTCATAACAATAATTTAATTTAGAACATAAAATTAATCCAACAAAATAGAGGAACAGATGCGAAGGGATTTGAAACTCCTTCTTGGATCATATCCCCTTAACTTTACTATACTCACAATCTGAATGTGATGTTACTTATTCATAATATTGAAACCATATTAATTAAGCAATAAAATACTCCAGACAGCTTATTGTTAGGATTATTTACATACTGTGTGTGTTAAAGGAGGAGGAGGAGAAATTAGTGGCTCCATCCTGAGAGGTGTGTAAACGCTAGAGGAAACAATTCCAGGCTTTTTATAGCATGAAGGATTCCTCTTTGCTGTTGGAACACTTGCCACAGAGAGTTTTTCAAAGGACTGTGCTAATTAAGATATGTACTCATACAAGCAAATATTTGGCTGTCTCAGTGCTGCTGTTATCTCCCCTGTGAAGCCAAGAAAACCTAGGAAAACAGAGGAATAAGGAGAATTGAAACATTTTCCCTCTCCGACCATACTAAGGAGACTAAGCCAGGCATCTGCACTAATCACAAAGTGATTAGTACAGTGAGGACAAACAGATACAAATCTAGATGAGCCCTCTGGGGAGCCTGCCAAGGACCATGCTGCCTTCCCAAGCAGAAGATGTGGCACTCTTCACACTGCCATGTAACTGATGTGCCACCTTGGGCAGCAAACTACAGATCCTGAGGACATTAAGTTTGCCTCCAAGGTAGCAAATAGAGGTCACATCACTGACTCGCTCAGCTGGCCAGGCCTGCCCATTATTACAGAGCTGTGGTGTGCAGGACACGGATGAATTTTGTCTATACAAACAAACTTCACAAACAGAAATAAGGAGCAGGAAAGAGAGGAGGGAGATCATCAACAGATACTTGCCTGAACACTTAGGGTAACAGAGGCAATATTAAAGTCATTTTCTCTCTCCACATAAAGAGCTCTCTTTACAACCCTTGCACTACCTTCAAGTTTAGCAGAGATGATTCCACAATCTCTTCCAGAAGGAAAGAAATGAGCTCTGTTTTAATTGAAGTTTGGCTTCACATCTAAGAGACACCTCAGATCTTCCAGGTACTTAACAAACACGGGTCAGGCCCTCATGCCTGTGCAATTTACTGAGGCAGCTGCATCTGTGCTCCAGGTGCTTTCACTATTCCCTAATTGCTTTCCTTTGGAGAAGGATGAACCATTACCACCTGAGCTTTTCTTCATAGTTTTAGACTTCCTAATCCTGTGTGGCAGCCAGTCCCTGCAGAGCAGTGAGGAACTGATGCCTGAGAGAGGAAGCTGGAACCTAAAGTCTCTCACGGCCAGGGCTCAGTGTCCATGACCAGCATGAGCAGAATGATGCTTGAGAGGGCAGATGATAGATAAAAGCAGCTTGTATGAGGAAGACCCAGTCATGTTGGGAGCCCTTCACATATACTATGGTAGTTAAGAGCATAGACTTCATGACTGCTGTGGATAAACTTACTTTCTCTGTTGTAAAGTTTATACATGTCTTTGCTTTTGGAAGACAATACTGTTTTATTGATTTCCCTGCAGAGACTACTTGGAGGTAGGAGACTTCGAAGCATTGGTAAAAAAAAATTTTCAGCTACCAGGGTGACAATATGGTAGGGTGCTGCAGCTACTCTGTCTAACCTTGGATACAGCTGCTCAAAAAGATCTTCCTTCCCTGAATCACTTTCAAGGATGTTGTTTTTCTCCCCCAACCAAAATATTTATATTGAAAACTATATTCTACCTTGCCATCAAATAAGCATCTTGTCTATATGTACAGTCATAGAGGGAAGTCTGATAGATTGCTGTACTGAAACCCACGAAGCCTGTGTTCAGTCAGTCACAAAAAGAGACAACACTAAGAAATGAGTAGAAGAATTTCCATCAGAGCAGGAGATTACTGATCTAACCCAGTTACCTGGGAGGCCCACGTCTGAAATGCTATTTTAAATTGTGTCATTACACAGTAAGGAATTAGAATTATTCATCATGTCTAACCTAACCTCATTACAGCTTCCACTGGGAATAATTATTTCAAAACATTTCTTGCTCTTCAGAACCTAAGGGCACAGTTATTGAGTCTTCCTGAACTTGGCTCAATGACTTCTCTAAATTCTAGGGGAGCTGCTCTGTCTCCCAGCAGAAACTGAACCTACCGAGGAACTAATCTTATTTGCAGCAAAGGAATACAGACGGCTGCTGGATACATTCACCTACCTGCCTGGCCATCATCATCATATCACACCCTGTGGCTGTGTCCCTCACATCCCTTTCCATCCCAAAAATGCATTTCCCCGGGGTGGAGGATCCCACCTTTCAAGTCAGGACAATGTTACTGCTACCAAACAGTTCCAAAGCAAACCTGCCCAAAATCAGGGGCTTCCCTACTTTGTGCAGCCCTTGCCTGCAGAAATGGAAGGGCAATTAAATGTGTATCATCATATACAATTTGCAACTTGTGCATATTTTGGAGAAACCCCTCCCACACCCCGGATCCAGCTTCTGGCAGACAAAGCTTTTCTAAAACAAAGCTTGTAGGCAGGACAATACAGACAATACTTTTTTTGCAGAAAATGGGTCATTGTAAATATTTCTTTCAACATCTTGTCTGATTTGTGAGGATCAGAGTGTACTTATTAAGAAATGTGAGGTCAGCAAAAAAACTGCATAAATTTCTGGCAATAATGTTAGCACAGCTGCCTGAGATTATAAAACTGCTGTTTAAAGGTGTAATTAGAAATGATCTCTCAGTAATATTTCATGTTCTTTTCACAAAGATAAAGAACTGTCCCAATGAAAATGTGTGCTGTGACTTCTATCAATCAGGTCTTGACTTGCCTAATACCATTTTCTCTTTTATATATAAATTAGCCTGTTCAGATCTGACCTTTGTCCTTTCAAGGATTTTTAATGTCTTTAAAAATAGATCTAGAGAGCTGACATCCAAAAAGACTTGAGGTGGAAGATGTTCTCCTCTGGTGTTTTAAAGTCAGATGCTCTATCTGCTGAAAAAAGGCGCATTATATCTTCAGCTCAGGAATATTCTTTTGCATTGTTCTGATCTAAAATTATGACCAGTACAAAATAGGTATAAACATTGGTCCTGTTTCCCAGTAAGCTACTTAAGACTTCTGGAGACAATTCAGAATTTAAATAGCCTCTCCTGAAATTAGCAGACATAAAATTATTTCATCTGCACAAATAAACAGATTGTGATGCATTTCCTGATTAGCCAAAAGAGCCCAGCAAGACAAGATTAAGTAAACTAACAGATGTAAAATCAAGACATAATATCTCATCTAAGTGAACTGTTGAAGAGCTAAACAAAATGAATGAGGACAAAGGCATTTGTAAAAGTGGCCCGGTGTTTGTCTGTTTGCTTCTTCATTTTCAAAGAAGCTCTTAATATAGCACAAGTCATAAATAAATTATATTTTGCTTTCATAGGGTTCCAGTAACCATCATTTTGTAGTTAGGTTTGTTATCTCAGATTTACAGGGATTTCAAGCTACAACATTAATGTATTACACAGGTCCAGATCACTTCACCACTTTGTAACAGTATGAATATGCACAATACAAGCACCAAAAAACATACAATCACACCACTAATTTTCAACAATACAAAACTTTTGTGTTTGAGCTTTGACCAGTGTGCCCCAGAAACTTTGGTCTGCTGTTTGAAAATTGACCTCTCATTCAAAACATGTGAGACAAAGACTATTCCTGTTAATGAAGGAAATGGGCAAGGCTTCCTTTCAATGCTCTGCTAACTTCTTTTAAGAAAAGATAATTTTTGACATTCATTCAGGAAACCTTTTATTAAGAACTCTGAATGATCCTTCAGTAACCCTACTTGTTTTCATCAAAGAACAAAGAGGGTTCAAGAATAATGTTTTCAATATATGCATATTCTTATTTATATATATTTATATCAACATCCCAGCACCTTCATCGCACTTAATTGGGAATGTGCGAGAGGAATGAAGACTGTATCAGTTTTTCAGTGAGGTACATAGATCTGGCTTGAGGAGGCTTAGGGGCTGGTGGGTTTGGGGTTGGTTTAGCCCTGCACTCAACACTGTAAAATTCCAACCTGGTCCAGCAGCATATTAGGCACTTTGTTATCTCAGTTTTTCCAATGAGAGAAAATTCAAAATGAAGATTTTTAGGGCTCCTGGAAGCATGCCTCCTTCTACAAATGTGGTTCATTCCTCACCGCTATGATTTGTACCAAAATTCTTCACTCTGCCCCCAAGCTAGATCTGGTTATAGCCTCAGTACCATGATTTTTTGCTTTTCTTTCTTACACTAAGAAATGGCCTTTTAGTTGCTGTCAGGACAATCAGCAAGAGTGTCAGTTAGGGCATTTAATAAGTTAAAGATCAGTGGGTGATCTCTGAGGCAAGGTTTTCCCTGCATGCATACACTAGACAGACAACTTGTGGCTCTAAACTTCATCATATAAGCTTAAATCAAACAATAAGATACAGCTTAAAACACACCAGAACACACTGAGAAAACAGAAGTTACTTTTGCCCTGTTGTGAAGCAAACCAAAAAAATATGTACATTTAATTAGAAGCAATTGTGTGTGAAATGTTTTACACCCACTCAGCACTGCCACAGCCTCCACAGTGTGTGTGGGTGAGCTCTGACAGGGCTGTGCTGCCACCCTCTGTCCTCAGCCCTCCTAAGTATCAGCAATTCATATTGGGGTGGTATATACTAACTTCTCTTCAACCTGGGAATCTGGGAAGGTTAAAATCTACATCATACAAGCAGCTCATGAGTTATCAGAGAATGAGAGAGAGTTTGTTTCATTTCCCAAGCATATTAAGGCTCGCTGAGCATTCTGTGCTATCCATAACACTGTGTTTACAGAACCATTTGGGAGGTCTGTGGTAAAAAGTCCTAGCTCAGAGGATGAGCCTTGATGAAACAGCTTGTGAGTACCTGCAGCTGCACTCAGCATGTCAAAAAAGGAGCAAAACCCAAAGTTGACCCCACACTCCTAAGGACCCAACCAATTCTGCTCTGGTGATTTTGTTTAGGTCTTTAAGGTCACCAGGTCTGCTTTATCAGTCCATATTTACTCTGTGATAGCCTTTAGAAAAAAATAAACATAGGTATTGTTACATTCATATGTTTCCTGGATATCAGGGTGTGTTCATCCAGTATGACTCATGTTTGAAACAACTGGAGAAAGGCGCTTTCCCTTGCACGTCCCAAAATGTCCCAAAGGACCACCACTTTGCAAGGCTTGTCACTGCAAAGAGAAGCTTAGGATCTCCCCTGCCACACTGACAGGCCCTGGGTATTTTCTATGAAATTGAGAGATAGGCTATTTTGTCCACAGGATCGTCTCCCAGGCTGGACTTTTTGAAGGATTTCAACTGCACGTTTGTCACTTTGTAAGGGAGGGTAGAGCTCTTAATGTAGATGGAGAATTGCAAAACAACACAGACCCTAAACCATAAAGGAATGGGGAAATATCTTAACCAAGAGGAATGGCAAAGCTACTTCCACCTTCCTGCCTAGAGAGTGCCTGGCTTTGACCCTTCAACTCAATGCCAAATAACTCTTCCAGTTCCATGTTTAAGCAGATTTCTTCAAGAAATCAAGAACCCTGACAAGAAATACCAGATTAATAAACTCTGAGTAGTAACTAGGTCAAATACACACCTTTCTAGCCTAGCTATGTAACAGCAAGAAAAAGAGCCCTGTGGCTGGTGGCATGGGAGACCTGAGCAGAATACAAACAGCCCAATAGCATCCTCATTCTGTTAAACTCACTTTTCCATAAGAACTGCCAATGCTGCTTTTGAGGATTCTGTCTGCTCTGAAAGGAGTGCATAAAGCTGATCATTAAGCTGAAAAGAAATGCCAATAGGACTTTCTCTTCTGTGTTCTTTTTCCACAGGAAGGGGAAAATACAGACCGTAACCTACAACAATGAGCTGGAGTCCAGAGAAAGCTGGCTATTTCTTAAAAGGTCATCAAGCATTAACATTGTTCTACCACAGAGCAGCAAGCTTACATGGAGATGATTTTACACGGTGTTAGCAATGCCTCAATACTTTGTAAAGCCTGACTCTAGGCACACTTGAAACATCTAGGCAGAGCTTCGCAAACTACAGGGAAGAGGGGGAAAGTGAGACCTTCAGGGTAGAACAAAGTCATTCCAGGGTATGTAGTTATTTCTAGATGGCTTTGCAGTATCCTGCTTGCCCTTCAGTGTTTTGCTGTTATTGCTCATTTTTAGATTGTCTCCCCCACAGCACTATTATGCCTTGCAAAGTTTGGAAGTCATAAGTGCCCTTTTGCACTCATTAGGTTCTCAGCAGAAAGTGGCTGTAAGTGTGAAAATAAGTCATGGTGTCAAAGTGTCTGGCAAGAAAACAAAGCAGAAAGAATTCAAGGAAAACACAAGGGAGTGTGTCAGCCTCTCCCTCCCAGGGCAGGGGAGATGTCATAAATTGGCCAGGGGTCACTACACAATTGCCAAAGCCAGCCTCCCATCATCAGGCTGCTGAGCTCTGTTTGAGTGGGAAGTGGAAGGGAAGGACAGAAAAGCAGACATTCCCCTTTCACAGCTACAGCTCCCAGTCACGCCAAGCAGAATGACAAAACCACTGTCATCTTAAATTTAGGAAGGTCACTTTTGCTGGTGCTTGTGGCTTTATCACAAGCTGTAAGGGCCATACCAAGCAGTGGACAGGTGTGTGCACACATGCACACACCCACATACAGGTAAAGGTGAGATCTAAAGACATTCCAGCTATGTATGGACTTGTGAGGTTAAAGACATGTTGTAAAAACTGTAAGAAGTGTGACTCCACTTTGAGACCTTAAAATCACAGTCCTTAGAAAGCCCCATGAGATGTGAGTAATGCATGTGTTCTCTTGCATCCCCACTAGTACATAAAATTTTCTGCAGAAGGGAGTCAACATTTTCACTTACAGCAATGACAGCCTCTCTCCTAGAGGAAAATAAAAAGCCTTGTATAAAAATACCCTGTATTCATTGACCCTAAGAAAGAAGAAAACATTGCTTTTCTCCTCTTGTTGCTCAACAGCAGCTTCAAAATAACTCTTAGAAGACAAAAAAGAAGACAAAAACTTTCCTGGCCCTCTGACACAGAACAGCTCCTTCGGTTTTTCTCCTTGCAAATATATTGGTTTTCCAAATCAAACCACAAAGTACAACATGAGCATGAAGACAGTGCCCTGATTTTATACTCCTTCCTCTCTGGCTCTCAACACAAACCTGAGACTCCACTGGTCTTACCAGTTATCTGCAACTACTCTCTCAATGCCATTTCTCTATCATGCTTATTATCTAATTCTTTGCAGTTCAGCTTTCCGCCTTCTCAGCACCAAAATCCCTCCTGAAATTCCAGATGGCATCTTCCTTACTGAAGTTTGTATTGGTCTGGTTTAACTTATTTTACCTTGTCTCAATTTGTTTGCTCAATCACATCCTTATTCATAAATGTGCGCAGACATGGTCATGACAGTTGAGTACATTGCTCCCTGTGGGTCAAAAACCTGTTCTCAACCTTCTATCTTCCATGAACATATTGAAAAAAGGAAACAAAAGTTCACACATCCATGCAAAATTATTTGTACTTTGAGCTTCAACAACATCTGCAGCAGTGAGGCCTCCATCTTCATCATATTTTGTGTGAAAGACTACTGTCTCCTCTGCTCTAAAGCTACTGCCTGAGTTTTATGGTGTGTCTCTTCTCTTACTCCTGGTGAGAGGGACAAAAAGGCACATGAGTAGCAGTTCACTACAGGAGATATGTATGCAACCCACAGATGCTGAAATAAAAAGGATGTTGGTCTTTCCCACCAACTTTGGCGTGAGAACTCTTTAATCCCCATTATTTAAAGGGCTAACCAAGCACCCCAATTGCTCAAATATAGTAAGGTGGGTCTCCCTCCCTCCCAATCTGCCACCCCATTGTTTACCATTGTTAGGAGGCAATCTGCCAGTGGCTGTAGCTTCTAAGGCCGGACTTTTTTTCCATCGGTCAGAGTCAGCTGGCAGGGAAGGTGACAGCCTGACAGCCTCCTGTTAGTACTAAGGCACTGCCTAATGCTCCTGCTATCAGAGGTAATTTTACAGAGAAGTCTAGAGATAATTTTTCAATTTGCTGTCTAGTAAATCAATTGCAGCTCAGTAATCAAGACAATGGCTGTAAAATGAAATGTGTGCAGTGTGTAAGTGGAGTGAAGGTTTCACGCTGCAAATCTGAATCAGAGCAGAGTAATAGTATTTTCCCTTAAGCCTATGGAAACCACAGAAGGGCCTCTGTGAATGGGTAGAAGCAAATTACAGCTGCTGATACTCTTAAAGATTCTTCTTGTTTCTGATGAAACTCCCAGTGAAATCAGTGTAGACAGGCTTCAGAAAGAGAGTGAGTTGTGGAAAGGCATAGTTGAGATCATAGAAGGGCTGAAGGAAAATTTAGGGCTGTTGTAAATTGGGCAACAATTCGCAGACATCCCTGTTGCTCTTCTCTTAAAAGATCTTTGATTCAAACACAGCATCCTAAAGGTAGCTATGTCATTGCCATGTCAGTAATTCTTAGGTGAATAGTTTGGAATAAGGTTCTGTCTGGGTTTTTGGAAGGAGGAGAACAGCAGAAAAAGAAATAAAATCTAAGTACCTGATGCTGTGACCCTAAAGTGTAACAAAAACTTTGTGCAAAGTCTTCTGCGGTAGAAAGGGATTTCAATTATAAGCAAAGCAAGTCCTTCCTGTTTCCTCTGCTTCACAAGAAATTGGGTTTCCTCTAAGGCTGTCAAACTTCTAAGAGATCATTTGCAAGGCCCCAAAGTTTCACTGACAAAAAGAAGGTTTCAATTTTACACAAAACTAGAAGGAAGGTTCTACACACTGCATTTCTAGAGATATAGAGTCGCCTTGTATGCCATCATTTTCAATTCATTAATCATTTTTATTTCTAAGTTTACATTCAAAAGGTTTACAAACAAAAATTTGAGGATGTCATAGCAAATTTCCTTTACTCTGAATTACATGAGTAGGCTGGAAAATTACATGTCTTTCTAAAGTAGAGAGATGAAGAAAAATAAAAAAGGAATAGATAACCAATTTCCACACTAATCTCAAGGTGCAGGTAACTGAAAAGAGCTATGCCAGTGAATATAACTTCTCCTAGAGGCAAAGGCCAGCCCATATAGAAAAGAAAAAAAGGGAAAAAACTGACATGTTTTTTTCACAGTTTACACACTTATGTTCCTCAGGGTTGGATAAAGCAACTCCTCACTAAAAAGGGAACAAAATTTCAACAGGCTATACCATGTTCATATGTTCAAAAGGAACTTTAAATCCTGCGCAGTTAAAACATACCAGAAAAGGAACAGCAGCAGAAACAAGCTAGTTTGTCGCCTGCTTAGAAGTTGGCATCAGTGTATCTTGTATGGACCCTATAACAGATGGTCTCTGTCTCAAACAAGTTATAGTCTGCACAGGGAAGAGGGAAGACATAAAAGTAACTATATTAGAGAAATCCCAACAGAAAAAAAAATTAATTTGCCCATAGTAACTCAGGAAGGCTACAGCCAAGTGAAAAATTCTCTGACCAGTGCTTTACCCACAAGCCTCTCCTTCTTTCTAGATCCTAAAGGAGGTTAAATATCAAAAGAGGGCTTAAATATTTTTCTTTTCTGCTGCTGAAATGAAGCCAAAGAACTATCTGTGATTTCTTTTGCAATAGTGTAAAAATTAGCAAACCAGGATGGATGAAGGTAATACTACAGTTTATACACACCTTATTTTGCCCATGAAAATTTGGGAAAAAAAAGAAATTAGGTGTTTCACAGCTTTGGACAGATGCACCATTTTTAGAGGCAATAATTTAAATTCATTGTCAGAATAAGCATACTTGCACTTTAGCCTGGTAATTTATGTGTCTGGGAAAACTGCTTTTGCATAGCAAGCACTGCCTACATTGTTATCGAATACTTAATAGAACTGGCACTGCAGTCTGCTAAAGTCCAGTTCATGAACACACAAGATCCAGAAAGATAGTTTGGAGACTCTTCTAGTTTTATTAGGACATTGATTTATAGGACAACTTTTAAAAATCAGATCTCTATTCTAAGAGACAAATTAAGAACACTCAATCTGCACTCACCTATTGGATTTCTGGAGCTATCTCAGTACTAGATATTCACATCAGATACATAAACCAGAAAAAAAGGTGTGCATCCAGTTTAAACATTTTGATGTGTTTGTCAACCATTTGTAAACAAGCATGTGGCCAGATATGCCTCTATTTCTGTAAGTTCCATGCCCAAATATATGTCTCTGGCTAAATGTTTCACCAAATTAAGGAAAGCATTTCAAGGCCCACAAAGTCCGTTTCATGCATCTCCCAAGACCTCTGTTTTCTCACAGTCATCGCCTGCTCCATGACAAGTGCCACTTTAGGGACTTGTATGAGAGAGTAGAAATGGCAGACTCAAGCTGGGAATAATAAGAAGCACCTAAAATGCTCCTAACCATTAAAACACAGCAAGACTATGTGGCACTGCAATTTAGACCACAGCATGAGACATGGTTTAACCACAGCCAGCAGCAACTCAGCCCCACACAGCCACTCACTCCCAGTGGGTGGCGGACAGTTGGCAGAGTAAAAGTGAGAAAACTCATGGGTTGAGATAAAGGCTGTTTAATTGTTAAAGCAAAAGCCTCAAACACAATCAAAGCCAGAGAAGGAATTCATTCACCACTTCCCCTGGGCAGGCAGTTGTTCAGCCATCCCCAGGAAAGGATGCCTCCATCACACTAATGGTGACTTGGGAAGACAAATGCCATCCCTCTGAACAACCCCTCTTCCTCTTTCTTTCCCTGGATTTATATGCTGAATACAATGCCCTACAGTATGGAAAATTCCCTTAAGTTTGTCAGGGCCAACTGTCCTGGCTGTGTCCCCTCCCAACTCCTTGTGCACCTCCAGCCTATTTGCTGACAGTGTGAGAGGCAGAAAAGGCCTTGACACTGTGCAACCACTGCTCAGCAGCAACTAAAACATCCCTGAATTATCAACACTGTTTCCAGCACAAATCCAAAACACAGCACCAGGCCAGCTACTATGAAGAAAATTAACTCTATCCCACTGAAACCCAGCACAGACATCATGAGTCAGTGTGGGTTTTCTAGTATCTCAGTATTTTCTCTCCAAGCCAGTCTAACCTATGTTTGCTCACATATAATACTAAAAAACCTGAGGTCAGAGCTTCTCTCTTCAGTGGAGATACAAACCTTAGTCTCTTACATCACAGGGGAAGTCTCCCTGTTCCTTCAGTATAATTCTCTAATTTTCTAACTTTATATGGACTGAGCAATATATTTGCTTCTATTGTCCAGCATTTCTGACATGTTGGATGAGACAAAAAAAACCCCAAAACAAGTACCCAAAAAAAAAAAAAAAAAAAGGCGGGGGGAGCAGGAAGGGAAGAAAGAGAGTCACTTCATTTATACAAATCCATAAATCCTGAAGACAGAGCAGTCATCTGGTGCGAGATTTCACAGTATTTAGAAAATTCCTCTGGCAGGTTTTCTACACCACAGAGTAAAGATTTGACCATTGCCCAATTCACTGCAATGAATGCAGTATGCTTTTGCCATGCTATGAGAGAGACAAGCCAGCCTTCTTTCCAAGAGAGTGTGCAACTGTGAGTTACATGTGGAAGTAGGTACCTATTTGTCTTAGGTACCTATTTATCCTTGGCATTTTTAGATACCTTGCTTCTCTGATTCCACTGGTGCCCAACAATATCTTTCTTAAGCACCATGCATCACCTGAAAGGCCTAGGAACCTAGGTCCAAGTCAAATATTCCCTTTTTTTTTTTTTGCCAGTAGGTCACCAATGCAACAGCAGCTCCTGGACATGTTGGATTATTTCAGGCAGTCTTATTAGCTTATCAATAACAATCTGACGGTTTACCAAGGGGGATTTTTTTTTAACTCCTGGAAAATAATTGATACCAGGTGAGTTAGAAAACTAAGCTGGAACACCACACATAGAAGATCCTGTTAAAAATTAATCCATGTGAGGCACAGTGACTGACCTGTGCAGTATTCATGCAGCAGTTCTAGACTTTTAGGTAGATTACATTTCACCTTGGAGGAGTTATTAACATTTTATCAGACCATGTGTCAAGTTCTAAGAGAAAAATGAAAATAGAATGTTTTGTTCTCCAGCAGGTCAGAAAGTATCACCACTTCTTCACTCTATATTTTAAACAGAACTTCAAGCTGTTCCACATTTAAAAAAACAATTCATGTTATTTCCCATTTTGCCTGATTAAGGCAAGAACGTCTATAACAAGAATTTTCAGGCACTTTTGCAACTTCCATGCCGTAAGTTAATAGTTTTCACACTGAAGGCCAAGTTCTCTTCTCTGCCAAGATCTCTTTCAGGCAATAATTTGGACTTTAGGGACATTAATAGACTCTCTGCTTTCTGCAGAATTTCCACAGATCACTGAAGATTATCTCCCTCACTGACAGAACAGCAGGAGCAAGTTTCATGATTAAAACTGAAAGATTCCATTTCAATGCAAGAGAAATTATAGCAAACAGTGTCTCAGAATATAGATATGTTATCGTCAAAGAGATCTCCTAAGAGAAAGACTGCACAAATTCTAAGAAATATTTTCATCTTTCTTTTTAGTTTTTTAAAGAGAGAGGAATTCAAGATTAAAGTCATTCAGCACTGCCCTCCTCACCCCCAGAAGAGGGCAAGACCACAAAACAAAGCACAACACTGAGTAAGTTGGACAAGTTCCTAGGCAGCAGCACCCACAAAACCTCCTTTAGCAGGTTTCAAAGTTAGGGTGATTATTTAGGAGATAGGATAGATGAGAAATCACAGCAACACAGAGTCACAGCTTTGCATATGGAAAGCTCAAGGAGGGTACACAGATGGGGCAAGAAGGGAAACCTTCTCCCTTGGTACCCATATTATTCCAAGAACTGTTTACTTGGAGTATTTGATGCCTGTAGGAAAGGCAGTAGCCATTAACAATCATTTCTCAATAGATAAGACAGAAAACGTCCACCAGTGCCACACCAGAAGTGGGATTTGCCATAACCAGTGGCATTCACAGTATGCTTGCTTATACAAATAACTCACTTTCCATAGGCCTCCTGTATCAAGCTTTCTGTCCTACATTGGATCACAGAATAGTGAACTTTAAACTGATCAATACAATCACGGCCTAAAAATCCAGTAATTTCAGCTTCATCCTTCATCTTACCCCTTGAGGGAATTTGTCGGAGTTAGATGCACGAACATGAATAAATTATAAATCCTTGTTTCACACAAGTGCCCTAATCACCAGTATAGGAGGATGTCTGTAAGTAAAGACTCAGTCCATTATTCCTGGTCAAGTCACTCAGCATAAAATAAGTGCAAATCAAGATTAAATGAGCCAGAAGAAGAGCATAAAAGACTGCAACTCTACATTGACTGTAAGCTACAGTTAAAGTCTGTTGGGGGAAAGGATTCATTCTCTTCACCTTCTCCATTAATCGTTCAATTTCAATACAGAAAATCTTCAAAGCAAAGACCAGAACTTAAAGCATCACCTTGCAAGTGAGTGACCTCATCACTACACACATTAGACAACAGTTGAAAGAGTTTGTTATTTTGGTCAGCTTCAGCTTGTCTCCTATTTCCTAGAAGAGATGATGGCTGCTCCTACACAGAAAACTAAATAATGCCAGAGCCTATTCTCTGTGATAATAGCTGTTTCAGACCAGCCACAGCTAGAGCAAAAGATTACAGCCAAAATTTGTAAACCCATACATTTCTAGTTGAACCTGTTTATATTATAGCCCTTTAGTCACAAAATGTTGAATAAATCTCAGACTAAGCCTGAGAACTGAGCCACACTTAGACTTCCCCAAAATCTGAGGAAGCGAGGGTGTCTCTCTGAAGCTCATGACTCAACAGGAGGGACCATGAATGGATTATTCTAAAATCCACGTAACGGACAGTAGAGCTGTTATTGAGATACACCATTTGCAATACTTGAATAGTGTTATTATCTGCAAATCTAATCTTAATCATCCTCATAATCACCGTGTCCTACTTCTTGTGCCTGGCCAAGAGCCTTTTCTCAGCTACTCTGCTACTGCTGGTATAGGCACAATTTATTATTCCCGTCCACTCATTTCTCTGCCAGTCATATACGCAGCAATACAGAGCAGTGTAGCAGACACAACCTTCCGAGCTGCTGGAAGACTGAATTTTAGGAAGGTGCTGACATTGCAAAGGTTCTTTACTGACTCATTTCTGGTATTCATGTCTTTTTTTGGAGTGATTAGGAGAAATACACCTGGTTTGTCTACTATCATCAACGTAATTACTTAGTTTTGCTTTGCATCTCTTGGCACTTTTTTTTTTCCTGGTCAGTTAACTGTTCTGAGCCTACTGATACAAGAAAAAGATTAAAGGAAAACATTAAATATATAAATGTACTTGTTGGGAAATAAGTGAAGAAGGCAGGGCAGGCTCTGAAAATAGGATTCCCTGACACCTGTAACTAAATATTTTGAAGCCCTCACTACGTGAAAGCTCATCAAAGGGGATTCAGGAGCAGTGTCCCAGGTGGCACACTCTCAACCCACATGTTATTTGCTATTTTGCATCACTCCTTACAACTGGGCTTCAACATTGAAAGACAAATATCTGGGAGAGAAGATTGCTGTGGTGGAATTCACTCTCAGTCCAAGGATCTAGCATGCACATTTTCAATGACAATGATTCCCCTCTCTGCACTCTTCCACTCTCCTCTGCCCACAAGGAAACAGCTGGCCAAAGATCACAGGAGCAAACCTCTGCATCAATATCCCATAGGGAGCACGAACCTTGCAGCAGTGTGTGTATGTGCTTGTGGTCATGACCAATTCTTACCAACACCAGTGAGGCACATTTGGACTTTCTACAGTGGTGCTACTTAGCTTCGATATTGAGCCAAAAAAAAAAAAAAAAAAAAAAAAAAAGATGAGGAAAACATATTGTCTTTAAAACTTCTACCTCAGGGAGCCATTTTCAATTTTCTCAGGTCGTTCACCTCCCTCAATGAGCTATCATAAATTCCCACCACCAATCTTTTAGAAGGAGGAAGAATTTGATTTTGATGAAGATGCAAACAATTTTTAAAAAAATAAAGTCAGGGAGCAGACAAAATGGTTGGATGCTACCTCATCCTTAACCAAAAGAAAGGGAGAGCCTCTTCATAAAACAAAGCAGTCGGCCTCCATGTTATTACAACCTGTTCTGGCACTTCCAAGTACACCCTCTCTGCAAGGTGCCAGCTCACTGCAGTCACTTCCCTATCGATCTGTCTGCCGCATCTCTGGAAAGGTCAAGTAGGATGAGGGCCTTTTCCAGTGCTCTTTCAAATCACTTCATTCCTTTCCAGAAAGGGCGAAAGCTCTCAGGTGACGCACTAATTAATTCAGTCTTTTCAGCTGTGAAGATCTGTGACATTTATAATTTATTCCGAAAGAAAAATAAATATAATATAATCCTTTTGAAAACATCACCACATCCCTCACCAAAATCTTGTCTTACACTGTTTCATTCAGACAACACGGCAAATGTGTCTTTGAACATACTTGTATTCTATGCTTGCCTCTTTAAAGGTGGCTTCAGTGCTACTGCATACAAATAACATGCATTTATATGAAATAAAATAAGTTACAGTACTTCACAACAGTGTCTGCAAACTCTTAAACAGAGATGTTGCAAACTAGTACTTTAGGACTACTATTGTAGCCATTTCCAAAAAGCAAGGGTTTTGATTTCTGCTGCTTCAAAAACAGTACAGTTACATGTTTCAGTCAGCCATGGTGTAAGTTCAGGTTTTTTATATTAAAAAAAAATTGGTGTTCAGATAGAAAAGTGAAATTTTCCTTCGGGAAATGTGAAGGCGATCCTTGCAAACAAGAGATGTATATAAGAACATGAGCACTGCAGACCAATGAAATTTAGGGAAACTTTCTAAGTACTAAATAATTAGAATAATTTCTGATAGATGCTCAGATCTTAGACTAGATGAAAACAAGCCAAATGCAGATTATCTTTTGTTGTGTTCAAAAGTGCTTTCGGCTTTCCTTAGATGCACTCAACAGGTGTCACTATCCCTGTGGCAGGACAGGACGCTTGTAATGGCTTTAAATGGACAAGGCTGACCCAACTATTAAAACAGATCTAGTTCAGATGCAGTCTGTCCTTCAGGCAAAGGGATTCCTGTACACAGTCTGCCTCTGTCAACACCAGCAAGCAGAGCAATACTTCAAGAACCTTACCCCTGGGCCAAGGCTGAACAGAACCATTTACCATGCAGCTTCTCAGAGTGGAGGGCCATGACAGCTGTATGGATGCTGGTGCAGGCAGCTCTTGAGTCTAAGTCTCCTTGGTAATAAATATCTCTTACATTTTCAGTGGCTGGGAATGTCCTAGATCCTTTGGAGAAATAACAACCCTTTAATACTAATGACATTTAAGAACCAGAGTGATTTACTGTGGCTTTTCATCAAACTGCTCTGCTTATATTTCTAGAAAGACTATGTCCTTTCCAGTCTTATGTTTCAAAGTCATCAACTCTTGTCCTTTGCTGTCCCCACAGCCATATCAAATAATTTATTTTAACAACAGATCAAGCATGAGCCAAGGCCCTATTAGTTCTTCTTGAAAGTTATTTCAGAACTTGGATGCTGTGGTGGTTTGTAACTTTCTTCAATGTTTACTAATCTTATCTCAAGCAGTTCTGAGCCCAGCATCTTATCCTGTAGCTTAAACAGGCTTTCTTCTATCATAAAGATTACCACTTTGATGTACTTCAAATTGTTAAACATTTTGGTTTTCAGTCTAATCTTCCTAAACTAAGTCAAGTCCTTTCAAGAATAGCTCTCCAATTCCTAAATGCCTGATTAATTTATTTAGGTTTGAACTCATATTTCTTGATAATGGCCACTGGAAGTGCCTGTCTGTCATCTTAGAACTATATCTGCCTTTCCCATGACTGTATCAGTGCTGGTGGCCTAGTCAGGTGACAATCACCTAATACATCCTCATTTGATCAGTTTCGTCCCTTAAAAAGTTTTACTGTTCCCAGCTTTTTACATAGCATTGCATAAAATAGGTTCACTGTTATAACTACAGTTTTAGTTTTTTCTGATCTATATACTAATCTTCCTATACTAGGCAGTATTTCCCAAATTTTCTCAGAAAATTTTCTCAAATTTTCTACAGCTGGAATAAGTGAAAACACTTTTAAGAGTCCCAAAAATCCAGGCTTGCAAAAATACACTGATAGCATCTTTTCATTCATAAATTTTGCCTTGGAAAAGGATCTTTCAAAGAACTGTAGAATAATTTAATTTAAGAGGGATATCTAGACATCATTTGATCCCATCTCTCACTCAGAGCAGGGTCAACTTGGACATTAGACCTGAGGATCAGGCTCATCTCCATCAGAATTCTGACCTTCTTCAAGAGTGGAATTTTATCTCCAGACAACTTGATCCAGTGTTTGACACTGCTCACTTTGAAAGAAACACTTAATAGCATCTTATTAGAATTTCTCTTGTTGCAGTACGTGTCCTTCACCTACCCCCCTACCACTGTGCACTTCTAGGTGTGGTCTTCCTTCCACTAGTTCCACATTTTTCTATTAATCTGTCTTCTCACATAATTATTTTCACCTTAGACTTGTATCAAGTGATACAATCAAGTTGAGGACTAATAAAAAACAGCATGTCAGCCTGACACAAGGTACTGCTAGTAAACATATACATCATATTTCATCTTGTTTTTTATTTATGTGCAAGTTCACACATATTCTTACTTCAAAGTTGGTTTAAAAGGCTTCTATATTTTGGCAGTCAAACAGGCCTGTAGCAATATGGATTACATTTCTTTGATTAGTAGCATATGTACTATTTTCCTATTATTTTAGGATAGCATCAAAGCTTATTAAATCAGATTAACTTCTTTTTCCAAACAGTCTCATAGAAAATTTTGATTTTAGCCTCATTTGACTATGTTCTAACTGTACTTTATTGCATTACTTAACTAAAAACTAAGGCAAATTGCTCTCTCTGTGCTGGTGCCATGCTAACACCAATTTCTAGCCCATTTCTACTGCACAGTACCAGTACATCACCCCTCCTTCTCTTTATTTACTGTACCTTCAAAGCACACCAGCTACAGCAACTTTTGTCCACCTGCCAGTCCACTTAATAGGCCACATTAGTTATTTACACCTTAGATTTAATTACTTTTACCTGGTTCAGCTCTTCCCCTTCTTTTTACTCATCAGGTCCTGCCATTATTGCCAAAGATAAAATGCCTCCAAATGCCTCAGCTGCAAAGGCTCCACCTTTACATCAGCACCCAGCTCTCAAACAGTGTGTGAATTATCACCAAACCAAGCAAAACCCCACACAGATAAAATAGTGTACCCTCAGAAAAGATAATTACCTCTTCAGCAAGAACAAATTTCATCTACACATCCTTATTTACTGCTTTCTATTCCTCAGTCATCTCAGTAATTGCCAGCTATTTGGCTTTCTAAAGCTTTTCCCTCAGCTGGCTCTGCCCCATTTACCCTCAGCATCTAGCTCTATCAGCAAAAGTAGGGAGTCCCATCAAGTCAGCTGCAAGGTTATTAGTTTATTCATAACACGTAACTCCCAAAAGGAAAATAAATCTTTATCAAACCCACTATCACACAACAAACCAGCAACTTTTCTTCACCCAGGAGCAAAGCAGGGGACAGGGGACCAGGAAAAAGGAGGATGCAACATCCTGATCGTGAGCCTGCTGCTGTATGGGGGTACCTGTCAGGCATCCCTACACTTGATCATCCCAGCTGGAGCAGGACAATAAACAAAACACCCTGTGCTGATTACACAGCAAGGGTCAGGAATGCTGAGGATGCTCTCCCTGCCAATGCAGAGTGTAACCAGAGAGGTGGACCAAGCGCCCTGCTCTCACTGCATGGGTGCTCAGTCCAGGCCCGCAGGCATCAACAGTGCCCACCACTTTACAACATTATTCCTGTAATTCTTGTCGACATACCTCTGCACAATTATGCCCATCAATGTTCCACAGCCAGATTAGTGCTTCCAAAGGCTGGTGGACATGGTGACCATGCACTGCAGAGTCTTCCATTGCCTGCAGCACATGTGCAGGACGTGCACTGGCTCTGAGGGGTGTCAGACTAGGTGAGCACATGCTGCAAAGCTACATGCCCAAGAAATGCTTCTGGTTATCCCATCACATGGTCAGAGCTGCTGTTCCAGAGACTTGCTAGTTCCCAAGAGGCCTGGGCTACATGTAGAGTCTTCAGACTTCATGTGGACACAGTTTCTAGTGACTTTCTATCAGCTTTCTGGGCCCTGAAAACATGGCACTGCAAAACTAAATTTTGGTTACATTTTGGTTCTCTTGCTTTTTGAACTCCCCTTGCTCCTTAGCTCCATGACAAAGCCTGTTTATATTCCCAAGGACATTAAACCAAGTGCCTTGACTCTCAATACAAAAGTCTCACCATTACATATGTTACAGGATTTCACAGTTGCCTTTAAGTTCCAACATTCTCCAATACTGTTCCCAACTCCTGCTTCTAACGGTTTACTCAAACTTATGTTCTCTCCCCAGACCACTGGGACAATTTTAAGAGCTCATGCTACTTTTCCCTCCTAATCTTCCAAGTCAGAGGATGCTTAAGAACTTTTTGTTGTTGTTTTTATTTCCCTCCCCTCCTCCCTTCTTTACCTTGGTTAAGTGTTGGAGGAATGGGAGCAACCTCACCACTTTCTGAAATGAGCTGGTAATATTTCATTCCCTAGTTCTCTCCCTTGTCATGTACATTGTCAACTGCACCTGATCACAAAAGAAGTAAAGGAGATTTTTGCTTGATTTATGTGAAATAAGAGTTACTGACCTCTTCTTAAGGCAGGAATTCTTCCCCATTCAACAATCAGAACACATGGCCAAAACTTAAAGCTTAAATCTAAGTGCAGCTGAAGTTCTAAAACACATATACTGAGTTTATGGCAGATACCACATCTTGAACCAAGTTACAAATTAAACCTTTATGGTCTCTCAGAAAGTTTGCAAATTAAACTTTGTATTACAGAACTAGACAAAACAACATCAGTTTTAGTCACTAAGAAGTGCGATACAGAATGAAAGGTACTGCCTCCTGGGATTTTTTTTTATTGATAGGTTGTTGCAGAGCACTCTGAAGTATACCAGTAATTTAAGAAATAGGCAAGCTAAAGTTGCTTTCATTATTTGTTGTGGTTATACTCTTCACTAATGCAAGCTGGCAAAAATGTTTTGCACCATTCTTTTTTCAAGATACAGTCTGAATGCATTACAATACAAAATTTAACTTATTATCATAGTTTTACAGAAGATAATTTTTATATCTATGAATTCTGAACGTCCTCATCAATAGACAAATTATGTACTCTGTAGTAAGGGCTTTTAAGGGACATTAAGTCAAAATCCTTAAAACATTTTCATCAACGAAATAATCAACCTTGTAATACATTTGTCACCCTGATATTACTGACTTTCTAGTGAAAAAATTAATACCTAAATTTAAACACTAAAAAGAAGATAAGTGATGTGCTCAAAGTCCAACAGTAGATAATAATAATAGATAGCCCAGACCTGATCCCAAGATTCCCAGATGCTGAATAAGAAACCTGAGCACTTCTGCACATCTGAGGATTGTGAAATCTTCCCATGAGCAGGAAGTGGAGAAAATAAATCCAAAGAAGATGAAGTCCATTTCCCAAGTGAACAGAAACACTCCCAGATCCCTTAAAATGCTTTACTTACAAAGCCTCAACCATACAGACAATTTGTTGAAACTGGATTGACAGGGGTTACAATTCCTGACCCAGATGTCAGTACAGAAATGGTTTTTTATTATGTGAACTTTAGGATTGCTCTGTTAAGCATTCTTTTGGAAAAGATACGCTGAAAAATTTGAGCACTCATGTTTCATCTACTCACCATCTGCATAAGTAACAATATCCATTTGTCAGAAGAGCTTAAGACATTGCTTTTTTTGTGACTGCAAAAACAAGCTGGCAGTTCACTCAATGATTTAACTATAGTAATTTGAGGTACTTCATGCTGTTCAGTGTTATATTGTACTTTATTATATTTGTTGATACTTTAGGTACTGCAAATTGAACAAAAGAACATAAACTGAGAGATATGAATGATGATTCAAATGATAGTTTGCCTTCTGCATATTATAGTTTGAGTTAAGTGTTTATGAAACACTTAAAATCTAGGGCTAGATCTTCTGTTTCTACAAATCCATGCTGCTCCATTGGCTTCAAGGAGATACAGTGATTTATGGTCCTTGAGGATCAGGTATAATACTTCTTAATTTTGCTATGGTTTGTAGAGATAGGAAAATCAGAAGAGATTGTCTTATTACATCCTTATGAGTAAAGAGATTTTTAGTTGGTAAATGTGCTGTAATAGAGGAGTTAGAACTAATACCTGTAAAATGGGATGCAGTTCCTTTAGTGGAGTGCAGGAAGGACTTTTAAACATTATAGAAATTAATACTTTGCTTTCTTATGCAGAGAGTCAAAAATAATTTCTTACACTAAGACCTCAATAAAGTTGCCTGACTAGATTAATTTGAAAAAAAAAAATACGAAACTGTTCATGAAACAACAATTTAATACATCTACTCACTCCCCTTGTGCCATTCCCGTTCTTTTATGTAATTATTTACATGTTTTTGTAATTATTTGCAGGATGTGTGAAGAACTTCATGAGTTACTCTCCTACTATTTTATATGCATTATTTACCAAATCATTAAATATTTAGAAATATTAAGTCATGTTGGGGTGTTTTAGGGTTTTTTTGTTGGTTTGTGGTTGGTTTGTTTGTTTTTTGGGGGATATTTGCTTAGGTTTTTTCTAATTTTCTCAAACATTTAAATTTTTCAGGATATTTTGGTGCCTAGAATGATTTCAGTACTGTAGAGGTAAATTTTATTGAAGTTACTTTTCTTATTTTGTTCTACACAGCAAGCTTTAATGCCTTTCTCTTCTATACTACAATCCACCATATATCTCAATGATAAACTCCAATACAGTCGTGTGGGAAGAGATATCTTACATCAGCAGCTGTCTTTCTTTTAGAGATGAAACAAGAAGATAGTCCAGTTCAGAAGATGCAGATGGTCAACTCACTCCCAAACCAGTCAAGTTCTGTGTTAAGGCTGAAAGGTTTCTGAAAAGTTCTCTCTCGAAGTTTAAACAGTGGGATTGTGTCTTGAGTGTGTACAGACTAGAAACTGAACAAATTGACCAAAAGGAGAGCTGAAGAGATGACTACCAGAGTTTACTCTCTATCCAGATTGTCAGTGAACTTTACAGCCAGAAGGAGTTACATAAATTTAACTTCTCCTTCCTTCTGCCGGAGTAGGAACTCAGTAGTCAAAACCGAATGATAGTTCATCCTTGTATGTTTTGTTGCTTGCTGAGATTTTGAAGTCTTTGAAGGCAGGGAAGATTCACTCATGTAAACTGGTATTAATATTAGATTTCAACTGCAGATGGCAGCAAACCCTCAAATATATCTGTAGCCTCACCCTGGTAATCTTTGATCCATATGCAAAGAAGAAAAAACATTTTCTAGCATATTAGAAATAAAACTATTTTAAAAGAAGAGCACATTTGCTAAATTAGAAGGTGACACAGCTCACAGAAACATGCAGAATTTTTTAGAAACATCCAAATGTCAGAGGATGATGAGAGTTGACAGCTCTCCCAGTGAAGGTGCCAATCACTTGCGTAAAGTCACAGAAAAAATGACAGAGAGCATGGGCTGTAGATTCTCCATGCGTTCTGCCAGGCCCTCTAGCAGTCCCTGCAGCTCTGCAGTCAGCAGCAGAAGGAAGAAAGTCTGGTAGAACAGGACACTTATGTGTCCTTGCCTCATTATTTAATTCAAAACAATTGGGGGACACATATTGAGGACACTGTTACTGAGATAAATAATAATCAAAATGGAGCCAGCAAAATTTCTGGCCAGAAGACTGGCCTCAACATCTGCACACTGGGAGCAGACCAAGGGAGACAATCCACATCTGGCCTCACAGGGGAAACAGATGGTGTGACAGAATGCATGGACCACAGCGAGGGATGGGCTTGTACAGAAATCACTGAGCTGGGGAGGTGCTACACGTACCACTGGCAGGACCCTTGGAACAGAGCACGAGGATGATCTGAATGTGTCTAAACCCAGCAGCTCAGTGAGTACATTAGTGAAAAGGTGTTCTTGAAGAACAAGGAGACGTTTCACCCCAGGATGCAGCCTAAATTGTGCTTTCCTAGACTATATATGAGTGAATATATGAAATTGGTTCATGGCCTTGGGCTATGAGGACATGCTTGTCTCATCATTTCAACATCTGCCTTTTTGTTTCTGTATTTTTCTGAGACAACTTATGGTAGTAGAGATGCAACATTCAGTCCATCACTGAAACAAAGGAGCAGTGAGACAATGTAGCTGTAAACACTAATCAAATCAGGTCTCATATTTTAACCCACGACGGAAATTTAAGACTCTTTTTTGTTATCCTCTCATAAAGGGGGAGCCCTGAGTTCATGTATCACTGAAAGGCAGGCCAACTTCTATTTGTCAATGCTGTTGAATATAGGTTTTTTTCATATTCAGACAGGCCTATACAGATTTAAGACATATATCCACTCTCTCCTAAACCATTAGGTACTAGTTAAAGGTAACTATTAGCAAAGTTAATTGTTGTAGGTTATTTGATCACGTTTCTTTATTTTTTTTTCCGTTCCCTTTTACCTCAGCTCCTTCCTTTCCCTCTTATATACACACCTATAATTTTCCCTAGCACAATGAGTATTTCTATTTAAACTTCCTTTAGGTTTATTGTCTTTTCTTTCTTGATGGCCAAGAGATCACAGGAGCCTTAGTGTGCCTTACCCATGATGCAAAGCATTATAAAAATGCAATTTGTGCATTGAAAATCCAGTTTGATTTCAGAAATCATTTAACAGAGCTTTAAACCCATCATCTGAGAAACAGGCCTATGGGCTGATTCTCAGCACTTATGCATGGTTTCTTTGCAGCTTCCTCAGCACCAAATACATCCTGTTAAGTATAAGAAGATAACAGGTGGAAAAAAATATTCAAGTCAATCTCAGAACTGCTGCTGAAGTTAGTGCAGTGAGGATTTCATACTAAATCTGAAACCCAGTGACTCTCTGAAAATTGGTGCAACAGCCTATTTTTCTCTTCCCAAATGAAAAGAAAGCATGCTGGTAGAAACACAGCAGGACTTTGGGGTTGCTGCTTCCCAAATAAGCTTTCTGCTTTTAATCCAATTTTTCTTGGTATCTTGCCTCAGCATAACTTCTGAGGATAGAGTCCATCAGGAACCGAGACTTGGGAGCTCTGTCTGACCATGTCAGTGCTGCTTCTGTAACAGGAGGAGGGTGAAAGACAAGAGCAGCCATGTCTTTTGGGTGGCTACTGAGAGTGATGGGAAGAACAATTCAAGAAGATTTCCTTTGGAAATACCAGGGTCCTGTGGGAACCCATAAGTTATAATGGATCTGAGGTCTTTCTCCACTCCTGCCCATGGGCCCAGAAGCCCCATTTCAGCCTGGCGTGGGGGCTGGCAATCCCTGCCTGGGTGTTGTGGAAGCAGTGCCAATCTCCCACCTCTGTCTCTGGCCCTGCCACCTGGATGCCCATGGACGCGTTTCTTCCTGGATGGCCTCTGTGGTCATATGCTGCAGCTTGTTTCCAGTCTCTGGCCCTGTCTCTTGGGATGAACTTTGGACCCTTCGTCACAGCCTTGTCTCAGGTCCTGCTCCCAGCCCACTATTCTTTAGCTCCTGACAGGAGCTCTTGGACAGACCCAGGCCCTGGTTCCTCACTTTCCATCTCAGGGGCTGTCACTGAACCCTGTTAATTCCCCCAGCTCTGCCTACAGTGGTCAAACACACCTGCCCATGAGGGCACGGCTAGCACTGGGGTAACCCTCAGGACCCAGCTCACGTTCCCATAGGGAGCAAGCAGCTCTCACTGAGCCTAGAAAAGAAAAAAAAACAGGAAAAGTATTTATATTTGATTATGAAGAGCTTCCATATGAGCTCTCCAAAGAAAGGCAAGGAGGCCTTACTCCTCCCGTTAGAGCTGTGGCAGTGCTGTAGGAAGGACTCATAGTGAGTAGATAATGAGAAATAAGAAGCTCTGAAGTTTCATTAGCATCTTTGCAGGTAGTGTAGACTTCTGTCATCGCTGTGTGATATGGCACATTCAAGGAAAAACCCAATCTGCATCTTGAACATCTTTAAGGTTCATTTGGGGAAATCTGCTTTTATTTCCATCTGCGTGAAGTTGAACAAATTGATAGAACTACAAAAGGGACAACTCTTTTTACTCACTGGACAGTACTGTGAGACTGCAGTTTCTTGAAGATCATTAACAATAATGTCTCTACACTGAACTTGCACTGTCTTGTTTTACATCCTATAATAATCCTGCAAGTTACAGACTTGAGCTTTTTCAGTAAACACCAGGGCTCTGGTAAGGAATGAAAAGCACAACTTTTGTCAAACCTTCCCACTGAATGCTGACAATCTTCAGATATGTACCTTTCCCTCAGTATATAAGGGCAACTTTTTTTTTTTTAATCCCTTTCCTGGTATGTTTTTTAGCACCAGTGACCTTTTTAGTTCCTCTAAATACTGCCTTCCAACTGCTAGGCACCAGTGTATGTGGCTTTTTGCATGCAGGACTCTTCCAGAGGCTATTCATTAGGCTGATATGCTTCACATTTTGAAAAGCAACTCTAAAATGTATTCTGCTTAGAATACCTTTCCCTAAACTGAATAAGGTGAGCAGATGCAATGCAAACACACATCACAACATTCCCTGGGAAAACTAAACAAAACCAGAATAAAATCTATATTAAAACTGCGTAGAGCTGATGCAAGGTTTTTTGCTGCCCTAGGCAGATAAAAATTGCTGTCCTCTTTCCTCATCAGTACTCGCTCTCTTTCAAAATTTTCCACCCTGCCCTGTGCAGCTGTTACCTCTTTGGGCTCTGACAGATGGCCTCTGGCAAATCTTGCAGGGACATCCAAAGCCTCTGCACTGCACTGTCCCTGTGCCAGGGTATGCTGCTCCAGTAGCAGCAGTGGGAAAAGAGAATGTGTGTCTGTGTTTGTAGTGCCCTGACCAAGAGCCCAAGCGACTAGGACAAACCCAAGCAGTGGGCACCCTAAGTGGAATTAATGATAAAGGAAAAAATATGCCTCAAAAATTATAATAAATCCGTTAAAAACCTGTTAAAAACTACAGTCTTGTTCTTACTGGGTCAGTCCTCCGTCCCTTTTTGTCTTTGACCCTCGGTCACCTCATTTGCAGCATGCGCACCCCTGACACGGCAGTTGAGAAATGCCAACCTAAAAATGGTGGAAGGAAAGGTATCATGACACACACAGCATACACACAGACCTGTGCCACAGTTGTCACACATAACAGATTATGGGTAGACAAAACAGGTTCCTGCTTACATATTTGCAGATGCAAAAATGCAATTACTTTTTTTCTGGGTCGACACAGACTTCTGAGAAAATTTCCTTGAAAACAAAACAACTGGTTCCTTCTGAGGCCCCCAGGCTCTTCATCAGAGCCTCATTACGACACCAATTAATGGGTTTAAGCACAGGTATCCCTGGCTGTGAAGAGCAGCAGAAGGGCAGCACACGCCTTCCCCAGGGAATATGTTTTGAAAAAAGATAAAGTCTGATACTCCCACATTTGTAATTTCAGTGTTATTTATATTCTGAATACAGTCTGTGAGACTGGGTAGCTTATAAGGCAATTGCAGGTATTATTTCACTGTATTTCCTGTAAAAATTACTGTATTTTTATTTAGTTATTCTTACTGTGTCTTGTAATTTTTTCAGAGTAACTCGATGGAAATTATAACTATGAATTTATAAACAAAACAGCCTCAGGGGAAGCTGTGGTTTAGTATGTATGAGGCAGTAAATACAAAGAAAGTATTTTCTCTTAAAATTCAGTATATCTTACATGCTTTTCCAGCAAAATGCTTAGATCCCTTAGAAACACATAAACATATCAGATTCACTCCCCAACATTATTTCATGCCAGAAAGACACATTTTCCCTTTTCATTTCTTTCTGTTTTGTGCTTATTTACAGTTAACTTACTGTATACGCAATTTATTCATGTATGTTTAGCATAAGCATGTTTATGCATATCCATTGGCACTTTTTAAAAGGAAGCCTTACAGTACCTGGAAGCCACACTGCTCACAAGACAGATTTTTTGGAAAAAAGTGCCTTGTTTGTAGCTGTCAGCACTTGTATGTTCAAGGGTGTGCCTAATTTTTTTGCCTACAGACAGTGAGTCAGAAACACAGCCAGGCCTGCAGTCTGCAGGAAGGTACACAGGTCACAGAACACTTTCCCTCCCAGGACAACAAAACCTCCCCTCTTCCTGTCACGTTGCTCGGTGGATGACAGCATTAATGTCCCAGAGACTGGGGTGAGAGCTTGGAAAGGCAGGAACACGCTGGGAGGTATTGCTGTGAACGGTGACTTGTGTTGTATTTTTTTCATTAAAAATTATGGCCTCCACAGCAAGAACTCTGTGAGTAGAGTTCATCAGAAAGCTACATATTGAAGTAGTACCCTACTGTCATATGCAAGGAATATATTTTGAATATTTTTTAACATCCATTGTCTAAAATTTAAAAGCACCAAAAAGTCCATTTTAGCTTCTACATTAAAATGCAGTTTTAGAAGATATGGCTGCATGGCATTTGTAAAATAATGCAGCTATGCATTTGTTATAACTGTAAGCATGCTTGAGGCATTTTATACTGATTACTTAATCCTGTATACCTATACTGACTTCACTGCGTTAATGGTCCAGTGTACTTCTTGTTACTTAGCTGTATTACTCTCAATTTCATTCCTCAAGAATATATTTAAATAACATTAACACAGCCTAAGTACCACATATTCATTTTGGGTTAGCTATACAACACTCCTTAGGTAAAAAAGCAAGATCTTAGGCAGTGAACTGTGAAACTAACTTGCACAAATAGGTGACTTAATGGAATGTGCATAAATCAAAGGGTGCATGATTATACATACTGACAACAGGATGTGTTTTTCTTGATATCTGTGTAAACATACAATATATCCTTCCATGTAAAGATGCAAAGGACTTTCTAGTAAAAACTTTTTCCCCTGTTGCCAAAGGCAGCTCTGAGGTGTAGGTCTGTACACTTCAAACTTACACACATGAACTCAGGCTGGCTGGAGCTACCTGTGGCTTGCAGGAATTGGATTCACCCCAACGCAGCTGACAAGTGAGCACAGTGTCAGGGACACCTCCTTATTCTGCCCAGAGGCAGCCCCCAAGCAAGGCACAAGCTGGTGGTCAGGCAGCTGTGTGGAGAGATGGAGGCACAGCTCGCTTTATCCTCAGCCATGTCAGCTGAATATAGAACACAGAAGTAGTCCATGTTGATATAGGTAGACATTAAAATATATAACTCCATCATTCTGGAGCTTCATTTTGACATTCTTTCTCTCAATTCCTCAGATTTTTAATTTGCTTTGCAAAAGTCACTAGGTACTTCCCGAAGTTCCCAGAAACTTCTTCCAAGCCTCCGAACCCCTGTGATTTATAGTTCTGTTTGTTTCTCCCTTCTTTCTCTAAGCATCTGAATTCCAAATGCTTGAACAAGTCTCTTTTTTGTAACTGTGTGCTTCATTAGTTTGATGAACAGATAAAAATGCATAAGTAACACATACTTTTTGAAGTCTTATAGTATTACCAAATAGAAACTAATGTTCCTTTTAACAAGAAAATACATTTGTTAAGGTTATTTCATGCCGCATTTTATTTTGCAGTTTGGGCTTCTTAACTGCATCTCTACAGTCTGACATGCTTTTTAACTTTTAGTTTTAAACAAGTTGCAAGTTACTTACAGGCAAAATCATTATGCCTGTGACTGCTTATCTATGTCCATTTGATGGCATTTCAGTCACTCATTAACTCAGAACATTACTGACTCTACTGAATAGTGCAATTGAAGCTTTCAATTTGCTTTTTTATTGTTCAGGCAAAATGTATGCACACACTAAAGCCATTGCCCCTTTATTTCAGCAGTATGTCAGAAATCAAGTTGAAGCCCTTATCTATTTTTGTCTTCTCTCCATGCATCAGATGTACAATTATCAGAAGATACAAATTATGTGCATCAGTGGGCAAGGACACTATTTTCTATAAGAATGGCTGTAAGTGGGTGGATGGCTTTAGCAATGACTGAACAAACTAAATTGTAGTGTACTACAGCAATGAGCAATCAAAGAACAAATTTTGGAAGCCTTCAATTGTTTGTGCTAAAACTGTGTGGGATGCCTCAGCTCAGAGGGAGATACAGTCCTGAATTCATAAAAATTTCCTTTCTCTTCTTTTCACTATCTTGCCACTTCTTTCTGATTTCAGATGGACCTGGTGGTTACTGTTTAGAAACAAGAGGTGCTGGAAAGGATTTTGCTGGAGTAAGCAAGTCATGACTGGACAGGGACTTCGTTTCAGCCCTTACGGCCATCACATTTGGGAAGTGTTATCCATAGCACACAGGCATTTGCAGGATTCCCACTGTAGTGGGATGACCCTGGCTGGATGCCAGGCACGCACCAAAGCCACCCTATCACTCCCCTCCACAGCTGGACAGGGGAGAGAAAATACAACAAAGGGTTCATGTGTTGAGATAAGGAAGGAGCGAATTCACTCACTGAATACTGTCATGGGCAAAACAGACTTGAATTAGAGACATGAATTGAATGTATTACTAACAAAATCAGAGCAGGATAATGAGAAGCAAAATAAGACCTCAAAAACATCTGCGCCCCAACCCTCACTCTTTCCCAGTTCTACCGCCCCCGTCAGTCACACAGGGAGACAGGGAATGGGGGTTATGGTCAGCTCCCCACAGGTTGTTACTCCCACTGCCCAGGGTGAGGAGTCCTTCCCCATGGGTCTCCTCCCACAGGAGACCATTCTCCATGGACTACTCCAGTGTGAGTCCATGCCACAGGCACAGCCCTCCACACACTGCTGTAACATGGGTCACTCTTCCATGGGGTGCAGTCCTTCAAGGACAGGCTGCTCCAGCATGGGTCTCCCATGGGGTAACAAGTCCTAATCAGGAAACCAGCTTCAGCATGGGCACCTCTCTCCACAGGTCTGCAAGTCCCTGCCAGAAGCACGGGCCTCCCATGGGAGGCTGGAGGGAGCACTAAGCTTTAGCCATGGCACTAAACAAAGTCTCTTGCAGTTTTATTTTAAATCTGGCTGAGAACTTTCATAGCCACAAGCATCTTATGAATGTAAGCACTTTGAAAATAAGCACTGAAACCCTAATGTGGGGCTTCATGAAGGAAACCAGTGTCAAGAATAGCGAAAGGCTACTTTTGCTCATAGTAGTCACTGTCATCGATAAGTGTTACAGATTAGGCTGTTTCCTAAACTGCTGGCTTCAGGTACAATCCAGTGCTGAAGTCCTGTGGGGACACAATATAATTGTTTTCTAGATGAAGTCAGTTCTGTAACCCAGGGTGCCATCATTTCTTCTATGCAGAATATAAAATATTGTTCATGGGTGTCACGGGCAAAGAGCTCATTGTGGCTAAAAATTTATTCAATTTCCTTCCTTTTGCCTTCCTGATGGCTGTCATATCACTGTTCATTGTCAGGAGAGATGAACCCCAGTGTTATCTCCACCTCTGTGGCACCTGGGTTCAAGATCTGTCTACTTCTGCTCACATAAAAATGATACAAATGTAGAGCAAAGATTGACCTTTCTGGGGCTCTCCCATGTAGTCTTCACTGAGCAATGCCCACTGTATTCTGCTCCAGTCTTCAAAGCCTTGGTGGTCTACATATTAATATATAACCAGTCTAAAATGGGCATAAAATTTCCTAAAATAATTTCTTCTCTTGTCAGTCAAGGAAAGAAATAATTCATTCACCATGGACCAACAATGCTCACTGAGACAGAGCAAAGACAGCCCCAGGTTACTGAAGTGACCTAGTTTCATCCTATATATTCACCACAGAGCAGCAGTAAAAATTCTCTGACAAGTCATAAGAAAGACTGAAATTTGAAAGTGGTAAATAAGTTTTATAGCAGGAAGAGACAGCCAAATGACACAATTACTTTAGAAAAATATTGTAATATTACCTTGAAAAAACTTGAGGGGTTTTTATCACTGCAAATGTTTGCAGTGGACACTTTGTTAGTCAACAACAGTTCTTCACATCCCTAAGTGAATTAATTCTTGCTTCTATGGGAATTAGCAACATGAGGCTGACAAGGTGTCTCAGCCAAAGCTATCAGAGAGATCCCAGCTACTTTGTGGTGATATTGCTACTATGAATTTCCTGTGCCAAAAAATAGGGAGAAAGTTTACATCACGGTGTAACTGGTTTCATAGTGTACCAATACAATATTTAATATGTTAGAAAAACATTATGAGCTTTGTCCTGCACTTTTCTGTTGCCAAGAGAGAGCAGAGCAGGTGACTCTTCCAGTATTTCTGTTGTGGAGGATTGTTTATGACAATACTTTCTTGATGAGAAAGATTTTATTTTGGTAACCTTATTTTAGAGGCCTAATTTAATCCTGTGGATTCTGGGCTATCTAGCAATTATACAGGGCTATGAAGCAACAGCTCTACAGAAAGTGGCATCAAGCACCTTACATGATGACTTTATATGAAAGCTTTTCTGCTGTCCTGGTCAGGCTCCACTTTGGTATCATCCTGCACATCTGGGAAGGAAGCACTTCTTTTGGTTGTATAACATTCTTCTGTGTTACACATACAGGATATCTGTCTGAGAAAGAACTCTTCCCATCATCTTTCCAGATCTTTCCATCTCCCACACAGACAGAATTAAAGGAAAAAAGCTTTCCATAAGACTTGATACAATTGAAAACAATCCATCTTTTGATTTTTGCTCTCCTTGTCCTCTCATTCCTCACACCCTAGCAATGGAATTACCTCAGTTCTTAAATTAAGAGAAGCAAAGTCACAGACAATAGCTGTGTTTTATTAAACTATTATTTTATTAATTTTATTATTTTAAGACTATCATCTGTTGTTTTGGATATTGTCCTTTGCTAGGAAGAGAGAATCACTTAGGATGATGAGTCAGCTAGTATAAGATGTACTAAAGGTTGCAGGATAAATGCTGGAGCAGTATATAACGCTGGTTAACCCAATAGCCGCATGCCAAAAGTAGAGTTCAACCAGTCCTAGCAAAAGAAAGGAACCGGAGGGAGGGACATGTCAGATAACCCTTAAATAAAACCAAAACCAAAACCATAAATAATGCAAGCTAGTGCCTGTTCCTAATGCTTTCTTTTGAAGCTAGTCAGAATGGATTTGCAAATGCATTGTTGGAGCTTGTTCAGCCTGGAGATGAGAGGGCTTCAGGGGGATCCAACAGCAATGTGCTAATACCTACAAGGGAGTTATCAAGAAGATGGAGCCTTGTAGCGGTGCATGGCAGAAAGATTTCTGACAGTGGCATAGATGGAAACAAGAGAGGTTCAAACTGGATGTAAGGAAAAGCTTTCTCCATGAGGACAGTCAGGCAGCGTAGCAGCAGGCTGCCAGGGGAAACTGTGCTGCCTCCATCACTGGAGGTTTTCCAGCCCTGACCAGACAAAGCCTGGCCTCACAGCTGAGCCTTTTAAAGGCAGAAAGTTGGTCCAGAGACCCTCTAAGGTCCCTCCTAACCTCAATTACTCTAGCAATGCTTAGAATTACAAACCTCTCTGGATGTGATTACTTTGTGTTGTAACTACTTAGCTGAAAAATATTTGAAGTAAATTTTCTTTTGGTTTAATAAAGAGATTTTTCGATGATGTGGTATATTGACTTCATGTCTAATATTAAGATTCCACAAGACATTCTAAGAGCTAGCAGAGAATGGAATTGTCATCAGTAAAAAACAGTTTGCTCTAACACCTGGCCTTCCATGCGTAACCCTTTCTTTTCCTTGCAAGTAGTGTGGAGAAGTAAAATGCATGAAATTAGTTTTGCATATAATAATGCATGAAATTCCTTTCCTTATTAGACACATCTATTGCCTTGGAACTACGAGGAGTAAGTCATGCTAAAATGGATTAACATAGACATATATCAATTACTTCTATGATAATGTAATCCTGCTTTTTAGCAGTCATTTTACCAGAAAACATTACAAGTATAATTTCTCAAATGATTTGAAATATAACTTTCTGTGCATTTCTTTAAAGCTGATCCATGAATTTTAAGTTTAAATTTGTAGGTTTTGTGTGAAAATATCTTAGTTTTCAAGTGGAGACAGAGGCACTAAATGCTGCGGAGGAGAAAAATGAAAGGAAATATTAATGAAAGAAATATCTTAGAAGTAAATAATGGATGACTGCTTCGTTACCACTGTGGTTTGTTTTTGGTTTTTTTTTAATATATGCATGCAAGACTGAAAAGTAACATTCTGCAGTCCAAAGGCACTGCTGTACAGAGTACAGAGGCACTGTTCCTATCTGAAGTGTTTGGGATGTATAGAAAATGTCACAACGAATTTGAAAGGATCCAAGAAAAGAGAGAGATCTTTGATTCATTATATAATAGTGATGGAGCGATACTTGGTGAACAAGTTATGTAAAATTATTAAGGTGGATTTTTCACTTGTTAGGATGTCAAATCTTGATTACATTAGTATTATGTAATTTCTCGTAATTAGTATTATGTTCTTCTTCTGTACACTTGTCTTGGGATCATAACATGATCCCATGAAACATAACACGAAATTGGTATCAGTAAGAAGTTCTAACAGCATTGTAAAACAGTTTTATCTAGGTGATTCAGGTTGAACTGGAGATCTGAAACTGCCTTTCAAAAAGAAGGATGTTCCGTCTCACTAATGTTCTGATATCGTGCCAAACCAAAAAATAACCATGTCATCTATATTCTAAATTAGATCTATACTATTAGACTTACTGATTCTTTGAAGTGCTGGGGCTCAGTTAAAGAGGTTTCTCAGTAGGATTCTGTATCATCTCTCTATCAAACTCAATGCTGGTAGTTTATTTTGGTCCTTTCCTAGAATGAAATTTTGTTTGGCTTACTCCTCTAGTCCAGGACTAGTATCTGGTGAAGGCAACTTCAGAACTGTGCTCATTGAGAAGGAATAAAATGCAGAAGCTGAAGGAATTCAAACAGAGGTTAGTATTTTTCTCTTCAGCCATGTCAAACCCGTTATATTTTTCATACTTAGTTTCTCAAATATGGAAATACTTGGAGATGCAGAACTAATCTCTCATGAATAAAAATGCATCTTTTTTGCATATGGCTTTCTTTTCTCTCTTTTATTTTTATAAAAATTATGTGAGAGAAGAACATGTTTTCAATGGCACATTCCATAAAATATTTAAAGTAATTTAGTATAAATTGGTTTTTAAATTACTTGGTGTTTGGCATAGCATTTGTTTCTTTGGCACGGGTACCTGATACTGAGGAAGACAGAAATGGGCTACGTAGCACATTATAGAAATTCTAAGATATACACATAGAAGTGAATTTTTATTTATACACGGGTGCAGAGGTATAATCACCTGTAAACCTTGTTAATAAAAAAGAAATACATTTAAAACATCTCATAAATGAAGGCATTGATAGCCTACTGATGGTGTAATATGTAAAAACAACAAGTCCCTCATATTTTCATAAGAAAAGCCATTGAAAATAAGCATCTTAATATTCTTTTTAGTGTATGTTCACTGATATTTTTTTCCTAAATACTACTATCTGACAAGGCTAAGCAAGTTCTCTCAGGTTCAGCTTGGAATTATATTTTTCTTTCTCCAAGGGGAGGTCTAGCATAGAAGTAAATACCATTATGCACTCCCATTGAAATGAATTTTTCTTTTTCCCACCACAGAGGGCATGAACCTGCACACTGATTTGAACTCTCCAGCTGTTGGCAACAAAGTATTTACAAAAAACCCAACAAGAAATATTCAGTCAATTTAACTACATATTTATGGACTAGCTAAAGTAATTGAGGACTAGAATCACAAATAGGCAGTAGTATAGTTTCCTTAATTCTTCATGACTGCAAAGGAAAATAAATGGAAGGCAATTTACAAACCAAACACAAAGAGAAGTGCATGATAATCCTGTAAGGCTGACTGATAATTCTGGAAGAACTGTTTTGTGATGAAAAATGAGTTTAAGTGGTGGGCAGTATTTCTGAATCAGGCACTTTTATCCCTGAGTGATGTTAGATGAGAGTTGAGCAGCTGAATTATGTATTATTATCAAATAAATATTAATTTCTTGCATGAAGAATTAAAATACTCTTTTAACGGAAAAATGGTTGTGTACAGATTTTCCAGTAGTTTCCATACTTTGAGCACCTACCAGATGACAGCAAAGTCTCTATATTCTTTCCCTAAATATCACATACATCTTTTACTAGACTTAGATGTTCTGGTTTCTCAAAAATAGAGGAAGAATTGTGCCACAGTCTTTTTACTCCAAGAATTTTATTTTAGAGCACAAGTATCATATTCTTGTGCATGTCAAGTAGGTTATAATTTAAACTGGAAGTCTGCATTTATCTGTGAATTTAAATAGCATAGTTATGAGCAATAATAGAAATCACTGTTTCATTAGAGTGGCTTTCCACCCAGGCAAGCACAAGTTAGCATTCTTCCCCTTTACATATATGGGTTACATGTGATCCTGAAGGTGTTCTTTAACATTAGTATATTATAGAGATTTATCTTTGAGCATCAAGGCTTTTTCCACTATATCTGCAGGACATGATCTGAGCCTATTTTTATTACAATTCCTGCTCTGGCAAATTTGACATCTCTCCAGAGAATACACTGTATGACAGCTACATGGGGTAGAATCAGTCACTTACTTCTCAATATCTAGTTGGCCTTGCACTCTGTTTTGGGTGCATGCCAAATTGAGAGCTGCTTGCAACTATGATGGACCCATTTGTGCTGCAGCAGAAGCTCTGGCTTAGAAAAAAAGGTTCAGAAAGGCAAATTATTTTACCCTGAAATAAACCAAGTGTTCGAGGTTTAAGATATCTTTATGAGGGCTGATATGATTTAGAAAATAAAAGTGTGGAACTAGCATATGACCTCTTTCCCCAGGAAATTTCCCAAGATAGTCTGTAGGTAGTCATTAAGTAGTTACATGTAGTCCAGCATCAAAAAGCTTCTGTGGCAAACAGTGCAGAAACCAGCTGCACAGCCTATAGGAAGACAGAGATGGGGTTTATTAATTACAGGAGATCTTTAAAACAGTGCTCTGGTTTTAGAAAAGGAAAGGTTATCCTCAAGTTACTATGCAGAAACCTGGAACTAGAAATGGCACAGGTATACTTCCTAAAGTACTTTAGAAGAAATGAGGGTGCTTTAAAGATAAACTGGACATTTCATAAATATTAGAATTACTTTATTATTTTAGAATTTTTCGAATTATTTTATTTGAAGTTTGTTTTGAATACTAAGTTTCAAGGGCTCACAGGTTTTTAGATTCCAAAAGATTAAGGTGCTATTATTCCTAGAAACTTTATTGTGTTTTTCAGATTTTCAGTCCCAAATAATTCAACTGGTTCTGATAAGCTTGGCAAGAAAAAAAAACCCCAACCAAATAACTTTAGACTAAGATTAAGCCCTAAGAATATCATACCTGAATGATGTTAGAGAATGGCATGGATAATTTAACTGTGGAGAAATGATACTCCTGATTAAAACAAAATCAAAAAACTTTTATCCTCCTGTGAAATACTGACAAACTGTTTGACTAAACATAGGCTGGGAAGTGGGCCCCTAAAAGATTTAATTCTTTTTATTTCTCTGACTGATTTTCATTCTAAAATTCCCTGAACATTATGGTAGGCACAAAAAACTAGACAGCAAAAATTCCTCATAGAAGTTGTTTCTGTATTTGGCTGGTAGAGTGTGTGGCAAGACTGACCAAGTGAAAGCTGATCTCAAAGACAGGGCTCGAATATTCAAAGCCAAGAATGCACCTGCTGGACTGAGGCTCTAATCACCAAGCTCAGTCTAAGTGGACGAAGACTTGAAGGGAATTCCTTTTCTTGCCCTTCAGGTTTTCTGCTCCAGAGACAGCACATTGCTTTGTCACACTCTTTGACTCTAAAAAATTCTTTGTGGAGTAACTCTTGATATTAAAATGACTTGTTTTATTACTTTCCTTTCTAAGTGTTGGAAATATTTATTTAGCTTTATGTAGTTCTAGTCCTACAAATCGTGAAACTTTTAATGTTCAAAACATGGATTTATGTGAAAGCGGATAAACTGTTGTGAGTAACTAGCTCAGCATACAAAGAGTTGTAATAATTATTTCAGAATTATTTTCTTGATATCTAACAGGATATGTTTACAAGCAAGTAAAGTAGATTTTATTATAGTAATTAGGGGCACTTGTAACTAAGATGTAAAGTAAAAATGAATAATGATGTGAAAAAATACTATCAGTGATATATAATCTTTACAATTTTGCCCTAGTGTTTATAAATTTCAAAAGATGCTCATGAGCATTTTTTGAGGAAAAATATAGTTCTTATTTGTTTTTTCTAAAATGCCTGTTCTTAAACTTCATAAGCAATAGTTTGTAAATTTAAGTACTATTCTGTCATGGAAATTATCTGTATCTTTTATTCTTAAGAACATTTTTCAGTAAGTTAACAACCTTTTCCCATAATAATCAAAAATACTGATATTTCTGTGTTTATAAACCAGCTTGATTATGCACCAAACAGGATATGATGCACTTTATGAAATGCATATACATGACATACTGAAACACAAGTTTATGCTGATTTGAGGTAGAATGGATTTTAGCTTTCAAGGGAAGCCCTTTCTCAAAGTAAATCTCTTACAGAACCAAGCATGTGCGACACTAATCCTGATCCCTTCCAAATTTTTAAATATTGTTGAGGGAGTTAGGTTCCTGTCAAGAACAGGGAACCCTACATTCTGCTGAATGCAAGCTGTGTTGGTGTTGATTTGAGTTAGAGCCTAATGGGACATATTCAGGCCTGATGCACTTTAATCCAGATAGTTGACAATTCTTCACCCTTCAATTCAAATCTGGATGTCTGGCGAGCAGGTCTCAAATCACCACCACTGTGACTAATAATGGAACAGTCACCAGATAATAAGCATGGGCACTAGAACTTAGAGTAATTGCAGCTTATCTGATTTGGGGCAGATAACTTTGCTCTGTTTCCCCTACCCCTGATGGTTCTAGTTACTGTATCAGTTTCATTAGACTACACTACAATCAAGAGCCATGCTTCTTGATTTTGAAAGCTTAACTGAAGACCAGCAATAATCTATAAGAACTCTTCTTTATCCTTCCTTAACCACAATTTCTACGGAACACTTCTGTAAAATTGGACTTTCAGTCAGCAACCTGCATATGCAAATAAATCTTAAAATATTGCAGTTTTCAATACATTTAATTTCAAAAGAAGCCTTTGCCTATTTGAGGGTAACAAAACCTTTACAAAAGCCTTTTTACTTGAATATTGTGCACAGCTTCTGGGTTTTCAACACAGTTTTAGCACAACTGTCAATTTTCTGGAAATACGCCAGTCTTTCTTCCTTCTTGAAGCATAACCAAAATCCTCTCTAGTCTCCAAATCTGTGTGCTCAAATCCCCCAAAATACATTGGCAAGATACAGCAATATGAATTTGTATGTGTCAAGGAATAGACCAGAGATAAGTATGTGGAACAGAAAATCCTGAACCAATGTTGGAGATTAATTAGCCAGATTCAAAGTAAAACCCTTCAAGCAACTAATCTCCATTTCCAATAACAACACAGTGAGAAATACAGATGACAAATGTTGTCTGCGTTGCTCTGCAGAATGACCCTGAGGGCAGGATCAGAGCTACACCAGCCATCTGTTTGAACTTTCCTACTGGAGTATTTCTGTGGCTGCTTCCAAGTGATCCCATTGGTACTAAAGGAGAAGGAAAACCTGAGCAGTCCTGGTGCTTTTGGTGCCTTTACATGCACTGTAGTTAAACTATGCCACTCAATGTGGCTTTCAGCTGTCCCATCCAATCTTCCACTGATGACCTCAAGAAGAAAAAAAAAATCTACATTTCATCCATTATGCCTGCTGCAAGACCACATGAATTTTATAGGCATCCTGAAGTCTGAATGAATACATGCGCGGGACAATATGAATGCCAGCATAAAAAGCAGGGAACTAAATCCTTGCCCTGCTTAACTCTGCACCTGTGCTCCTATCAAGACAGAATCACAGCATGGCCTGGGTTGAAAAAGACGTTAAAGATCATTTAGTTCCAACCCTCCTGCCATGGGCAGGGACATTTTTCACCAAATCAGGCTTCTCAGAGCCCCATCCAGCCTGACCTTGAACACTGTCAGGGATGGGGCATCCACAGCTTCTCAGGACAACCAGTTTTCAAGTGCCTCACCACCCTCACAGTAAAGAGTTTCTTCCTGATAGCTAATCTAAACCTAATCTCAGTTTGAAGCCATGCCCTCTTGTCCTGTCACTACATGCCCTTGTAAAAAGCCCCTCTCATCTTTCCTGTAGGTTCCCTTAAGGTACTGCAAGGCCACAATTAGGCCACCCCTATGCCATCTCTTCTCCAGGCTGAACTAACCCAATTCTCTCAGCCTTTCCTCATAGGTGAGGTGCTCCATCCCTCTAATCATCTTTGCTGGCCACACTGCTTTGGATGCAGCCCAGGATACAATTGGCTCTCTGGGCTGGGAACGCACGTTGCTGGGTCATGTCCAGCACCTCATTCACCCACGGACAGGTATGTGATGTTAGATCAAGCTGCTGAGAGCAGCAAAATTCAGCAGCTGGGGACAGTCTCTCTAGCTGCTTTTTCCTACTGAGGATTTTTTCCTCAAAATGCACAACAGACACCAACTGGTGATAAACACCAACTGGCAATAATCATGCCAAAATCAAACAAACATCATCAGCCAGCCAGATTTTCCCACGGAGGTTAGTGTCTTATTCTCAATCACAGTTGTTTAGGATTTTTTATCACATATTTTTAATCCATAATATTTTTATTGGTCAGAATGACTTTTATATTTTAACCTATAAAGCTGCTCTTCCTCCAGAGAGTAAGTGCATTACATTTCTGTACAACAAATCCAGCATATTAAAGGTATGTCAGGATTGAGCTGAGCAAGTTACATTAATATACCAAAGTAATCTTTACCAGTTGCTACTAAAAGGCCATGCATATTTCCTTGTATTTGTCTCCTTTCTGAGCTCATTGCAGCACTTGCATCAGAAACAAGACAGCCCCACTCACGGCACTCCCTTCCATTTAATTAAATACTTAGAGGAACATTACAGAAGTTAGCAAGATTACTTAATGCATCCTTGGGAGAAACTCCAATAGTCCACCAAAGGTCACTGCTCCTTTCAATAGGAATGCTCTCATTGTAACAAAGATTAATATGACTGTATTAATTGAATTAAGTGAAATGTATTCGTTTTTTAATCTGAACAGTCTTCTTAATGAGTTATTATCAGAGGAGCATAAGAATGTAAAAGACTAACAGTCAGACTAATGATTAAGACTTTCAAATTCAACTTTACTTAATACATCAAATTTTGTTCTATCTGCTATTTTGTCCATGAGCAAAACCAAAAACGCTTTCTAACCTACTTGAATAAAAGTGTCTTAGGCAGATGATTAGATTTATATTCCAATATGGAATGCAAGACAGGACATCTCCTCTGCAGTAGATAATTCCACATAATAGAAAGCATGCTAGATTTAACATATATTGATAAATTTGCATTTTCATGTGCAGAAATGTGCCTACAACTTTAGTTTTAACAGACAAATTAAATGAAGCTTTCTCTGCATCCCTAAATTTATTTGTAGTATTAATCTAGAAATATTGATTTGAAACATTAAGGTCAGGATTTGGTTTGACATATTTCAGGGAGTGAAATCAACCAGGCTGTGGTCTGCACAAGTTGTGCAGAAAAGGGTGATAGTTCTTCTAATGTCTGCTAAATTCGCTGTGAGAGTCCTGCTGAGCAGGCCTGATGTGAAAATCAAGTTCTTTGGCCTCTTATTCCTTGTCATAAAGGCCAACCCTCCCTAGAGGCCCCAAACTTAGACAATAAGACCCCTCTGTTCCTTTCCTCCCATCCATCTACCATTCCTCTGAGGTACTTGCCCTTGGCTGACCTTCAGCTTCCCTGTTTTAGGTCTAATTTTTAATACTTGAAAAACATCCAAAAGTTATAAAAGGAGAACAACAAAAAATGAAAAAACTTGTTAAGAAGAAGCTTGAAGCAGTAGCTTAAATGTTAACTTTGCAGGTGGCATAGAAGACTAACAAGGACCATCATGTCCTATTGAAGGACTTCATTGACAACTTAAACCAAATGTGCACCATATCTTAAAAAACAAACCCAAAAACCTTCAGAAAAGGCAAAATGAAACATTATTTAGAGTCAGAAGTCTTACTTCAAAAAGTATATTTTGTCAGCCAAAATACTGCCTCTAAGCCGGAAATGAAGTGACTCATTACTAAAAGCCTGTTACTGAGACGTTCCATTGGACTACATGCTGCATCTTGGTGCACATGGATGGCACAAAATATTCTGTACATGTACTATTAACATTTACATGAATTTTCTGGCTTAGTAAGGACCAGCTGTCACATTAATTTTCTGTCCAGTGCTGAGCACTGGTAGGTTTAGTTGTGTATTTTAATGGGAAAAGCAAGAGAGTTGGTTTTTTATGTGTGTGGCTGCTTTCTTGATGTTGGCAAATGCTTTCCTGCTCTGATAAACTAGAAAGCAACTAGACTGAAATAGTACATGACAAAGAAAAAGTTATGAGAACTAACAGAAACAATAGGATTCATACTTAACCGAGGAATCATCCAGTCTTCCCCATCTGTGCAGCTGAAGACAACACAAATGTGTGAGATCTTTCCTGAAACAAGAGAAAAATATTTTACACTAGATAGACTCTTGAAGTGTCTTTTACTCAGCTGTATCTCAGCAACTTCCAGAAAAGCACTTAAGGATTCAACCAACACTTCCTTTATGTGACTTCTCTCTCTAAAGGACAGTCAGGTGTAAGCAGTGAGATATTTTTCCCAAAGCATCAGTTTTGTTCCTGCTTCTTCTCCCGCTTTGGGGTTTTTTTTGCTTTTTCTATTAAAAAATCTGTGTTTTCTCTGTAATTTTTGTTTATTTTCATTAAAATAAAACTTCTTTGCTGAAAAAAATGTGGGCACGAGCTTAAAAACAAAGTTAACTTATGAGTGAAATATTTGAAAAGAGAGCTGTATCAGAAGGAAGATAGAGCCTTATACTTTTCTTATTGGTCTTCTTCAACTTTTCCATCCTTAACTATTCTTTTCTGCTTGAAATTAAAATAATATAAATGTCTTTACTGATTAAAACCAGTTGATGCAAAAGAGTGGATTATTGTTAATTTTTCCAATAAAAAGCCATATGCCTCCAACTGCGTGTGAGGATATATCCTCCATGTGAGGATAAAAATACTGTGCAAGAAAAGATATAAGTGGATTTAAAGAAAGAGAGAAATATCTGGAGATAGTTGCTCATGGGAATCTTTCTGTGTTCCAGTGCACATCTTTACAGTATATGGAATTTTTTTTCCCAAAGAATCAGCAAAAAACCCCAATCTTTCAAATATGTTTGTTCTCAAGTTGCAGGCAAAATACCCTCTCCTTCATCATATCTTGACAGTAGTTCCAGTGTGGACACATCCATGAGATGACATCATTCCTTTTAGGATTTGGTAACCTAAATTATTTTCCTCACACTAACAATTTCCTAGATGACCAAAATAATAAAGACAACAACTTTATCTGTATCAGATATGTGTTCGCCATTCTCTGCTTTCTTATCTGAAGAATTCAATTTATGCCAGGTTTCATATATTTATTAGTTCAAATTTGCAGGGGTCGAGTCTTCTAAGCTTTGAAGGCCAAGTCAGTGTAGAGCCATAAAATTACAAAACCAAAAAGATGTAAAAACCAAAGATCTACCAGGTAGTCATAAACCTGTGTTTGTCACCCTGTATCACTGGGTCACATTGACTGAAAGCTTACCTGCATACACAGAGGCAAGAACGCAATGACTGCACTACTCAGATGAAGTATCCTGAAATGTTGATCTGATTGTTTACCTTTCATAAATCACAGTCTTGCTAGCCCACAAATTAAAAGGTCATGAGATTATTTCAAAGCTATTAGGATATTTAGTTTTTATTTTTGTTTGGTTCTTCTCCTCCCCAAGTGTATCCTACATGACTGTATATGCGACCATAGTGAGACAATTTTGGGTACTCTGATCCTTTACGGACGTGGAAATATGCCCCTGTATATAATCATCTATAGCTAACAGAATAAGCCTTTGTTACTTGTACACTTTCAAAACAAAATGGTTTTGCATGATTTCTTACACAGAAACCTCAGCATCCTAGATTAACCTCAGCCTTAGCAATGAGGTTTTTATGTTAAAGTAGGACATCATGGGCTTATTCAGTTATTATATTCCACCAGGTTTGTTTGGATGAGAAAATTAAAGCAGGAATGACAGATATCTTTAAGCTGTGTTGTTACTTTGAATCGTTTATAGTATCTTTTAAATGGTGAAGTCTTACTATATGAAACTAATTAAACCTGCATATAAACTTAAGGTATGTATATAATAAATGATTAGTTAGAATTCTGGCAGAAACAAAGAGAGTTTTTTAAGAATTTCAGTATTTTAGGTACCTAGTTCCTATATTTAAGTATTTTTAAGTATTTAGTTACTTTGTTCATACACATGTGCAAAAAAATGAAAATTCTGTCCAGAGTTGTAGCTGCAGGCTTACAAATTAAATAGCACAAACCTGCAAAGACTAGTAGGTCAAATTTCTCATTAGCTGTCCTTTCAGAAAAAGCTGCCGACTTCCTGACATCTTCAGAGTTGTCAAAAGACATTATCACAATGCAAGCTTAGCCCTTGTAACACTTTCTGCCTATAAAGGATCAGAGAGGGAGTTTTGTGCCTATGGCTTGGAAACAAGGCATGCAGTGATTGCACACATTTATCTTAGTCAGAGCTGTGATGAGGTAAATAAAGGAGGGTTTGTGCACATAGAAATCTGTAATCCATAATATTTCCAGCAGATTGAATGTAAATGAAGTGTTTTCCTGGTTTTGCAAACCTCAGTGATGGTATTTCATAATTTTAGAAAACATTACACACATACCAGAACATTTGAACTGAAAATATGCATACAAATAGGTAGGCAATAGAATACAAAAAAAAAAAAAAGGCACAGGTAGAGTTCCACATAGGCAGTGTTGTTGCTTTTACATCAGAGAAAGCAAAAGTAAGAAATCCTGCCCACGTGCTGCTATATACCAATAGCAAATGTATAAAAAATTGCATTCTTGAAGCATATATTTACTGACCATATTTTTAAATTCATAAAAAATGTTCCACATACATATACCAAGAGCACTGCTACATAGCGCTCATAATCCCATGGAGACACTGGATAGATACAAATTGTATCTCACTTACGTAACCCCCTGGTGACAGAGACACCACAGGTTTCACCGTGCAGCTTTCGGAGCAATGATCCGCATCAGGAGCCCTGCCTTGTTCCATCACTTTTTGCACCCTTCAGCAAACCCTGAGTGCCGTCTCCTCATTTGCCTCTGCCCAAGCCCTGGCAGACCTTCAGACCTACAGATCCTACTGTACTGATGAGACATGAAGTCCCACCAAGGAAAAACCCACTAGGATCCTGACTGTGCTGATGCATTAAGTTCCTTTTCAGCAGCAACCTTAAAGAAAACAGGCTCTATCCTACATGTGCAGACCTGAAAGGAAAAGAGCTTAGCAGTCACCATCTGAGCTCTAAGGGTACAAAATCTGTAAAGAGAAGTTTGAAAAAATCTGAATAAGTTAACTACTACTAAATGGCACATGAAATATTAACAACGAATATTTAATCACTGTGTTTTTTTAATTTAATAGCACCTAGACAAAACTTAGTGTTTTGCATCTCAGTAGAAGACAAAAATTGAATGCATTTGACTGTTCTCTCAAACATATATAAGCATGGCATATATAAGTCACTTCGAAATGCTTCAAAACAATGATTTGGGGCCAATATGATCCACAGCAAAAGTGGTTTCTTAGAAGAAACTGGAAAATAAAACAGTAAGGCTTTTTGTCTCAGAGGAAATGTTAATAAATCCAAAGTGCTCTAATTTATTTGAAAAATAAATCTATCCCAAATATTTAAAATGTGGAGATTAAAATTAAAATATTCTGTAACTCTTGAGATTTCTAGGAGCACTAATAAGTTGAGCCAGCCAGTCCTTCATGTTGGGGCATTTTTAGGTACATTAAAGAATGTGTCTTTTTACACGAGAATTAAGAAGTTTGCTTAATGTCATACACTCAGACAGACACAGCTATTACCTGTAACCAAGCCTCTGCAATCAGTCTACCGCTTTAATTTGTAGTTTCACCTTCCTAGACATGAAAAATCACAGTCTCTTCTGGCACTGAATTATTTTTTAATTTGATAAAACTGAATTAACAGTATGTGCTATTCATGGATGTAATCTATGGACACAGATTTGAAACAGATGCTCCTAATATTCTTTCTTCCCCTTGTATTTCATCTGTATGAATCACTGCCTGGGTAGGCACCATCTGTCCTTTGTTCTCCGTTGCCAGAATGGGCCACTTCAGAAGGGAAAAAAAGTAAAAATCAGTGTCATTATTTCCTGGACAATGCAAATTCTGAGTCTGAGCTGAGTGACACAGCTACTTAAAACTGGGATTAAATTATTTCTTAGTCTCCTTGTTATTCAAAATAGTTTGGGTTAATTATTTCTTTCATTATACGAGACTTTTCCCAGAACCTCTGACCTTTTTGAACCCCTTTCTAGTGTGTTGATGCATTTAAATTGCAGAACTCGATGCAAGTATTTCTCTTGTACTCTCACAATTAATCTGTACAAAAGTAGCAACATCTAATTGTGCCTTCTGGACAGTGACCAGTGTATGCATCAAAGAACCTCATTTGCCCAATGACCTCAGGTTTGCACTGGCAGTTCAGGTTTAGTTGGTTATTTATCATACTATATAAGCATGAATCTCTATTAGCAAGTGAGGCACATTGCTCTGTAATTTGGATCTCTTCTTATACATTACTATACTTACTTATACATTACTATTCCACCTACTTCTATGATTTGTAAAGTTTAAGTGATGCTTTCCTCCATAACATTGCTGAAAACCACAGCTGTGTGTTTCTGTGGTTTGCCTCTGATACCTCTGAATGCAGGCAAAGAGATTTTTAGAGCAGAAAAATAGCAGTGAAAAGATAAACTACTCAACAGAGAGTACCAAGGACTCTGTAAAAGAAGAGTGCAGAGGCTGTTAATCAGGGAATCAGATGTGTCCAACCACATTAATACATATATATATATATATATATTCTCACAAGGCCAGAGCCTAGCAAGGAGATGTTAAATTCTTAAAGAGGGTGGCAGTTCTCAGGAGTTGCACAGGATGGGAACTGAAAAAGAGAGCAGTCAAACCCACCCTAAGGGTCATGCTAAGTCCAGCCGTGAATCCCCTCTGGCGGGGACGCTCGTTCCATGCCCCTCAGCCCGCGGCTGTGCGCTGCAGAGGCAGCGGCTGTGGCACAGGGGAGACCAGCCGGCTCAGCTGGATGCCTCCCAACTCGTTGGCCGGGTCACCCCAGCATTTGTGAGCGTTTCATCACAGAATCAATTTAGTTGGAAAAAAAACCCCTTTGAGATCATCGGGTCCAACCTATGAGTGAACACCACCTTGTGAACCAGACCATGGCACTCAGTGCCACACTCAGTCTTTTCTTAAACACCTCCAGGGATGGTGACTCCTCTACCTCCCTGGACATTCCATTCCAACATCTATCACTCTTTTTGTGAAGAAATTCCTTCTAATGTCCATCCTAAACCTCCCCTGGAACAGCTTAAGACTACATCCTCTCGTCCTATCGCTAATTGCCTGGGAGAAGAGGCCAACCCCTCACTTCCCTCAAAACCCGAGCTAACCGTGCAGTCCCGGGCTACCTACTCCAATTTCGAGTCGCTCCTTGCCCGCGCCACCTCCTGCTGCGAGAGGACGGCACGTCCTGCGCTCACACCGGTACAAGCCCGGGGACCAGCAGCACCCCACCCGCTCCATCCACTCGCATACCCCGCACCGTAGTGCCCTGCCCTGGGCGTCCTCCGCCACACGCTCAGGGCTTCCCACGAGGAGAAGCCTTGGGCGCTTGGCGCACACGGCCCGAGCCCGGCCGCGGAGGGGGAGCGCTGAGTGAGCCCCGACCCTGCCCCGCGCCGTGCCCAGGCCCCCGCGGCCGAGGGGCTCTCTCCGCCCCCTCCCGCAGAAGGGCCGGCTCCCGGCTCCCGGCTCCCGGG